>NC_037679.1:84603270-84973791 GCF_003255815.1 Theropithecus gelada | reverse complement strand
ATGTTCTCACTCATAGGTGGGAACTGAACAATTAGATCACTTGGACTCGGGAAGGGGAACATCACACACTGGGGCCTATCATGGGGAGGGGGGAGGGGGGAGGGATTGCATTGGGAGTTATACCTGATGTAAATGATGAGTTGATGGGTGCTGACGAGTTGATGGGTGCAGCACAGCAACATGGCACAAGTATACATATGTAACAAACCTGCACGTTATGCACATGTACCCTAGAACTTAAAGTATAATAATAATAATAATAATAAACTTACAGTTTAAAATATATAAATAAATATATCTACTCACAGTCTTCACTCACATTCATCTAGTCATTTGACTCCTACAACATTCCTGAAAAGTAGACAAAACAAAGGCCATTTTTTCGATTTCTAGGTGTGACAGCTGAAACCCAGGAAGTTAGGACACTTGGCCAGTACTGGGCTCGGATAAGACCAAAGCCCGCTGTTCCTGAATCTGAATGGATGCTCTTCCTACCATACCTCACTGCCTCCTAGTGTGTATCCCAGCAAGGTAAGCAACACACAAGCAACACAAAATGTATGATGTCAGGATGCCCAGATCCTAAGGGAGGAAAATGTTATGCAATAATAAAAACACACAATCGTCAACTGGGCGCGGTGGCTCATGCCTGTTATCCCAGCACTTTGGGAGGCAGAGGCGGGCGGATTACTGAGGTCAGGAGTTCAAGACTAGCCTGGCCAACATGGCAAAACCGTATCTCTACTAAAAATACAAAAATTAGCCGGGCATGGCGGCACGTGCCTGTAATTCCAGCTACTCATGAGGCTGAGGCAGGAGAATCACTTGAGATCATGCCACTGCACTCCAGCCTGGGCGACAGAGCAAGACTCTTATCAAAAAAAAAAAAAGAACAGTCATCAACTTGGAACATTGACTCTCTACCATGATTTTAAAAATATCCCTTGTTCTCACAGAGCAATTTCATGCTTCTGAACTATCTGGTTGAGACCCTATATATGTAAAATATATTAAGCTATTATTTTATTTTCCACACACTTTCCTTTCCATCAACCCCTTCATACATAGGGTTGTCTGGTAGTGTATAGAACATCCAACTACATTTTAGTTTTGGATAAATTATAAATTTTTGGTATAAGTATATCCCAAATATTGCTCTGAATATACTGATACTAAAAACTGTTCATCATTTATCTGAATTTCAAATTTAACTGTGAATCCTGCAAAGTTACTTGGTATAACGATAATTCTACTCCCAATACACTTCTTCTTCCTTCTTTTCCTGTGAGATGTGGGTTCAGTGTCTGCAGTTATTCCCATTTTATTTTATGCTCTTCACCTTTAGAAATCTCAACTGACAAATAATGAGATACGAGGGAAATATGTTAAATAATTCCTTTCTACATTGATTACTTGAACCTCAGGTCACAAAGGGAAAAAAATCCCTCAAACAGTAAATGACATGCATAATCCAAATGCCAATGCAAAAATCATATTCACTTTCTTTAATATGTACCAGTGTTGAACATTTAAATTTAGGAGGAGGTAACATATTTTTGAAGTACTAATATTTTATGCAGTATTTGATATTTCCAGTCTCAAGAAATAAAATGCTGGTAGAAAAAATGCAAAAGGTAGAATTCTTTCATGGAAATGTATAACCAGAAGCATTTGATAACAACGCTTACAAAGACACTCTGTTTTCAAAAGGGCAAAGATGTGTGGAGGATAAGGAACATCTGGGGAATCCTTAATACCTTATTAGTTTTAAAAGATTTCCAAAGTTGCAAAATTATATTGAACAAAAGAAATAACTTTACTTCTATTAGGCAAAAATATTTCAGGGTGCCCTTCCTTGTGGCAACAGCAATGTGGCCATTTGCATCACTGTTGTCAGAGTGTGAATTAGCAGGGCCACCCCTGTCATCGTATTAAGAACATGAAAGGTCGATTCTTCTCACTAAGATGAACAAAATGAGAACATATCTCTGTCAACTTCCTTCCTTAAATGTAAAATGTTTTAAAAGTGGTGCTCAGGGTAGTTGGGAAAAAAAATGCCAGTGCTTATATTGATTCTCCAAACAAGTACCACACATGATAACATCTGTGTCAGTTAATTACCAAGGAAAAGGCAAGTTGAACTTGCTGATTTGGAGAGATTTAAATGGATACGAACAGCTGCCAATGCAACAGGATAGCACTCAAAGAATTTCAAGAAGAGAAAAGTAAGCAAGGGCAAGAAAAAGCAATGAGAGAACTGATTGTGGTTCTTTTTGATGGGTTTGTCCACCTGGCCTGGCCACACAGTAAAACCCAAGTAAAGCACCTGACTCAGGGTCCCCCAGTGTTAACCCCTGACAGCTTCTGAAACTACTGGTTGTAGGAGGAAGTTCTACAGAATATACAGCCAGGAGAGATGGAAAATCAATGTAACAGAGTAATCACAGAGTAATGACATGGTGTAACGCGTCCCTCAGGGACTCAGCTGAGAACTGAGGACTTTTTTTGTTGATACTTAATAAGTTGCATATTTCTGAAGTACATGTGATATTTTGTTACATGCATAGAACACGAAGTGATCAAGTTAGGGTATTTGCAGTGTCCATCACCTTAAGTATCTATCATTTTTATGTGTTGGTTGGGAATATTTCAAGCCCCGCCTTCCAGCTACTTAAAAAATATCCAATACATTGTTGCTAACCATAGTCACCCTACTCTGCTATAGAACATTAGAACTTGTATCTTCCATCTAACTGTATGTTTGCACCCATTAACTGACCTCTCTTCATACCCACCATTCATGCGTTCCCCCTTCCCAGCCTCTGGTATCTGTTATTCTGCTCTCTACCTTCCTGAGATCAGCCTTTATAGCTCCCCCAGTGAGTGAGAACATGAGATATGAGCCCTTTTGTGCCTAGCTTATTTCATGTAGCATCATGACCTCCAGTTTCATCCACATTGCTGCAAATAACATTTCACTCTTTATTGTGGCCAGATAGTGTTCCATAGTGTACGTAGCCACATTTTTCTTTATCCATTCATCCATTGATAGAAGCTTAGGTTGACTCCACATCTTTGCTATTGTGAATAGTGTTGCAACAAACACTCAAGTCCGGGTGTCTCTTTGATATACTGATTTCTTTTCCTTTGGATAATACCAACTAGCAGGGTTGCTGAATCATATAGTGGTTCTATTTTTAGTAACTAGGAAGACATTTATAAAACTTCATAGAGGTTGAGATATACCTGTCCAACTTGGCCAGTGGCTCTCCTGTGCAAAGACAAGCCAGTGCATTTCAGTCTGGTCAGAAAGTCACAGATGAGGCCCACTGTGAGGTTAGAAACAACATTTCATTTATGAAGAGGAACATAGGGTCAAAAGGGCCTAAGATGTACCCTCAGGCCTGCACACAAATCCAGTGTGCTGAGAGCCAGAGGCAATGGGAATCAGTGGTCCTGACTCCATCCGTTATGCCACGGGGGTCACCCTGGACTCTTTTGAGAAAAGAACAAGATACATTTGGAAGAGTCCTCTTCCTAAAGGTGAAGAAGACATTGAGGTTCTGATGACACTTCAGAATAAGTTTATAAATAGAAGAAAATTTCAGTGTATTAAAGGATACATTTCCAAGGACAGATGTCCAAAGGAGAGGAATTGGAACTTTATTAGCAATCTGTGGCAAATAAGATTTCATCCAGAAATTAAAGTCACTAGATTTATTTCCAAGAACAAATCAAGCTGAGCGCAGTGGTTCATGCTTGTAATCCCAGCACTTTCGGAGGTCAAGGCAGGTGGGTCACTTGAGGTTAGGAGTTCAAGACCAGCCTGGCCAACATGGTGAAACCACGTCTCCACTAAAAATACAAAAATTAGATGAGTGTGGTGGCACATGCCTGTAATCCCAGCTACTCAGGAAGCTGAGGCAGGTGAATCACTTGAACCCGGGAGGCAAAGGTTGCAGTGAGCCAAGATTATGCCTCTCCACTCCAGCCTGGGCGACAGAGTGAGACTCTGTCTCAAAAAAAAAAAAAAAAAAAAAAAAAAAAATTATGTCTGTATGGAATCTTTAGCGGGGGAAAAAACCCTTTAAGTCCTACGATGAGTTAAACACCAAAGTTTATCTATGAAGAAGTTCTGGAATTAAAATCCATAGACAACTAAGATATGGAAGAGACCTACCACTGCAATTTGCAAAATACCAATTAACTTTCTGCAGCTTTTCTTGTATTTTTTTCTTTTTTCTTTTTTTTGAGATGAAGTCTTGCTATGTAGACCAGGCTGGAGTGCAATGGCATGATCTCGGCTCACTGCAACCTCTGCCTCCTGGGTTCAAGGGATTCTCCTGTCTCAGCCCCCAAAGTTGCTGGGATTACAGGCGCGTGTCACCACGCCCGGCTAATTTTTTTTGTATTTTTGTAGAGACAGGGTTTCACCATATTGGCCAGGTTGGTCTTGAACTCCTGACCTCAAGTGATCCACCAGCCTCGGCCTCCTAAAGTGCTGGGATTACAGGCGTGAGCCACCGCACCCAACATTCTTGCTACTTCTAAAAATCATGAAATTGAGAAGGGATGAAGCTGCCTCTGGAATACACTTAAATACCCATATAAAAAGTGCACATTTCATCAATCCCAGGAATAAGAGTGTTAACAAATAACAAGACATTCAACATGACAGAACCTGTATCCCTGGTGCCTCCACGTTCTAGGGAGTGGGTCATCTCACGCTTCACCCACGTTCTCCATCCTGGTAGCAAATCGGTCTTCCTTGTGTGTCATTTCGACATCTTTTCTTAGTCATCTGATGTTTTTCTTCATTTCTTTAACTTTATGAACAATCATTTTAAAAGAAAGAAAAAGTTGGGCCAGGTGCGGTGGTTCACACCTGTAATCCCAGCACTTTGGGAGGCTGAGGCGGGTGGATCACTAGGTCAGGAGATCGAGACCATCCTGGCTAATACGGTGAAATGCTGTCTCTACTAAAAATACAAAAAAAAAAAAAAAAATTAGTTGGGCGAGGTGGCAGGTGCCTGTAGTCCCAGCTATTCGGGAGGCTGAGGCAGGAGAATGGCATGAACCCAGGAGGTGGAGCATGCAGTGAGCCAAGATCATACCACTACATTCCAGGCTGGGTAACAGAGCGAGACTCTGTCTCAAAAACAAAATAGTAAGAAAAAGTTTTGACTTTCTAGTAAAATATAAAATGTGACTTTTAAGAAAATAAAGTTAAGATTATTAGCTTCAGGAAAAGGATAAAGTATATGAAATGAAACCCTTTATGACTTTAATGAATTCAAATACTAAATCTAAAATTAGAGCCAATAGCTGCTTTATGAGTCAAGGGATAAGTTTACTGCACCTAATGGTATATTTCATTCCTTTGGGGTCTCTCTCTCCCACCACCATCACAAAAGAACACAAATACTGACGCGTATGTTAAACCAAGCAAGAACAAATATACTTTCTAAAAATATTTTAATTTCAATCTTATTAAAAGAAAGGATAGCATCCTATAGGATGAATTGATTTAGTCTTTGACTTGCAAATTATACCCCAATTACTGTATCATGGAAAGAATGTACTATTGTCTATGAAGTGAATGACAGTTAATACGATCATCATAGTAATAAAGATAAAATGCAAAGAGGATTCAGGTATATAGTACTAATTTGAATTGTAAAAATAAAAAGACTCTTTATTCACTGGTTAAGATAAAGATGAGATACTCTGTATTACTCCCTTGCTGGGTTGATTTTGTAGGAAAAACATGCAAATAATACCTATTGATCACAGGTGTCATGAATCATGTGGTGTTCCAGAGCTAAAACCCAGGGATCACTTGTCATTATTTGGCACAAAAATCTATTGACCCAGTCAGTGTAGCTTTTAAAGGGAAAACTTAAGTTATAAATATGTTATTACTTTTTGTCTCTGCTCTATGGAACTGCAAAGAGCAGTTATGTAGGTGTTTTGACTGAGATTTTATTTTATTTTTAACTTGAAAAATTGAATAATAAAAGGAAATCATAACAGAAAAAAAACAAAAATAGTTTATAGATCTTTACTTTCTTGCTTCCTTTATTCCATATGTCTCTAATTCCACAAAATTCTTAGGTTTCACTCAAAACTACTGAAATAAGAAAGGAAAAAAGAAACATATGTATCATCATCAATCCATGATTGTTTGTTTGTTTTTAACTAGCTAGAAGGCACCAAAAACCAAAGAATAATTTAAGGGGCTAAATGTGACTTTAAATTGAATTCCTTAGTTTCAAAAGTTTGAATTTTATACCACATTATAATTTTGTCCATATATAATGAAGCAATTAAATGAGCAATTAAAAATTCAGTGAATCTGTATGTGTTAAATATTATAGATTAACATAAGCAGTTACTTTTACTTGTTTTCAAGACAGCACTAAAGGAAGCATAAATTAATTTTAAAGGCATAAAGCCTTTAAAACTAAGGAGATAGGAAATACACAGAGAGTGAGAGAGAGAAACACTGAGGCAGAGGCAGAGACTGGGACAGAGAGGTATCCTCTTGCATAAACCACAGTGACAAAGAATTTAGGAGCAGAAACCATGGACATAAACTTTTGGATGCTTAATTCCAGCAGTAGATCAAGAACAATGAATCATTCAGTCTGGGAAATCAGGAGTCAATTCAATTCGTACTACAGAAACCCCTAAATGCTCAGGAAAATTTAGCACCAGGTGCCTTCAAACATGAGAGTAGAAACAGAGCTAAGACATTTTTTAGCCCTTCTAAAAAACATTGATATTTATCCCTGTAAGTAAACAACCTCTGGACTGAGCATGGGTATCTGGATATCTACATGGAAACCAGGCCCAGTTTACATGTAAATATCCAGAACACAGAGACATAAAACTGTTCTCCAGTTGGGGTCTACATTCTTACAACTAGGGCTCCACCCTCCCTAAAGGAGGTTGAAAACTGTTCTCTGGAGAATTTGACCAACCCATGTGGATAAGTCTAAGCATATTGGCATTAGGGTTTCCTAACTGAAGTAGCCCACCTGACCATCTACAGTGAAGCCCACCATGGCAAGCCCCATGACATGCTCAACTGTGAAGTTCCCCACTCTTTGATCTGAGCAGACAACTAAGGACATAGGAAATACACACAAACACACACACAGAGAGAGAGACGGAGACAGACAGACTGGGACAGAGAGACCTTCTTGCGTAAAAAATAGATTCCAAAACAAATAGCAACTTGGAGGAAATGGAGATGCTACAGGAAGAAAAAAAAATCTCCAAATAAGGACAAAAATAGCAATATAGGTATGTTATTGAAATACATAGAGATAAATAATAAAATAGAAATATTTATTTTGTTTAAAATAGAAAATAATAAAATGGCAATGAATATAAAAATAATAAATGGTGGAAAATAATAAAATGGCAGGGATTGCCTCTGGATGGAGGGAAATGAGAACTGCTACTTTTTATAAAATGCCTTGGTGAACCATGTGAATCTTTGTAATGTAAATGCATATATTTGCTATTAAAATGCAATGAATGTTAGTATGTATACATATCTCCTAGCTCCCTCCACTAAGATGGGTTAGAAGCAGTGACACCCCAGCAGCAATAAGCACAGCTAGCACCCAGGTCTTGATTTCTAAATTCTATTGTATTAGTCCATTTTCACACTGCTATAAAGAATACCTGAGACTGGGTAATTTATAAATAAAAGAAATTTAATTGATTCACAGTTCCCCATGGCTGAGGAGGCCTCAGCAGACTTACAATCATAGCAGAAGGAGAAGCAAGCATCATCTTCACAAGGCAGCAGGAGAGAGACAGAGAGAAAGCGGAAGCACCAGACCCTTATCAAATAACAGATCTTGTGAGAACTCCCTCACTATCATGAGAATAACAAGGGGGAAACCACCCCCATGATCCAATCACCTCCCACCAGGTTCCTCCCTCAATAGGTGGGGATTACAATTGGAGATGAAATTTGGGTGGGGACACAGAGCCAAACCATATTATTCCACCCTGGCCCCTCCCAAATCTCACGTTATTTTCACATGTCAAAATCAATCATGCCTTTCTGACAGTCCCCTGAAGTCTGAACTCATTCCAGCATTAACTGAAAAGTCCAAGTCCAAAGTGTCATCTGAGACAAGTCCCTTCTGCCTGTTAGCCTGTAAAATAAAAAAACAAATTAGTTACTTCCAACATACAAAGGGGGTACTGGTATTGGGTAAATGTTCCCATTCCAAATAGGAGAAATTGGCCAAAAGAAAGGGGCCACAGGCCGCATACAAGTCCAAAAACTGGCAGGGCGCTCATTAAATCTTAAAGCACCAAAATAATCTCCTTTGACTCCATGTCTCACATCCAAGGCACACGGACGCAAGGGATGGGCTCTCAAGGCCTTGAGCAGCTCTACCCCTGTGCCTCTGCAGGGTACAGCCCCCAAAGCTGCTTTCCTGGGCTGGCATTGAGTACCTATGGCTTCTTCAAGTACATGGTGCAAGCTGTTGATGGATCTACCATTCTGGGGTCTGGAGGACAGTGGCCCTCTTTTCACAGCTCCACTAGGCAGTGCCCCACTGGGGACTCTGTGTGAAGGCTCCAATCCCACATTTCCCCTCTGCATTGACCTAGTAGAGGTTCTCCATGAGAGCTCTGCCCATGCAACAGACTTCTGCCTGGACATCCAGGCATTTCCATACATCCTCTGAAGTCTAAGTCTAAGCTCCCAAAACTCAACTCTTGTCTTCTGTGCACCCACAGACCCAACACCATGCAGAAGCCACCAAGGCTTGGGCTTGCACCCTCTGACGTAATGGCCTTAGCTGTACCTTAGCCCCTTTTAGCCATAGCTAGAGTGGCTGGAATCCAGGGTGTCATGTCCCAGGGCTGCACAGAGCAGTGGGGCCCTGGGTCTGGCCCATGAAACCATTTTCCCCTCCTTGGCCACTGGACCTGTGATGGAAGGTGCTGCCAAGATCGCTGACATGTCCTGGAGACATTTTCCCCATTGTCTTGGTTATTAACATTCTGCTCCTGGTTACTTATGCAAATTTCTGCAGTGGGCTTGAATTCCTCCCCAGAAAATGGGTTTTTCTTTACCACATGGTCAGGCTACAAATTTTCCAAACCTTTATGCCCTGCTTCCCTTTTAAACATAAGTTCCAATTTCAAATCATCCCTTTGTGAACGCATATAACGGAACACTTTCAGGTCACATTTTGAATGCTTTGCTGCTTAGAAATTTCTTCCACCAGATACCCTAAAACATCTCTCTCAAGTTCAAAGTTCCACAGATCTCTAGGGCAGGGGAAAATGCCACCAATCTCTTTGCTAAAGCATAGCATGAGTGATCTTTACTCCAGTTCCCAATGAGTTCCTCATCTCCATCTGAAACCACCTCAGCCTACACATAATTGTCTCTATCACTATCAGCATTTTTGTCAAGACCATTCACCAAGTCTCTAGGAAAGTCTAAACTTTCCCATATCTTTCTGTCTTCTGAGCCCTCCAATCTGTTCCAACCTTTCCCTGTTGCCTAGTTCCAAAGTCATTTCCATATTCTCAGGTATGTTATAGTAATGCCCCACTACCTCAGTACCAATTTCCTGTATTAGTCCGCTTTCACACTGCTATAAGGAATACCTGAGACTGGGTAACTTATAAATAAAAGAGGCACAATTGACTCACAGTTCCACATGGCTGGGGAGGCCTCTGGAAACTTACAATCATGACAGAAGGTGAAGGAGAAACAAACACCCTCTTCACAAGATGGCAAAAGAGATATAGAGAGAATGGGGAAGTGTCAGACACTTATCAAACAACCAGATCTCATGAGAACTCCCTTACTATGTGATCCAATCACCTCCCACTGGGACCCTCCTCAACATGTGGGAATTACAATTGGAGATGAGATTTGGGTGGGGACACTGAGCCAAACCATATCAACCATTCACCAATAAAAGACACCAGGACTCCTCAGAGAACTTGTAAATTCTAGGGCTGGATAGAGAAAATACAGGATGAGCTGCAGCATCTTGTAATGCCAGTAAGAAAATACTACACACACACACACACACACACACACACACACACACACACACATCAAAGTGACAGGACACCAAGCTGAAAGAGGTGCTAGGAGCAAAAGTTGAAACAATTGTAGCAACAACATAAATAAAAATTCTATTGAATCATAAACAAGAGAATAACATCAATTTCCTTAAGTTCATGCCTATACAGAATCAAATAACTGAAAAAACTCAATATGGGAGATGATACTGTCTTCAGATACCCTTCCCTACAGAAAATTCCAATTAGTGATTGTAAAAAGAATGAGGGAAATGGAAAACCACTGCTAGAATACCTAAGTTATAATCACCACAGACAGCATTTGCCCAGAGATGTCAATATTAATGTTTGAAAATTTAAGCAGATGCAAGACATTTGCAGTCTTAAAGAATATCTCTCAAAATTTATAGTTATTACAAAGAGAAAAATAGTAACCTTACAGTGGATAATCCTGGCTGACAGGACTTTAGCCAAATGATCTAGGTTAACAACACCAGCAATGTCATACATTTACACAACCTGATTACAGTGTGATAAGGAGGCTGCACCACTTCTGTGATATGCTATCCGACAATCATGACTTCAGTTAAACCACGAGAAAATGCAATACACATCCAAATTGAGAGGAGTCTTCAAAATCACTGACCAGAATGTTTCAAAAGAATCAAAGGCATGAAAGATGAGAAAAGACTCTAAAAAATTAAAACACATGCAGATTTAAGATAAATGCTAGAGTGGCTGGCAAGATGGCTGAATAGGAACAGCTCCGGTCAGCAGCTCCCAGCAAGATCAATGCACAAAACTGGGCAGCCGTTTGGGCAAACACTAAGGCAGCTGCAGGAGTCTTTTTTTCATACCCCAGTGGGCCTGCCACAGAACTGTTCACTCCCCTGGAAAGGGGGCTGAAGCCAGGGAGCCAAGTGGTCTAACTCAGTGGATCCCACCCTCACAGAGCCCAGCAAGCTCAGATACACTGGCTTGAAATTCTAATTCTTGCTGCCAGCACAGCAGTCTGAAATCAGCCTGGGATGCTCAAGCTTGGTGCAGGGAGGGGCATCTGCCATTGTTGAGACTTGAGAAGGTGGTTTTACCCCTCACTGTGTAAACAAAGCCACTGGGAAGTTCAAACCAGGAGGAGCCTACTGCAGCTTGGCAAAGCCACTGTAGCCAGACTGCCTCTCTAGATTCCTCCTCTCTTGGCAGGGCATCTCTAAAAGAAAGGCAGCAGCCCCATTAAGGGGCTTATAGATAAAACTCCCATCTCCCTGGGACAGAGCACCTGGGAGAAGGTGCAGCTGTGGGTGCAGCTTCAGCAGACTTAAACGTTCCTGCCTGCCTGATATGAAGAGAGCAATAGATCTCCCAGCACAGTGCTCGAGCTCTGCTAAGGGACAGACTGCCTCCTCAAGTGGGTCCCTGACCTCTGTGCCTACTGTCTGGGAGACACCTCCCAGCAGGTGTTGTAGACACTTCAAACAGGAGACCTCCAGCTGGCACCTGGTAGGTGCCCCTCTGGGACGAAGCTTCCAGAGGAAGGAACAGCAATGTTTGCTGTCCTGCAGCCTCTGCTGGTGATACCCAGGCAAACAGGGTCTGGGGTGGACCTCCAGCAAACTCCATCAGACCTGCAGCAAAGGGGCCTGATTGATAGAATTAAAACTAGCAAACATAAAAGAATAGCATCAACATCAACAAAAGGGACGTCCACACAGAAGCCCCATCCAAAGTTCACCAACATCAAAGAGCAAAGGTAGATAAACCCATGAAGATGAGGAAAACACAGTGCAAAAAGGATGAAAATGCCAAAAACCAGGATGCCTCTTCTCCTCCAGAGGATCACAACTCCTTACCAGGAAGGGATCAAAGCTGGATGGAGAATGAGTTTGAGTTTGACGAATTGGCAGAAGTAGGCTTCAGAAAGAAGGTGGGTAATAACAAACTCCTCAGAGTTAAAGGAGCATGCTCTAACCCAATGCAAGGAAGCTAAGATGATTGAGAAAAGGTTAGAGGAATTGCTAACTAGAATAACCAGTTTAGAGAAGAACATAAATGACCTGATGGAGCTGAAAAACACAGCACAAGAACTCTGTGAAGCATACGCAAGTATCAATAGCCGAATCAATCAAGCGGAAGAAAGGACATCAGAGATTGAAGATCAACTTAATGAAATAAAGTGTGAAGACAAGATTAAAGAAAAAAGAATGAAAAGGAATGAACAAAGCCTCCAAGAAATATGGGACTATGTGAAAAGACCAAACCTACATTTGATTGGTGTACCTGAAAGTGATGGGGAGAATGGAGCCAAGCTGGAAAACACTCTTCAGGATATTATCCAGGAGAACTTCCCCAACCTAGCAAGACAGGCCAACATTCAAATTCAGGACATACAGAGAACGCCACAAAGATACTCCTCAAGAAGACCAACCCCAAAACACATAATCATCAGATTCACCAAGGTTAAAATGAAGGATAAAACGTTAAGGGCAGCCAGAGAGAAAGGTCGGGTTACCCACAAAGGGAAGCCCACCAGACTAACAGTAGTCTCTCTGCAGAAACCCTACAAGCCAGAAGAGAGTGGGGGCCAATATTCAACATTCTTAAAGAAAAGAATTTTCAACCCAGAATTTCATATCCAGCCAAACTAAGCTTCATAAGTGAAGGAGAAATAAAATCCTTTACAAACAAGCCAATGCTGAGAGATCCTGTCACCACCAGGTCTGCCTTACAAGAGCTCCTGAAGGAAGCACTAAATATGGAAAGAAAAACCCAGTACCAGCCATGGCAAAAACATGCCAAATAGTAAATACCATCGACACTATGAAAAAAACTGAATCAACCAACAGGCCAAAAAACCAGCTAGCATCACAATGACAGGATCAAATTCACACATAACAATATTAGCCTTAAATGTAACTGGGCAAAATGCCCCAATTAAAGGACATGGACTAGCAAATTGGATAAAGAGTCAAGACCCATTGGTGTGCTGTATTCAGGAGACCCATCTCATGTGTGAAGACACACATAGGCTCAAAATAAAGGGATGGAGGAATATTTACCAAGCAAATGGAAAGCAAAAAAAAAAAAGTAGGGGTTACAATCCTAGTCTCTGATAAAACAGACTTTAAACCAACAAAGATCAAAAAAGACAAAGAAAGGCATTACATAATCATAAAGGGATCAACACAACAAGAAGAGTTAACATCCTAAATATGTATGCACCCAATACAGGAGCACCCAGATTATAGCCTCCTACACACCTAGGCTATATGGTAGGGCCTATCACTCCTAGGTTACAAATCTGTACAGCAGGTTATTATACTAAATACTCTAGGCAATTATAGAACAGTGGTGTTTGTGTATCTAAACATAGAAAAGGTACTGCGAAAATAAGGTATAAAAGTAAAAATGGCACACATATATAGATAGCTCCACTATAATCTTAGGGGACCACCATTGTGTATGCAGTCATTGTTGACTGGAACATGGATATGTGGCACATGACTATGTAACCTTATGGTAAACCTAGTCTCAATTTGAAATTAAAAATTATGTTGATTTGGTTCATGCCTGTAAATCCCAGCACTTTGGGAAGCCAAGGTGGGTGGATCACTTAAGGTCAGGAGTTCAAGATCAGCCTGGTCAACATAGTGAAAT
Source organism: Theropithecus gelada (assembly GCF_003255815.1). Classification (NCBI taxonomy): domain Eukaryota; kingdom Metazoa; phylum Chordata; class Mammalia; order Primates; family Cercopithecidae; genus Theropithecus; species Theropithecus gelada. The sequence continues at coordinate 84,960,057 of NC_037679.1, read as the reverse complement.
CCCATCTCTACTAAAAATACAAAAATTAGCCAGGCATGATGGCAGGTGCCTATAATCCCAGTTACTTGGGAGGCTGAGGCAGGAGAATTGCTTGAACAAGGAAGGCAGAGGCGGAGGTTGCAGTGAGCTGAGATTGTGTCACTGCATTCCAGCCTGGGCGACAGAGCAAGATTGCATTTCAAAAACAAAATTAAAAATTACCTTGATTAGACATGATAACAAAATGCAGTATCCTAGATGGGATCCTGGAGTAGAAAAAGGGCATTAGGTAAAAATCTAAGGAAATCTGAAAGAATGTATACTTTAGTTAGTAATAATGGATTCATATTGGTTCATTAGTTGGAACAAATGAACCACACAAATGCAAGATGTTACTAATAGGGGAAGTTGCGTGTGGAGGGAGGAGTGTTATATGGGAACTCTGCTTTTTTCTGTTCAATTTTTTTTTTTTTTTTTTTTTTGAGATGGAGTCTTGCTCTGTCACCCAGTCTGGAGTGCAATGGCGTGATCTCGGCTCACTACAATCTCCACCTCCCGGGTTCACGCCATTCTCCTGCCTCAGCCTCCCCAGCAGCTGGGACTACAGGCGACCGCCACCATGCCCGGCTAATTGTTTTGTATTTTTAGTAGAGACAGGGTTTCACCATGTTAGCCAGGGTGGTCTCTATCTCCTGACCTCATCATCTGCCCTCCCAAAGTGCTGGGATTACAGGTGTAGCCACAGCACCTGGCACTGTTCAGTTTTTTAAAAATCTAAAACTGTTTTTTAAATATTGTGTTCTAATAGGTATAAAGTTTCAGTTATGCAGACGATTAAGTTGTAGAGCTTCACGGTTTGTAAAGTATACAATGCCATATTGTTTAACATACTGCTGTGGCTAGCTACCCTTTTAAAACATCTCCAGACCAATCTATCCACTGTAGGTTCTATAACAGGTCACTAGGATTCACACTATTGTATCCCATTAGCAGGAAAAAAGCATAATTTTTTTCCCAGGCCAGGCATAGTGGCTCACGCCTGTAATCCCAGCAATTTGGGAGGCCGAGGTGGGTGGATCACTTGAGGTCGGGAGTTCAAGACCAGCCTGACCAATATGGTGAAATCCCTTCTCTACTAAAAATATAAAAATTAGCCAGTCATGGTGGCATGCACCTGTAGTCCCAGCTACTCAGGAAGCTGAGACAGGAGAATTGCTTGAACCCAGGAGGTGGAGGTTGCAGTGAGCCAAGACTGCACCACTGCTCTCCAGCCTGGGCAACAGAGAGAGACTCCGTCTCAGAAACAAACAAACAAGTAAACAAACAAAAAAGTATAATTTTTTCCTCCTGTTCCCCCCGTGCAGTCCTCTACTCTGCTGTCCCAGATGTGTTTAGCTGTCTCTGACGTGAATCAGATATACCCACCTAACTGCAAGGATTCAGGTCAAGCTCCACAGACACCCCTCCCCCAAGAATCTGATCCATAAATACCCTCAATGGAGATGAATCATCTAATCAGCTTTGAAATGTCTCATAGTGGTCTCCCTCACATCTCACATTGGTATTTGGTTTCGATGCCTTTTTTGGCTCTTCCATCTTCACTTCCAATTCATCATTCTGAGATGCATATTTACAAGTCTGCCTCTCTCCCTAGACGGTGAATATTTGAAGGCAGAGACAATGTTGTGTTCCTGGTTAGAACGCTAGGATCCAGCACAGAGAAGAGGGCAAAGCAGCTTTTCAGTAACCATTTTTTTTGGCGGGGTGGGGGAAGACAACTCAACTGAGGGATAAGATGAGCCTCTAAATCAAAGGCTTGGGATTGGGGTTTTAGTGGGCTACCAGTACGGTTTCACAAGTTGCACACTGCTCAGATCAGTAAATTTCATTAACATAAACTATGGTATAAAAAGTGTCTTATAGAATGGAGCAGTGAAGGCATGACCTGCATGACCTGCAGACCCCCTGGGCAAGGCCTGGGTATGAGACACAGTAGCTTGAGCCATCTCTCTTCCTGTTATCAATTCCCATCCTTAGGTAGCTAATTTGGACTCATGCAAGCCAGAGATCATCAGAAGATAGCCCAAATATTAGAAAGGAAAATCGTAAAACGTGTACAGACAGAGAGATAGCGTGCTCTCACTACTTGTATGCAATGCAAAAAACCAAGTGCAAAATAATTTCAAATGACAAAACATCAGTGTGTTACATCAAGCTATAAAATTAATTATACAAAAACTTAGATATTAACTAACACCAGTTCTCAAAGCAGTATGATACTTTGTACAAACGAAATAATTAATTATAATGGAAGTTGCTCTGGATACAACATTCTAAAGCATCAAAACTTTAAAAAATATTATTACCAGAAATTATTCAAATTGAAGCCAAAGTAGAATTGTTTCTTCCCTCTCTATAACGTGCTGTCAAGAAGCTATTATAAAAATAACCATCCAGTTTAGTCCTAAGCTTTTCACAGTTTATTTAAAGGCATAAATTGAAGCATTTGTCTCAGGGGAAGCAAAGGAAGTATCTTCACAGGGGACTTTTCAAAAATATCCCTGAAACCAAAAATCCTGTTCACGACGCTAAAGAAGGCATGTGGCAGAGCCCACATGTTGCCAGCTGGGATGACCAAGGAGAGGACTAGAAATGAAGCAGAGGATGCCTCGGAAAATAGGAGGGTTTCCTATTGCTGGGAACATGGGGAAATCCCCTGCAATTCTCTCTGCTCCAAAAGGATTTCGGGGACCTCATAAAAGGTATACCAATAAAGTATTTTTAGAAAATATGTTTACAGATAGGCATAACTAATTGAAATTTCAGCCACTTGAAAAAATGCAACAGAATGGAAAATGCCCAAACCAGTTAACAGAGCAAAAGAGGGAGAACCCAACTCAAATAATGCAGGAAAGGAAGGAAAAATATAGGCATAGGAGAAGCAAGATCAACAAACTAAAATGTCTATTGTCTTAACATCATGCAGCCTAAAATCTGTTAGGGAGGAAACCTCAGGCTTTAGAAAATACAGAGAAAGGCTATTTTGGGTAAAAACAGAGTTCTTGAGAGTGAAAGTATAAGCAAAAAGGGAAAACAATCAAAAAGATTTTTTAAGCTATTCTTCATGAAAAAATGAGAGAAATTTGTTACTAATCTACTGATTATAAAAATGACAAAAAGTGAGCAAAGGGGCAGAGATGGGCAAGAAATGGGGAGGGGGCAGCTGGTCCACAGGACACCTTCGTGTGCCTTCAGAGGGGTCCTTTCCTCTGCTCCTGCCAGGATGCAAGGCTTGGTGGGCAGAGCGAGGGCTATGTGCCAGGCCCCCTCACCCCTTTACCAGGAGTCTCTGTGAGTTGCACACCTTGTACATCTATAGGCTATGGTCAAGGTCAAGAGGGAGGCATCTAACTGATAGGGAGAGGTGGGCTCTGAGGACATGACCCCATGCCCAAGGAGCCAAGTTCATTGAAGCACAGGCTTAGAAGCAGGATACTTACGTTCCCTGTGAAGTTGTCTACATTGCTCCATTGAAGTTATAATCCCTGCTTTTGTTGCTCCAAGCACTTCTCACATTCAATAGTCTCTTGAACACACAAATTCTTTTTTAAGCTTTATTGAGGTATAATTGATATACAAACAATTGCACATATTTAATGTATACATCTTGATGAGGTGGACATATGCGTACACCTTGATATCATCACAACTGAGGTACTAGACATATGCATCACCCCCAAGAACTTCCTTGTGTTCTTTTGTGTGCTTTCTTCCTTCATTTTGTTTTAAGAACACTTAACATGAGCTCTGTCCTCTTAATATATTTTAAAGTGCATGACACCATATCACTAACTTCAGGTACTACAGGGACAGCAAATCTCTAGATCTTATTTATCTTGCATAACTGAAATTTTATACTCATTGACTCACCTCTCCCCATATCCTCTTCCCCCAGTCTCTGAAAACCATTGTTCTATTCTCTTCTTCTATGCAGTTGACTTTTTAAAATTCTACGTATGAGTGAAACCATGCAGTATTTGTCATTCTGTGACTGGCTTGTTCATTAGCATAATGTCCTCTAGGTTCATCCATGTTGTCACAAATGGCAAGATTTTATTCCGTTTTCACTTTGAATAATATTCCATTGTATGCGTATGTAGATACATATTTGCTTTATCAATGCATCCATCAATGGATGATTACGTTGTTTCCGTATCTTGCTCTGGCAGATAGCGCTGCAATGAACATGGGATTGCAGATATCTCTTTGACATACTGATTTCATTTCCTTTGAATATATACCAGAAGTGGGGTTGCTAGATAGTATTAATAGTGGTTCCATTTTTTATTTTCTGAGGAATCTCCATACGGTTTCTATAGTGGCTGCACCATTCTACATTTGTAGATTCTTTATGTGAGTATACTTTGTGGAAACCAAAACGAGGGCTGAGCTGGTGAGTCATTCACATGCTTCCAACAATGGCGGTCATTTGGGGAATTGACAGGTGACCTTCATAGTCTCACAGAGAACGAGGTTAGTAGCCTGCAGGGAGTGGAAACTGAATGCATAATTTTTACAGAATTTAAAATTGACTGCAAGAAGCACAAAATACACGTTTCAGGAGACACCAGCCTAGAGGTGTTTGGTGATGACATCTGCCTGTTTGTGTTGAGTCCCTGTCAGACTGGTAAGTAAGGGCTTACTGAGTTTCTTATTTCCCCAGTGATATTCTAATACTCTGAAATGATTACCTGATACATTTATAAAAGCTGCCGGCCGGGCACAGTGGCTCACACCTGTAATCCCAGCACCTTGGGAGGCTGAGGTGGATCAAGAGGTCAGGAGTCTGAGACCAGCCTGACCAACATGGTGAAATCCCATCTCTACTAAAAATACAAAAGTTAGCCTGGCATGGTGGTGCACACCTGTAATTCCAGCTACTCAGGAGGCTGAGTCAGGAGAATCGCTTGAACCTGGGAAGCGAAGGTTGCAGTGAGCCAAGATCACACCACTGCACTCAGCCATGGCAACAGAGTGAGACTCCATCTGAAAAAAGAAAAAAACAAGCTGCCATCAGCTAGACACATTGCCTGGATCTACACAGTAAGATGGTGCTGCCAGTACAGAAAGTGCACTAGCAGCGCCATCTTACTACGTTGTCTACAGATAACTCAGAGAGGACTGGATGCTACCCTGGCCCAGCTGCTTTGCAACTATGCAGTTTGTTCTGTGAACAGAAACCATCATCTCAATGTCTAAGAGGGGCTGAGTTCCAGAAGCCTCAGCCCAGGACCTCCACACCTACTCAGGCTGCAATCAGAATGCATCCAGGACTTGATGAGAGCTGCTGAGAAAAGACACATTCTTTTCCGCTAGATGTAAAGCTGGAGAGACATGAGGTTGGAGCTGTTGCAGCCCAAGCTGCATCCACGAGTGAAGATCTTGTATGACAATGGAACGCATACAGCAGAAAGCAAGAAATGAAGTTTCTTATAAACTATATCCTGATGAACCCCTGGATTCAGCTAGACCTGCAGCCCACACTGCCCCTGAGTACTTTACCTACACAAACTGTACCTTTTTTGTTGCTTAAGCCAATTTGAATTAGATTTTCTGTCACTTGCAAAAGTAAGAGGCCAAACAATTATATTTCATAAATTCAGACCATGTGTTGTTAATTTTGGCCTTCCTGCTTTGTTGAGTAACATCTAAAGTAAAGCAGACACTGAAGAGGAAGGAAGGAAGAAAGGAAGGGTGGGAGGGAGGGAGGGAGGAGAGGGGACAGGAGGAGAGGGGAGGAGAGAGGACAGGGGAGGGAGAGATGGGAGTTAGAGTGAAAGTTTAAGTTGAACAGCCGACCTGAGAAAGAGGAAGGCTATAAATGGATGGCTTTATAATCTCTACCAAAAAAAAAAAAAAAAAAAGCCTTCTTGTGCCCCAGGTGGCATCACCCATGAAATAAAATGGTCTATTAGGCTTATCTGTATCTCCCAGGGGTAGGTACTTTTGTAATTAAATAACCACCTTTAAAAATCTTACTATTTTGAAAGAAAGTAATTTAACTAATTTTAGTTGGATGGTGAATTACACAGACCAGCGGACTTTGATAAACAAGTCTGTTCTAAATGGATACACTAGGAAAACCATTTCTAAAACAATTAATACTGAATTAGATTCCGTGCTCAGGCCTCATTTGTAATCCACTACAAAGGATGTTTATACTCCAGAAAAGATGACTCTCCCACCTCATAGGAAGTTGACCCCGGGAGATGGAGGGTATTGTTCCAGCTTATCTCTGAAACCTGGGCTTTTTGAGGGTTTGGATATCCAGAAAAGCCACATTAGTGAAGCTGACAGATCTTGCTCTTTCTGGGAAATGTACAATTACTGCATGTGCAAGAACAAACAAACCCTCGCCAAAAAAGAGAGAGAGAGAGAGAGAGAGAGAGAGAGAGAGAAAACAGCTCAATTCAAAGCGTGAAATCTTCCACGTTCATAGAGGAAAAACCAGCCATTAAATGTTAAGGAATCTTTCTCCTAGTTCTGGAATCTTGTTATGTGTGTCTTTTAGGTTTTGGGGGAATATTTTAGTTACACAGGGAAAAGTAAAACAGAACATAGGATGCATAAAGACAAAACTTATTTTTAAAGATCTGAAATGTTTAGGCATGCTTTGCCTTTGAAGAGGCCAATATTCAGACGTGTATATGGAAAAGAGATCAAAGAAACGTTTCCCAAATATAAGCAATCCACAGATTCCTATTAAAGGATAAAAACAAAGTGAAAACCAATTGTATCAAACCCCAACAACATTTCCATAGATTCCTATTTGGAAATATACTGAAATAAACACAATTACACAAGGGCAGAGGTCCTACATTCTAACGAAAGGGACAATGAAGAAACATGACCACAGTCATATTGGATTGGGTCTCCCTCACACGAGGACGAGCTCATTGTAGCTACGTAACCTCTGTACAAAACTTTTCTGCAAATTTCTGGTCATTGTTGCATTAACTGTGGGGCAAGACAGCACTGCTATGCAGAAAGCAACTGCTGGAAGATGCAGGCAGAAAGTCTGGCTGAAGGCAGTCTTTATAAGCATGCCATGTAATAATTTCAGAATGTTAAACAGTTTCTACTAAGACACTGATCATTTTTCAGGCAGGTTAAAATGGATCTCCATGTTTGCCAATTTTTTCAGGAAATATCAAAATTTAAATTTTTATGTGAAATACTTGGTTTTGCATGTGGGCTACTTTTATGATTCAGAATGTATTTTATGAGACCGCTTGCCAAAGGGAACCCTTCAGAAATCCTGGCTGCATTTCTGCTTCCGAACAACCCTTGGCACCAGTGAATGAGAACTCTGTATTAGATTCCTCTGGCTGCCATAACAAAGTGGCTGATGTGGTCTGGCTGTGTCCCCACCCAAATCTCACCTTGAATTGTAGCTCCCATAATTCCCACGTGTTGTGAGAGGGACCTGGTGGGAGGTAATTGAATCATGGGACCAGTTTCCCCCATACCATTCTCGTGGTAGTGAGTAAGTCTCATGAGATCTGATGGTTTTATAAAGGGGAACCCCTTTCACTTGGCTCAAATTCTCTCTCTTTGCCAGCTGCCATGTAAGAAGTGCCTTTTGCCTTCCACCATGATTGTGAGGCCTCTCCAGTCTCATGGAACTGTGAGTCCATTAAACCTCTTTTTCTTTATAAATTACCCAGTCTCAGGTATGTCTTTATCAGCAGCTTGAGAACAGACTAGTACAGAAGCTGCCCCTCATTATCCTCAGGGGATACATTCCAAGACCCCCAGGGGTTGTTTGAAACTGTAGATAGAGCTGAACCCTACATACACTATGTGTTTTCCATCTGACAACTGAGTCAGTTAGTACGTGACTACCAGGCAGGTGGTGTACACAGCCTGGATCTGCTGGAAAAAGGAATGATTCACATCCCAGGCAGGACAGAGCAGGATGGTGTGAGACTTCATCACACTACTCAGAATGGTGTGCAATTTTATGTTAACTTTTGTTTTAAGTTCAGGCATACATGCGCAGGTTTGTTACATAGGTAAACCTGTGTCATGGGGGTTTGCTGTACAGGTTATTTCATTACCCAGGTATTAAGCCTAGTATCCATTAGTTACTTATCCTGATCCTCTCCCTCCTCCCATCCTCCACCCTTTTATAGACCCCAGTGTGTGCTGTTCCCCTCTATGTGTCCATGTGTTCTCATCGTTTAACTCCCACTTACAAGTGAGAACCTGTGGCATTTGGTTTTCTATTTCTGTGCTATTCTGCTAAGGATAATGGCCTCCAGTTCCATCCATGAATACAAAGTCTTGTAATTTTAAAACACGTGAATTTCTGAAATTTTCCATTTAATATTTTCAGATCCTGGTTGACCTTGGATAACTGAAACCACAGAAAGCAAAACTGTGAATAAGAGGAGACTACTTTACCACAAATGGTGTGGCCTAAAACATCAGCAATTTATTATCTCACAGCTCTGGAGGCCAGAAATATAAAATCAAGGCATCAGCAGGACCACATTCTTTCTACATATTTGAAGGGAAATCCTTCCTTGTATCTTCCTAGCTTCCGGGAGTTGCCAGCAGTCTCTGTCATTCTTTTGCTTGCAGCTGCACAACTTGAATTTCTGACTTTGTCATTCCATGGTGTTCTCTCTAGGTGGCTTTCTCTTCATATATATGAGACAGAGTCTAGCTCTGTCACCCAGATCAGACTAGAGTGCAGTGTTATGATCTCAGCTCACTGCAACCTCCACCTCACCAGTTCAAGTCATTCTCGTGCCTCAGCCTCCAACGTACCTGGGATTACAGTCGCCCGCCACCATGCCCAGCTAATTTTTGCATTTTTAGTAGAGACAGGGTTTCACCATGTTGGCCAGGCTGGTCTCAAAGTCCTGACCTCAGGTGATCCGCCAACCTCGGCCTCCCAAAGTGCTAGGATTACAGGCGTGAGCCACTATGCCCAGCCCACATGGTGATTTCTTATAAGGACACCAGCTCTATTGAATTAGGGGCCCACTCTACTTTAGTATGACTTCATGTGAACATAACTAATTACCTCTGCAATAACTATTTCCAAATAAATTCAAATTCTAAGGACATTCTTAGGACATCAACATATTTTTGGGGGGAGGACATAATTCAATTCCTAAAAGCCTACCCTCTAGCCCTCCAAAATGTATGCTCTTCCCAGAGCCATATACCATATTGCAACATCCCTCAAAGCTTTGATCCATTCCAGCATCAAATATTTCATCTATATTAGTTATGGGTTAGACTTGGGGTACGGTCCACCCTGGGGTAAAATTCCACTCATCTGCAGACCTCTGAAACATAGAAAACAAGTCACCTATAAAGATACAATGGTAGGGGATTTGTGCTCCATGTAGTCACTCAGGGACCTAGGCTCCTTGCATACTGTGGCTCTGCCACCCTCTTAAGCCTCAGACCTCTCTACAATGGAAGATTAAGAGAAAGAGTGAGGATAAGGCAAGCTTGCTGTCAATGGCATCCTCTGAAAAGTTACACACACTGTGTCTCCTTTTATACCATGTGCAAGAAATAATCTCACGGTCTCGGTGGATTTGCAAAAGAAGTGAGCAGTGTGCCCAGGAAGAAGAGAGGAAAGCAGATATTGGTGAACACTAGCAGATTCTGCCACAGAGTAAACTAGATGACCAGTAAAAACCTACCTTTTCCCCTGCATTAGTTCTCTTATCCCATCTACTAGCCGAACCCATCAGAAGACTCTAAGCTCTTGAGGGAAGACAGAGCCACAAGGTGGAAGGAACCTGGGTCTCTGAGTGACTGCCTGGTGTCCCTCCCACCACCAGCTGATTGCACTCAACTTAAGTGATAAATAAATTTCACTGGATTAAATTTCTATTAAGTCAAGTCACTGAGATTTTGAAATTATCTGTTGCTGCAGCTAGTATTATTTTCAGATACAGGGCAGCCGTGAATAATTAATATATATCTCTGCAGAAACAGGATATCTTCAAAACAAAATTCAGTTTGTACTCTAAAAATATATTTTATATTTTATTTACTTATTTATTTCTTTATTTTGAGATGGAGTCTCACTCTGTCGCCCAGGCTGGAGTGCAGTGGTGTGATCTTGGCTCGCTGCAACCTCCACCTCCCGGGTTCAAGTGATTCTCCTGCCTCACCCTCTCAAGTAGCTGGGATTACAGGCACCCACTACCACGCCTAGCTAATTTTTTCTGTTTTTAGTAGAGACAGGATTTCACCATGTTGGCCAGGCTGGTCTCAGCCTTAGGTGATCTCAGGTGATCAGCCCACCTCGGCCTCCCAAAGTGCTGGGATTATAGGCTTGAGCCACTGTGCCTGACGTAAAATTATATATATTTTAAGTCAACACATCATTAAAAGGATAATTCCATTATCTATAACTTCTAGTCATTAAGTGTTTTTAAAGTTCCTGGCATTCAGTCTTAATTGCAACAACCTCTAATATTTATAAGAATGTTAATACTAATATAGTAAGAATAGTCACACAAACTGGTGACAAAAGGAATAAAATATAAAACACAACAACTAACCAAAATTCTTATAAAAGCCTTGTAAACACTCCATTGAGATATGCATCAAGCTCATTTTCTTACCTGCTCTATTAACTATCAAAACGTTTGCATATTTAAACCCTTTCTTGTTAAAGAAAACTTTTCTTTCTTTGTTATGGGCCATTTACTTTATTGTGTATTAAGCCAACAAGAGAAAAATTGATCTGATATTTATTCTAATATGTGATTTAATATACACATGCGTGAGTCTTAGATATATATTTTTTTCCCATAACCACAAGCCAAGGTGTTTCTCTCCTGCAGGCTACAGGAAAGTTTGTTAATATAGCTTTATAACTGATCCTTCCCTGTGGATGAAATTTCTAATTCAGTTACTCTCATTATAATCCATATACTATAATCTTAGCATATTTTAGTATCCAAAATAAAAATATTGAAAGATTGAAAAATTGGCTAAAAATATCTTTGCAATTAATATTAACATTTATAAGAATGGGATCTTGTATAACCTAGAAAATTACTACATTTAATTTTCTTTAATCTTTTAATCCCTGATCCTTAGTGTTGAGGGAGGTGACAGTTTAAGTGTTCAATCCATAATTGTATGTATATATTTATATTATGATGTTATATTAATGATGTATATTTTTTAATAAAACCCTTTATGACTGAAGACATGCTGCCTCTCCAGGGGCTAGCCAGTTCTTAAAAATAGCCAAGGAACTCAGCCAGGAGCATTTGATATGCAAATGACCCAATCCAGAGCCAGACATCCTCCATCCAGCCCAGACACCTCAGGAGGCAAATATTACTCTGCTATTATCATTCCAAGACCCAGAACCCCACAACTAGAGACCACCTATAGCTCCGAGCCTGCTGAAATCATTCAAACTAGCCAATCCTGCCCTGACTTGCTTTTCCCACAGAAACTCCAATAAAGGCTCTAACCTAATGCTTTCCCCCACTCCTGTCTTCTGCCTTCCGACTACCCTGATGTCTTTCCCACATGTCCCTGTGACAAAGGGCATACCCTGCCTCTTGTCTCTAGGACATACAAGTATGCAAACGTTTTTCTGAGCCTCTCTCTGGTCTCCTCTTGTGCCCATACTTGACTATCACATAAAAGAATACAGGCAAATCTTAGGGCTATTGTGTGTTTCCTTCCAGAACACTGCAATAAAGCAAATATTGCTATAAAGCAAGCCACATGAATGTTTTGGTTTCCAAGTGTGTATAAAATTTATGTTTACACTATACTGCAGTCTACTGAGTCTGCAACAGCATTATGTCTAAAATAACAATGTACATACCTTAATTTAAAAATACTTTATTGCTTAAAAAATGCTGACAATCATCCGAACCTTCAGTCAGTTTTCAAAATAGTTCAGTAAATTTTTTGCTGGTGGCGTATCTTGCCTCGACGTTGATGGCTACTGACTGATCAAGGTAACAGCTGCTGAAGTTTAGGGTGGCTGTGGCAATTTATTAGAATAAGACAACAATGAAGTTTGCTGCATCAATGGACTCTTCCTTTCATGAAAATATTTTCTGTTGCATGAGATGCTGTTTGATAACATTTTACTCATAGTTGAACTTCTTTCCAAATTGGAATCCATTCTCTCAAACCCTGCTGCTACTTTATCAGCTGAATTTATGAAATATTATAAATCCTTTGTTGTCATTTCAACAATGTTCACAGCATTTTCTCCAGGAGTCGATTCTACCTCAATCAACCACTTTCGTGGTTCATCCATAAGCAACAAGTCCTTATCCATTTTAGTTTGATCATGAGATGGCAGCAATTCAGTCACATCTTCAGGCTCTACTTCTAATTCTAATTCTCTTGCCAACTCCACATCTGCAGTGCCTTCCTCCACAGAAGTCTTGAACTTCTTAAAGTCAGTCATAAGTGTTGGAATTCCTGTTAATGTTGACACTTTGACCTCTGTCTATGAGTCACCAATGTTCTTAATGACATCTAGAATGGGGCATTCGTTCCCAAACGTGTTCAATTTACTTTGCCCAAATCCATCAGAGGAATCAGTATGTACGGCAGCTAACATTATGAAATGTATTTCTTAAATTATAAGACTTGACAGTCAAAATTATTCCTTGAACCGTGGGCTACAGAATGGATGTTGTGTTAGCAGGCATGAAACAGTATTAATCTCCTTGTATATCTCCATCGGAGCTCTTGGATGACTAGGTGCATTGTCAAGGAGCAACAATGCTTTGAAAGGAATGTTTTTTCTGACAGGTAGGTCTCAACAGTGGGCTTAAAATATTCTGCAAACCATGCTGTATACAGGTGTGCTGTCATCTGGGCTTCTTGTTTCATTTATAGAGCACAGGCAGAGTAGAGTTAGCACAATTCTTAAGGGCCCTAGAATTTCCTGAATGATACGTGAGCATTGGCTTCAACTTAAAGCCACTAGCTGCATTAGCCCCTAACAAGACAGTTAGCCTGTCCCCTGTTTGGAAGCCAGGCATTGACTTCTCCCCTCTAGCTGTGAATGTCCTAGATGGCATCCTCTTCCAACAGAAGGCTGTTTCCTCTAAACTGAAAATCTGTTGTCGTGTAGCCAGCCTCATCAATGATGTTAGCTGGATCTTCTGTATAACTTGCTGCAGCTTCTCCATCAGCACTTGCTGCTTCACTTTTCACTTTTTTTTTTTTTAGATGGAATTTTGCACTGTCGCCCTGGCTGGAGTACAATGGCATGATCTCAGCTCACTACAACCTCCGCCTCCTAGGTTCAAGCGATTCTCCTTCCTCGGCCTCCTGAGTAGCTGGGATTACAGGTGCCCACTACCACGCCCAGCTAATTTTTTTGTATTTTTAGTAGAGATGGGGTTTCACTCTATTGGCCAGGCTGGTCTCGAACTCCTGACCTCGTAATCTGCCCGCCTGGGCCTCCCAAGTGCTGGGATTATAGGCGTGAACTACGACGTCTGGCCCATCTTGCACTTTTATGTTATAAAGACAACTTATTTCCTTAAACATCGTGAACCAACCTCTTCTAGTTTCAAACTTTTCTTCTGTAGCTTTCTCGACTATCTCAGCCTTCATAGAATTGAAGGGAGTTAGGGCCTTGCTTTGAATTAGGCTTTGCCTTAAGGAAATATTGAGGCTCATTTGATCTTCTTTCCAGACTGCTTAAACTTCCTCCATATCAGCACTAAGGCTGTTTTGCTTTCTTGCCATTCATATGTACTCTGGAGTAGCACTTTTAATTTCCCTTAAAGAATGTTTCCTTTGCAATCACAACTTGTTGGAAAAATGGCACCGATAAACTGGCTCAACATAGAGTTTCCACAAACCTTCAATTTGTAAAAACCGCAGTGTCTACAAAGCACAGTAAAGAGAAGTTCAATGAAACGAGGAATTTTTCCTTTGAAATCACGACTTGGTTAACTGTTTGGCCCAAAAGGCCTAACTAGGTTTCAGCCTGTCTCTACCTTCGACACATCTTCCTCACTAAGCTTACTTATTTCTAGTATTTTATTTAAAGTGAGAGATGTGTGACCCTTTCTTTCATTTGAACACTTAGAGGCCATTGCAGGATTACTAATTGGCCTAATTTCAATATTGATGTGTCTCAGGGGATAGAGGCTGTAGGAGAGGGAGAGAAATGGGTGAACAGCCAGTTGGTAGAGCAGTCAGGGCACACACCACATTATCAATTAAGTTTGTCATCTTATGTGGGCGTAGTTCATGGCAACCCAAAATAATGACACTAGTAACATCAAAGATGGCTGGTCACAGATAACCATAACAGATACAATAATGATGAAAAAGCTTGGGCCAGGTGCCGTGGCTCACGCCTGTAATCCCAGTACTTTGGGAGGCCAAGGCAGATGGATCACGAGGTCAGGAGATCGAGATCATCCTGGCCAACATGGTGAAACCCCATCTCTCCTAAAAATACAAAAATTAGCCGGGTGTGGTGGCGCATGCCTGTAGTTCCAGCTACTCGGGCGGCTGAGGCAAGAGAATCACTTGAACCCGGGAGGCAGAGGTTGCAGTGAGCAGAGATCACGCCGCTGCACTCCAGCCTGGTGACAGAGCAAGACACCGTCTCAAAAGAAAAGAAAAAGCGTGAAGTATTTTGGGAATTACCAAATTGTGATACAGAGGCACAAAGTGAGCACATGATGCTGGAAAAATGGCACTAACAGATGTTCAACACAAAGTTGCCACAAACCATCAATTTGTAAAAAACGCAGTGTGTATGAAGCACAGTCAAGAGAAGTTCGATGAAACGAGGCACGCCTATAGAAAACAGTCATAACCAGCCTGGATGCAACATACCTCCAAGAGCGCAAGTTCTGGATTTAGATGGCATGGGTGTAAATCCAGGCTCCACATCTTACACACTTGGGTTATAACCTTAGGAAATTTACTGCAGTAGAATTGCAGTAGCTGTGAGGTTGAAGGCCACATGAAACGGGTAAAGTTAAGAGAAACTCAGCTTGTAGTTTTGTGGAGAAGTTAAATAAGAACTCTGATGCAGCTTTGCCTGAAGGCCCGCTGCTACTTTTCTTTTACATTTACATGAACCAATAAATTATCTCTGTTGTTTAGGACAGACTGATAATAATGTTGTGTGTCACCAAAAGTATCCTAATCTACTAAGTCCACATCTGATATGGTTTGGCTGTGTCCCCACTGAAATCTCATCTTGAATTGTAGCTCCCATAATTCCCACATGTTGTGTGAGAGACCCTGTAGGAAATAATTGAATCATGGGGGCAGTTTCCCCCCAAACTTTTCTCGTGATAGTGAATACGTCTCATGAGATCTGATAATTGTATAAGGGGTTTCCCTTTTTGCTTGGCTCTCATTCTGTCTTTCCCCAATGCCATGTAAGACATGCCTTTGTTCTTCCCTCGCCTTCTGCCATGATCATGAGGCCTCCCCGGGCACATGGAATTGTGAGTCTGTTAAACCTCTTTTTCGTTATAAATTACACAGTCTCAGGTATGTCTTTATCAGCAGTGTGAGAACAGCCTAATACAACATCCAACAGCATTTGGCCTTTCTTCCAGATTTAGATTCTTCAGATGAATGGCCATGGGTCTTGCTGCAACATGCAGCATGCATTTTCTGTTCATGTCACATGATGCAATGCGCTGAACTTTAGGTCTTGCTTATTACAAGAGGAGGGACAAGAAAAAAGTGAAGGCTATGAAGTCTGGCGGAGTCAAAGGAATAAGACAAGACAAGTTGAGAGTGCATAAAGTGGAACCAGGGGGCCAATGCTAGTATGGAGACTGCGAAGACCCCGAGCTCTGGAAGCCTGCACTATTTATTGGTGATCAAACAAAGAAGCAGGTGGTGAGGATGTGGGGGTTGAAAGAAAGCAGTGTATAAAGAGCATGATCTACAGCTGTGACAGTTTAGCATTTTCTTTGAAGCATATGGAACATGTTCTCCTACTTGAGATAATGGGAAACATGTTCTTGTAGTTTAAGATACAATCGATCTATGAGCCTGGCAGTGCTAGAAGCAAGGAGCCAGCAAGTCTAGACACATTCCAGAGGCCACGAGGGGTTTTATGCCCTGAGCCCTGGATTCCATCCAAGCCACGAGGGATTTCATGCCCTGGGCTTAGATTGTGGTGCAGCAGGGCAGCCTTCAACCCTTTGGCACAGAGCTTGGTGTTCCAAAGGCCACGAGGGGTTTTAGACCCTGGACCCCGGTCATGTTCCAAGACTTTTACATTATTTCAGACAATCAAGCCCTGCCTCAGCCTTTTTCCCAACACTCAGCTTTTCCCCCTGCCAAGAAAACAAGAAAAAACTTGCTAAAAAAAACACATAGTGTAAGGTGTGAGCCCAAAGGGTTGCAAACACACAACACAAGAAAATGCTGGCCAGGTGTGGTGGCTCATACCTGTAATCCCAGCATTTTGGGAAGCTAAGGCAGGAGGATCACTTGGGCCTAGGAGTTTGAGACCAGCCTGGGCAACATAGTGAGACCCCCATCTCTACAAAATTTTTTTTAAAAAATTAGCCAGGAATTGTGGCATATACCTGTAGTCCCAGCTACTCAGGAGGGTGGGAAGATTGCTTGAGCCTAGGAGATTAAGGCTGCAGTGAGCCATGATCATCCCACTGCACTCCAGCCTGAGTGACTGAGCAAGACCTGTCTCAAAAAAAAAAAAAAAGAAAAAGAAAAAAGAAAAAGAGAAAAGAAAAGAAAAAGAAAGAAAGAAAAGAAAATGCTACCTCACAGGTTGGCCACTTCCCTGGGCTTCTTGCCTAGTTTCTTATTTTATTTCTTCCCAGAGAGCCCCTTCCCACACTCAAAACCCTCCCTAAGCTTTCTTTGGTCATAAAGACTGCCCAGCCTATACGTGTTAATGGCTGGGTGAGAACGGCAAGGATAATGGGTAAAGAGAAAGCATCTTTTCCAAACTCAAATATCCATTAGGGAAGCAAAGGGTTAGTTGCAAGCTTGCGATTCATCCTCTTCCTTTACTAGGTCCACCCCAGGAGGAAGGAAAGGCATCCCCCACCCCCCACACATGTCCTAATAAACTAGCTATTAGAAGATAGTGTTGCCAGATGAAATACAGAATATCCAGTTAAATCTGACTTTCAGATAAACTATGGTGCTTTTTTTAGTAGGTGTATGTCCCCATTACTGCATGGGGCATACTTATACTGAAATGATTCTACATAGAAATTCAAATTTAATTAGGCATCTTATGGTTTTATTTGTTCAGTCTGGCACCTTTATTGGGAGACCTTCCAGCAAACAGAGTGAAGGTATTTTCTAGCAGGAGAAGCCTTACCTATTAGCAGGATAAACCTGGACTATCTAGGATTGCATGTGTTAAATGCATCTGGAACCTATAAATTAGTGAGGCATGACTCCTTGAAAATGACTTGTTCGTTATAAAACAATCAAAATATAAAATAAAGGTGTTTCATGGTCAAACACCTCCTGTTTGTGGACAAACATGGTCATACGTTGGGTGACCACATAGATGTTCTCACATCTCCCTTAAAGAGAACCCACTGCAGGGAGCTGAATTCTACGTATTCTATGTATATATATGCACACACGTATGTATGTATATATGTGTATGTAATGTATGCATGTATATATGTGTATGTAATATATGTATGTATATCTATATCTCTCTCAGATGCTCAAATACGTAGAATTCAGCAGTTTTAGTGAACACAAGACAATGACAAACTGACGAGTGCAAATATATTTCCAGGAAATTTGATAATCAGTTTCTCTCTTGTGTGACTATTCTCTGTTAATATCCAGAAGAGTCATTATCCAAGGCTGGACCACACTGGTTGTTACGGTGAACTGTTTTCTCCTCAAATTCAAATGTTGAAGTCCTAACCCCAGACAGGACTGGCTTTGGAGATAGGGCCTTTAAAGAAGCGATTAAGGTTAAATGAGGTTGTAAAGCTGGGATCCTGGCTCTGTGGCACTTTGTTACGGCAGCCTGAGCCAACAAATCAGCTGGGCTCACAGGCAGATAGATGATGTCCCCGCTCATCTTCCTAGGGAGACTCCATGCAGTCGTTCAGGGACTCAGGCTTCCTCCCACTCAAGCCTTGCCATCCTGTAGGACCTCGGGACCTTTACTCATATCCTCTGCATCTGGCCAAGAGACAAGGAAAGGGAGCGTGTGAAGGACTGAGTAGGAGGCTACATGGAGAGAGCTGCAAACGTGCACATCCCATTCCATGAGCCAGAATACAATGAATGGATGCTGGAAAATGCCATTCGGCTAAAGCCTCGGAGGCAAAGGCAATGTTTGGAAACCAGACAGCCAGTCTCTGCCACAGGAACATCACCCATCCTTGAATATTGTTGGCGCAACTGAAGGAGACAATGCAAGCACAGTGCTGAGCCCTACACCTGGCTTATGATTAATAAGTATTAGTAATTTTTCTATTAGATGTGTGAATTAGATCTAAAAATATCTGCAAACAAAGTCAGGTGCCCATTATTATCATTAATATTGTGTTATCATTGCAGAGAACTTGTATGT
Source organism: Theropithecus gelada (assembly GCF_003255815.1). NCBI lineage: Eukaryota > Metazoa > Chordata > Mammalia > Primates > Cercopithecidae > Theropithecus > Theropithecus gelada. The sequence continues at coordinate 84,941,471 of NC_037679.1, read as the reverse complement.
GAGCCCCCTTTGGTAAAGGCCAAGAGCCTGGGAGGAAAATGTTCCTCCTGGAAAGAAGAATGGGTGCAAAATTGTTCAATACTATTTTTTGGAGAAACATGGAAAAGAAAATGTATTATGTAAAAGCTCAGACTTCTCTGAACATACAAAACAGCTTAAAACCATGAGGTTTTGTTTTCCACAAACCGCTAAACCATTCCTGTGGGATTAGGGCTAAAAGTATCTTTATATATGGAGGAAAAAATGGAACTCAATTCAGGTGCTGCAGGGACTTTGGAAGTAACAGAACATCCCTCCCTTCAGCTCCCAAAGGAGGAGAAGGCAATAAAAGAGGTTATGAATGTCTAGAGATATTGGCAGAAATGGATTTAAGAAACATTGTGATTCATCAGCTCTGATCCAAAATCTTTATTATAGCAAGTGGTGGTTATTAGATAACTAGGCTTCATGTATCCTCTATGAAGTAGCAGCGGTGCTTTAAACCCACTTGAGCTGGTTAAGCTTTCATGGATTAAAAGCCTTTTAATAAAATCTGCTGAAAAGTTTTTCTCTCCAAGTGCAGTGCAGGAATAAAAATCATTGTACAACCATTATTTGAAGCCTTGAGCAGAAAGATAATGGTCTCCGCTTTATAAGTTTAGATGTAGTGATACATTATGCCCCTCTACGCCGAAATCAACAGTAAAGGTCCATACAATAAGCATTCAAAAGTTCAGATGTTTATCTGAATTCCAGGACCTACTGAGTCATGTTTCTGCCCATCAGCTTGTCCAGGAGCAGGTTCATCTCTTTTGACACTAATATATGGCACACCAGTGTCTCCATTGTAGGGACCGGTTGAGGTCCCTACAGTCAGGGACCTCAACATGAGAGCACCAAGGGATGAGAGAAAAACTAAAGGGTTTTCCTACTCTGGCACCTAAATAAGGGATCACGGTAGAAATCAAAGGGGCTCTGCTTTCAGATTAAATAAGAACCACCCCATCAATGGCATTGTCACACCTCCGTATCTTGAGGACTCCCCAGAATACCCAGGGCTCCAGAAGAGGCATGAGGCTGCCTTTGAGGGAGGGCTGCATGCTGACAGTGGCCTGACTTTCCTGGATTCAGGTGCGAAAAGTATTGGCAGCTGTCTTCTCTCTGGCACCTGAACCTGTGCAAAGAGCCTGCTAGAAACACAGCCCTTCTCTCAGAACTATTGCACCATCAACTAACTTAATTTGCCTCTAATTAACTTAATATGCAGGCAACACCCTACTATTCTTTCCTCCTTCCTTTTCTCACCCCTTTCCACCTTTTTTCCCCCTTCATATCATACTCTCCTTTCTGCCTCATTTTATCAAACTCTGAATTGAAGGTCCTTTGTAACTGTTCCTAAAAGATCATACAAATACGTGCCATTTACTGGGATCACTGCTCTGCAATCATATACACTTTCTGCTCACCATTTCCTCCCAGTATCAGAAGCCGCTGAGCTCCATCTAGAATAATATAGGAAAAGCAAAGCTAGGCACCTAGGGCGGGTCAAGAGTCACTAGTATACACACACATGCCCACACATACATACATGCACACACATACACACACATGCACATGCATATATACACATGCACACACACACGCATATGCACACACATACACACATGCACACACGCGTACACACATACATGCACACACATATATACACATGCACACAGATACACATATGCACATGCATGCACATATACATACAGGAACACACATACACATGTGCACACACATATACACACATGTGCACATGTGCACACATGCACACACATACACACACAGGCAGCACACATGTGCACACACATACACACATGCACACACATACACACAGTCACACACATATGCGCACACACACACAACAAAAACCTGAACCTGTGTGGCATTTTTTTTCAACCCAGCATCTGACTCCTTTCAATATTCAGCATAGAAATATTGCAAGCCATCTAGGGCACATTGTAAGGAGTTTTAACCTAAAGAGCATCCCTAAAGCTTTTCCTTTAAAAGTGTGATATGCAAGCTGGATGTGGGGGCTCATGCCAGTAATCCCAGCTATTTGGGAGGCTAAGGTGAGAGGATCACTTGAGACTAGGAGTTTGAGGCTGCAATGAGCTATGATCATCACATCACTAAGCTCCAGCCTGGGTGATAAAGTGAGATCCCTATGTTTAAAAAAAAAATTAAGTATGATATTTAAGTGAATGTACTATAGAACAAACCCGAAGTTTTTTTCAAACCAAAACGTCATCTATTTTTAAGAGAAGGTGCTCATGACTTCCCCGTGGGAGAAAAACCTAACATTTTGGCAAAGATATGGAAACAGATTTTAAAATTCTCCACTTTCCTTCACAGGTTGGAACTGTACATCAAATAATTCAAAATGTGATACATAATGGAGGTGTTAGTTTCAATTTGCTAGAAAATAAGAAAGCATCACTTTTGTTATTGTGAAAATGCGGTTTTAACAATTAGTGACCATAATTTGATGCAAACCTTGATAAGCTTTGAAATAGGAACTGTGGCTCCTAAGAAGTCCTAAGCACTAGTCAAGGTACCTAAATATTGGACAACTCTTGCTCCAATACTGAAGATTTTTTTTTCTTGCTTCAAAACTAGAAGCAATATTTAGTGGTTGGTATAGTCTTCATGCAACCAATAAAGTCATTCCATATAGGATGGCTTTGCAGAGTGAGGTATGATCTGGCCAAAATTAAGACGTGTAAATGTGGTTATTATGGGAAACCATCTTCTTTCTGCCACAGAGAAAACCAGTCTGTGGACCAGGGAGGTTGCAGAAGACATAAGAAGCCAGGAAAAAGAGGACCCCTCAGATCCCAATGTCTTTCCAGGTCCTGGTTGCTGACACCCAATTTCAGTTTTGCTCTTGCAATCCATGAGACAACTCTGTTTCTTTTAATAGATACCCACTTCCGTTTCAGCCAGCTCAAGGTGATTCCTGTCACTTGTAACCAAAGATCCCAGCTTACAAAAATATCCAGCAGTCCTGTGAACTTCAAACCATATTACTCCAGTCAATGAAGTTAAAACCAGAGCAAAAATGAATTTGCCAAGACACCTAAATGTTCTCTCTGAAAATTTAAATTGCTTGGAATACAGTTCCCCATAGATTCTTGTTCCAAACATGTTTAAACATGAAGAATCTTAGAACTAGAGAAATTCTTTTTTTGATCTTCTAATTCAATTCACCCAAAGCAGAACCCCTTTGAGTAACATTTCTGATGCTAGGAAACATTTTACCTCCCCTTTCATGGGTAGGATTGTCTTGTATGCATGAAGTCTTTCCTTTGGGAGGTAAGACTGACTTTCTCTACGTAGAATACAGAAGACGATTTCCTGTAACAGCCACATTTACGTGTCTTAATTTTGGTCCAATCATATGTCACTCTGGAAAGCCATGCTATATGGAATGATTTTATTGGTTGCATGAAGACTACACCAGCCACAAAATATTGCTTCTAGTCTTGAAGCAAAGAAACATCATTAGTGTGGGGGCAAGAGTTGTCCAATAGTCAGGTACCCTGACTAGTGGTAAGGCCATTGTGTGACTTTTCACGGCTTCACTACTAAGGAGATTAGACTTTCTAGTCCAACCTTCCTCTAACTCAGGCACACAGAGGAAGCCTAGCCTTGGTGCATGGATTTCCTCCTCTGGACCTGAACTCAGAGAAAGCCATACAGAGACAAGACTAGTGGCAAGGTGGTGAGGGTCTATTGTTTGCAGCATCAATACTCATGTGGTTTCTGTTACTTGCAACCAAAGCTCCCCACCTTGCACAAGTGTCTAGCAGGTTCTGGATTGATGGAATGACCTAAAACCAGGTTGCCATGTTGGGCTTCTGACAAGATCTTGGCTGCAGCCTATCAGCCTGCCTCTCTTGTACCTGCCAGTTTTCCAAGCCCGGGTTGCTTCAGTGAGCAAAACACCAGGGGTACAAAGATGCTATTAATATGGCTGCTAACTCTACTATTGCTGCAACTCCTAATACACTAGCTTCTACCATTGAAGAAGCAATCATAGTGGCCTAGGCCCCGGCTGAGCCAGTTGCAGAATTTGCCTAATGTATTCTCCACTACAGCCCAATGAGTTTGGTACTATCCTTGTACTCCCACTTTATAGATGAGAAAACTGAGGCTCAAAGAGATCAAACAGCTTGCCTTAGCATCATAGCTATTAAGTATTAGAGTTAGGACTCTACCAATTCTGTCTGAATCCAAAGCTCTCTCCCTTAAACAGGTAACCCAGGTCTCAAACTTAAACACCCATGGGGGCCAGTCTGATGGCATAAAGGGTAGCAATGGAGTGACGTGTGAGATAAAGTGGGAAGCATTGCCTCAGATCCTGCAGGACGGTGCATGCAGAAATCCACTGCCAATGACGCCAAAGCTTCTGATTTTAAAAAAGAAATGAAGAATCTGCATTTTGATATAAAATCTGCTCATTTTTAATGTGGGCATCTGTTTCAATTTCTTAAAGGAAACGTAACACTCTGGGAAGACTGAAACACACCTAGAGGTCCATTTTGGCTGCTGGACACCAGGTTGGGACTGGAGCCCTGCAGTGACCACTTCCAGGAGCTCTGGTGAGCTCTGCCCTTGCCTTATGGTGCAGATTCCCCAGACAAATGGGAGCCATTGTACTGCCCCCATCGCAGTCCCAAGAAGAAAATAGGACTTCAAGGGGTCTGGAGGGAACAGTGAAGGGGTGTGTGGCAATGGCAGCCAATGGCAGGCCCGCCGCAGCTCAGCAGCCCAGAAAAATCCAGTCTAGAGTCACTTCCCCCTGCCGAGTTGTGTCAAGAGGGAGAATATTTCCATCTGAAAGCAGCAATGCTAAGGGTTTACACAGGACGCCAGTCTTTAGGTTTTGTGGCTGTTGCGGGTGGGAGCAGGACAAAATAAGGACATCCACCTCCCTGTTTCCTTACAGGAAATACAGAGTGGTTTTAGGTGATTTGATACACCCGAAAATTCAGGGACTGTTTTCTGCAGCATAAAACATGAACTCCTCAGAAGACCCCAAAGCCTCCTATTAACCTTCCTCTCAATTGTACCCATCCCCATTCATATGCTGGAGTCCTAACCCCCAGTACCACAGACGTAACCTTATTTGGAAACAGGGTCATTGCAGGTGGAATTAGTTAAGAAGAGGCCATACTGGAGAAGGCTGGGCCTCTAATCCAATAGGACAGGTGTGTTGATGAAGAGGGGAAATTTGAAGGTAGACACACACACAGGTAGAACATCACATGGGAAGAGATTAGTTGCTTCTACTAGCCAAGGAATGCCAAAGATTGCCAGCAAACCACCAGTAGCAAGAGAAACACTGAACAGATTCTCCCTCACGGCCTCCAGAAAGCGTCTACCCCGCCCACAGCTTGACCTCAGACTTCTGAACTCCGGAACTGTGAGACAACACACTTCCGTCGTTTGAGCCATTCAGCTTGTGATGATTTTTTTTTTTTTTTTTTTTTTTTGAGACGGAGTCTTGCTCTGTCGCCCAGGCTGGGGTACAGTGGCCGGATCTCAGCTCACTGCAAGCTCCGCCTCCCGGGTTTATGCCATTCTCCTGCCTCAGCCTCCCGAGTAACTGGGACTACAGGCGCCCGCCACCTCGCCCGGCTAGTTTTTTTGTATTTTTTAGTAGAGACGGGGTTTCGCCATGTTAACCAGGATGGTCTCGATCTCCTGACCTTGCGATCCACCCGTCTTGGCCTCCTAAAGTGCTGGGATTACAGGCTTGAGCCACCAAGCCCGGCCGATTTTTTTTTTTTTTTTTTTTTTTTTTGAGACAGAGTTTCATTCTGTCACCAGGCTGGAGCGCAATGGCCCGATCTCAGCTCACTGCAACCTCCAACTCCCTGGTTCAAGCGATTCTCCTGCCTCAGCCTCCTGAGTAGTTGGGATTACAGGCATGAGCCACCACACCCAGCTAATTTTTGTATTTTTAGTAGAGATGGGGTTTCACCATGTTGGCCAGGATAGTCTCGATCTCCTGACCTCGTGATCCGCCCGCCGCGGCCTCCCAAAGTGCTGGGATTACAGGCATGAGCCACCGCAACCGGCTGCTTGTGCTGATTTCTTCAGACAGCCCCAGGAAATCAGTGCACTTGCTTTCCCTCTGTCTGTGCCCCAGCCACAGGGGCCTCCTGGCCTTCACCCTGCTGTGCCCCATGCCTCAGCTTGGAATGATCCTATAAAAGTCCATTCCCAAATTTTCTGCCCAAAAGGCTCTGGCAACAATAAGAATGGGGGTTTTTGTAATAGAAACCCAACTGTATTCATCAGTTCTCACGCTGCAAATAAAGACATACCCGAGACTGGGTAATTTATCAAGGAAAGAGGCTTAATGGACTCACGGTTCATATGGCTGGGGAGACCTCACAATCATGGCAGAAGGCAAAGGAGGAGCAAAGTCATATCTTACATGGCGGCAGGCAGGAAAGCATGTGCAGGGGCTCTGAGGTTATAAAACCCTCAGGCCTCATGAGGCTTATTTACTATTAGGAGAACAGCATGAGAAAGATCCGCCCCCACGATTCAGTTACCTCCCACTAGGTCCCTCCCATGACATTTGGGAATTATGGGAGCTACAATTCAAGATGAGATTTGGGTGGGGACACAGCCAAACCATATCATCCACCCAATCCAAACTGCCTTAAGCAAAAGAGAAAGTTTATTGACTCACCCAAGTAATATAGTTTGGATATTTGTCCCTACCCACATCTCATGTTGAATTATAATCCCCAGTGCTGGAGGTGGGCTTGATGGGAGGTGTTTGGATCATGGGAGTGGACCCCTCATGGCTTGGTGCCAACTTTGCTATAGTGAGTGAGTTATTCATTTAAAAGTGTGTGGCACCTCCCACCACTTCACGATCCTTCACAGACCCTTCCCTTCATCTGAACCTGCCTCATTCCCAGCCAATTTATCATTATGTGTCTCATGAATGATTAGCTGAGATTAGAACTGCTTGCCCCTCTGAAATGAGCTAACTGCAGAACACTTCCAGTTCAGCTGATGGAGACTTCCCCTGCTTGCAGAATAACTCAGCTGTAAATATTCCCATCTGAAACTTGCGTACCCTCCCTATAAACGTTTAAGACCAAACCACTCTATGGAGACACTCTCATCTTTAGATTTTCAGTGTTATTCCTACTGCAATTGGTTGGATAAAATCAATCTTCTTAACTTGTCTGATTTTTCTCTTTTTTTTTTTTTTTTTTTTTGAGACAGAGTCTTGCTCTGTCACCCAGGCTGGAGTGCAGTGAAGCGATCATAGCTCACTGCAGCCTTCAACTCCTGGGCTTAGGTGATCCTCCCACCTCAGCCTCCCAAGTAGTTAGGACTATAGGCGTGTCACGCCATGCACAACACTTTTTTTTTTTTGCAAGAGACAGAAATCTCACCATGTTGCCAAGGTCGGTCTCCAGCTCCTGGCCTCAAGCAAGCAATCCTCCCACCTTGCCCTCCCAAAGTGCTGAGATTACAGGCATGAGCCAGCCTTGTTTTAGTCTTTGACAGTTGACTAACTTCAGGGGTGGCTGGATCCAGGAATAATCAGACTCTCTTTTGCTCTCCTTCCTTGTTATGTTGGTTAACATTCTACCAACTTCAAGCACACCCCCCAACACACACACACACACACACACACACACACCTGCATCTTTTGAAACCCTTTTAAATTATTTGTATTGGCCAAAAACAGGGTGACATGCCTAGCCATGAATTCCCTGTAGCCTCAGTGAGGGAGGGCTCTGATCACTGTCACTCAGATCTTGGTCCCTTGGCCCTCCCTAGAGCCCAGCACATTCTGCTTTGCCTGCATAGTCCTTTATTCCTGCAAAAAATCTGGTGCTCATCTTACTCATAAAAGCTTCTGGGTTTGGTTGGTCACTTACCTGGTATCCTAGGTCTGCCCTATCATAACTACGTGAACTAAAAATAAACATTGAGGGGTTACCGGAAGAATCAGGAAGAAACACTGCCCGTGGAATATGCTGACAGTAACTCCTGCTCATTTCTTTCTGCTGAGCTCAGATGAAACATCCACTGGGAAGATTGTCCTCATTATTTCCTCATTCTCACCAAGTCTCACCATTTCTATTTTATATACTCATATTTTTCACAGATATCTGCCAATACACACTTGATTTTAATTACTTATTAATTTTCTTGAGGGCACTGATCATAACTTATCCATCCCTCTATCTCCAGTATGTAGTATAGGACCTGGGATATTCATTCATTCATTCATTCATTTAACAAGTGCAATTCCATGCCCACAGTATCTGCTCCCAAGGTAAGAGCTGGGAACATAAGGGTGGTGTGTTAGTCTGTCTTTGTTGCCATAAAGGAACACCTGAGGCTGGGTAATTTATAAAGAAAAGAGATTTAATTGGCACACAGTTCTGCAGCCTGCATAGGAAGCATGGTGCTAGCATGTGCTTCTGGTAAGGTCCTCAGGAAGCTTACAATCGTGGCAGAAGGTGAGCTGGTAGCCAGTGCATGACATAGTGAGACAAGGAGCAAGGTTGGGGAGGTGCCACCCTCTTTTAAAACAACCAGATCTTGTGTGAACTAATTGAGCAAGAACTCACTCATCAGTAAAAGGATAGTGCTAAGCCATTCATGAGGGATCCGCCCCCATGACCAAAATATCTCCTACTAGGCCCCACCTCCAACATTGATGATCACATTTTAACATGAGGCTTGGAGGGGACACAGATCTAAGCCATATCAGGTGGGCAAAACCAGACCTGCCCCAGCCCCATGAGGTCTCAGCCCCAGTGGGGAAACAATCAAGTCTTCACACAAATGTAAACGTATGTCAAATGACCACCAGCGGAGAGCTACAAGGCCAATCTACATGGTCGTGCTAGTGTGGAAAAGACCGTGATGGGATAAGAGCTACAGAGAAAATCCAACATCATGTAAAATAGTGTGATTTGACTTGCTCTTGCAGAATCAAAGACGGCTTCCCTAGGAATGTGATGCTTGAACTGATACCTGGAAGGTGACTGGCTAACCAGGTAACGACAGGTAAAGACTGATCCCGGTAGAGGGGAAACTGTGAACTAAGGGAAAGGCCAGCAGGAATGGGTCACGGAGAAGCATGGAGGACCTTAGTGTGACCAAGGCTGGAAAGTCAGAGGAGTCCAGAAGAGGCCTGGCTTTATTGGAAAAATTTAGAATATTTGCTTTTTTTCTAAGAATGGTGAGAAACTGGGAAAGGGTTACAAGCCTGTGGGAAAGAGGAGGATTTTATAGAAAAGGGAAATTTTAAACGATCCCACTGGTTATAATGTAGAGAATGGATTTGAGGGTGTAAGAGGGGACATGGGAAGTCCAGTTAGAAGGCACGGTTCATGCAAGAGGTGATGAGAGTGACAACTCCAGTAAAAGTGAGCAAAATAAAACAAAATAGGAGTAGGGAAAATAGAATGAAATGTAGAGACACAGAAGATACTTGGAAAAATACATAGAGATATGAATGTCACTTAAATAAGTACATTTCATACATTATTTTATGATCCTTTTAAGTTATAGTCCTATTGAATAACTGAGAAGAAATGGATGAATACATGAAAGAGTGTGGCAAATTTCAACAGGCTTTTTTATTGTTGGACATCTCCATTTTTTATATTCTGTGGTACCTTGTGAATCACTTAAAAATAGGATACAGTTACATACGTATACATGTGCCATGTTGGTGTGCTGCACCCATTAACTCGTCATTTACATTAGGTATATCTCCTAATGCTATCCCTCCTCCCTCCCCCTCTCCCCCCCCCACAACAGGCCCCGGTGTGTGATGTTCCCCTTCCTGTGTCCAAGTGTTCTCACTGCACCTGCACGTTGTGCACATGTACCCTAGAACTTAGAGTATAATAATAAAAAAATAAGATACAGGTTTCAAGGTTCCTCAGTATTGTTTGACTCTGGAACAGCTTGTGTTTTCCCAGAAGGACTTCTCTTAAGGAGTGTTCCGTGAAAAACAGAATCATGAACCTTACACATCCACCTCATTTTGCAGGAAGAGAAATTGGAGGTCCGGAGAGGGAAAAACATTTCCGAGCCCTCAGGCAGGCAGTCACAGGCTGACCGTCATCACTTTTCAAAAGAAGTAGCATGGTTTTATTTTCACCCACGAACTAATTCTCCCAAAGGATCCACAGTTGAGTCTTCAGAGAGCCACTCTCTGCTCAAGACTATTTCTGCAATTAGTCAAAACCGTAATTTCCAGGCAAAGTACACCCAGATTCATCCTTAACCGCAAACAGAATGCATCCTGTTTAAAAAGTCATTCCACAGAGCCGGCTGCTCTAAGACCCAGGCAGTGCTTTCTTCATTCTTCTCTTCTGTGTGTTTGCACCTTTGAACTTAAAAGACAACCAACTCTCTAAATGCCCCTTCAAGCAGCTCTGGCAAGCTCTCGAATGATAATTAATGCGCAGTGCATGCCAAGAGCCTTCTTTTTATTTTCTGTGCTGAAATAATAGACAATAACCCAGAAATGAAACTTTTGAGGAGATACAAGAGGAAAAAGAGATGTGCCAGTCTTGGGAACAGTAATTAGAATTTTTCACACAAAGATCCACACCGAGTTCTCAGAAGGCAAGAAACAGAGAGAAGGAAAGAAAGAAAATCTCACAATAGACAGAGAATGCAACATAAACAGCTTATTTTATTTCTAAAGTGGATTCTTTGGGTAAAGGGACTGTAATTAATTATGAACTATGCCAGTGTCCAAGGAGAAGCCCACAGCAGTGGCTCCAGCAGTTGACGGCCTGCTGTGAACTGAGGAATGCTCAATTCACATGTGAATTCACATCAGGCTCAATTCACAAGGCTCACTCACGTGTGGGGGCTTTCCTCTTCCCTAAATGTGTTCCCGAGGAAATACCAAAGCTAGAAAGCCATGGACAATTCCCAATCTGTGGGCTTTTCAAGACAAGGTGCTTCCCTACCTATGTGGCCACTTCTCCTCCTGGACTTTGGGCAACTTGAGGGCAGAGAGGAAGCTTATGTTAGTTTCCCTGGGTTGTCCTAATAAATATCCACTAACTGGGTATCTTGCAACAGAAATCCATTCTCTCTCTGTTCTGGAGGTCAGAAGTCAGAAATCAAGGTGTTGGCAGGGCCATTCTCCCTCTGCATTTTCTAGGTAAGAATTATTCTCTCTCTCCCCCCAGCTTCCTTTGGTTGCCACAATCTTAGGTATTTCTTGGCTTGGGGACATGTCACTCCAGTCTCTGCCTCTGTCTTCACAAGGTCTCTCCTCTCTCTTTCAGAGTCTTCACATGGATTTCATATAAGCACACTAGTCACTGGATTTAGCCCAGTGACTAACCCAGGCTAGTCATTAACCTACCCTAATCCAGTATGATCTTACCTTAATTCAATTCCATCTGCAAGGACCCTATTTCCAAATAAGGTCACACTGGTAGGTGCCCAGGGTTGGGATTTAACATATCATCTTGTGGGGACACAACTGAACCCACAAGAAGGTCTTACCACCCACTGTGTCCCCAGCACCCAGCACAAAACAAGGTGAAGTGTAGGTAGAATCTCTTTACTGTTTCCAATTGAATTGAATTGAATTGAATTGAATTGCACCAAATGAAAACAAATCATCAAACTGCACATAGAAAAAAACAACAACAAAAAACCAAAAACCTCAAGACCAAGACCTGCAAATCTAAAGTGGCTAGAAGCTGCCTGGTAGGGTTCTACCATTTAATATTCATCAATGCCTCATCTCACCCCATCCCACCCAGTTTTTTTCTCTTAAAACTCCAGTTTCCACATAAAGAGCCCCAGGGATTGTTCCTGCCATGCTCAGGACCCTATTCAGGTAATGAGCTGTGTCTCTCACTAGCAAGAAGAGCAGGTGCCAGAGGAAGGACCCTACTCAGCCCTGGAGTTGTATCCCCGCCTCCTTCTGGGTGGCCTCAGGGGGTGCCATGGGGCCACTGGGTACACTGAGTCATACACCTCGGGATCCACACACTCCGCTGCTGGAACTGCTAGAGGACCGTTCCAGTACTCCACTCTCTGGTGTGTAGACATAGATCCATTTCCTCCAAGCCTGAATTAAATGTTTGCAAAGGCAACGTCTCTCCTGCAGGCTGACCTCTAATATCTACAGAGTCCAGCAAACAAGGGAAACAGAGCACCATGTACCCTATGCCTAAGAGTTCAAAGTTGAAATTCAACAAACAATCCTTAAAGCACGTTCTGTCCCTCTACTTTAATTTTAACTTTTATAACCACTTTTTTAAAAGCCAAGTTTGGATTAAACTTCTTGAACTTCACTGAGTTTTACACCAGAAAATATGGGGAAGACCAGCCTGTGGTTCCCAGGCTCTTTCCCTTTTCCCTTTTCTGCCCTCTCCCCTCCTTTTCCCTTTTCTGCCCAACCCAGAGCACAAGGGCCTGTCACAGGCGGAAAGGCAAACACCACAGCCCACACACCTGAGAGTCTCAGAGAACTGCTGAGAAACCGCCCTTCCTTGGCTACTCCGAAGTCCTGGGGGCAGCACAGCATAAGAGTGTTGGGGTTCACTCACAGCAGGGAGCTCCAGGCCTGTCCTCACAGATGAGCAATGGAGAAAAGCCAGAATCTAAGCATCCAGGGCCCACATTGCCACCTTGAAGGCAGAAGATGTCCTGGAAAAGATGCAGCCCTTTGTCCCCACGGATCAATGGGCAGTCTGTTTGTTTTCTGTCACTGCTATGACAATAGCCGTAAGCCAAGTTCTTAAAAAAACACATTTATTATCTTAGAGTTATGGAGGCCAAAAGTCTGAAATGGGTCTGCAGGCTGTGTTCCTTTGGACATTCAAGAGGAAAATTCGTTTCTTTGCCTTTTCCTGCTTCTGGAGGCCGCCCGCTTCCCTAGGCCTGTGACCGCCCACGCCTCTGACCTTTGCTTCCATCACCACGTCGCCTTCTCTGACTCCCACCGTCCTTCCTCCCTTTTTATGAAAACCCCTTTGATGACATTGTGTATGCCTGGGTCGTCCAAGATAATCTACATATCTCAAGTTCTTAACTTAATCCCTTTTGCCATGTAAGGTCACATATTCACGGGTCCGCGGGATTAGGACGTGGACATCTTTTGGACTCTTGTTCTGCCTACCACAAGCATTATTCCCCGGGGGCTTTGGTAAGGATGGAGAGTTGGCCAGGGCAGGTGTGCCGACAGCAAAGATATGAGAAAGCCCCAAGATTGCTCAGAGTTCATGCTCACTCCTGAATCAGCAGAGCAGCCCTCCTCCTTGTCTCTTTCTTAAAATCTGCAGCACACATCAAAGGCCTGAGTGAGAGGAAGGCATTGTCCTTTCACACTGAAAGCCTGAAGGAGGACTTCCAAAGAACTATTCAGTGCTTGGCAGACATGGAAATACTGCTCATGAGTTACACACTGAGGAAAGTTGCAAAGGTGACAGTGTGCTCATCCTCTCAAGAGTACACCTCTGACCACCACACACCAGGTCCTTGCACACCTTTTTGCACACTTTTTCCTTTTTTTGAGACGGAGTCTTGCTCTGTTGCCAGACTGGAGTGCAGTGGCGTGATCTCGGCTCACTACAACCTCTGCCTCCCAGGTTCAAGCAATGCTCCTGCCTCAGCCTCCCGAGTAGCTGGGACTACAGGCACGCACCACCACGCCCAGCTATTTTTTGTGTTTTTAGTAGAGACAGGGTTTCAAGATGTTGACCAAGATAGTCTCGATCTCTTGACCTTGTGATTCGCCCGCCTCAGCCTCCCAAAGTGCAGGCATGAGCCACCACGCCCGGCCCCTTGCACACCTTTGAAAACACCCAGACATATCGACATATCTGTAGTTTAAGATGGACATCTGAAAGCCCCAAATGTGCGTTTCTTTTTCACATTTCCTATAATTCAGACATTGCAAAAACTCACTCTCCCCAGTAAGTTTCTTCTGATTGCTTGAACTGAAAAAGGTTTAAATGGAGATCATGTGCCAGGAAGAGAGGGTTTCCTGGGGAACCTCTCTAAGCAGTTAGCGTCCAAATCTGAGCCCACCTGTAAGTTGTTTGGAAACAAAAGACGGGATCTCACCTGGGTTCTGGATATTTAATCCATGACTTCACTCAGGCTTGGCAAGAGGCGCCGTATCCTCTGAAGGAGGCAGAGAAATGGTTGCCGGAAGGTGGCCTTGTGAGGAAAGGGTGAGGCCTGGGAGGCTTTGTATCTGGGGAGGAGGCAGGTCCACAGTCGATTCCCCCGTGATTCCACCTTCACGCTCCAGCCAGAGACACTCTCTCCCCTGCCTCCTGTCCTGGACTAAAGACGAGAAGTGAGGATGAAGGGCAAACTCAGACACCAGCTTCCCAGAGAAAAGGCAGAGCTGGGAAGAGCAATGAGCCATAAGCAAGAATGAGCCACTAATGAAAACACTCATGGCAATCCTAAGTCCAAGTCAACACTGCCTGTAGAAAGCAACAGAAATGGAGGGCACAAAAATAATAAGACTTACTCTGTCTTAGAATTATCAGAAGAATTTGAAAAGCTAATATATTTGCAAAGCCCTTAGAAGACTGCCAGGTGCGTCACAAAAGACAGGTGAGCATTAGCCATTAAGTGTTGTGATTCACACCTGTCTCACCTCTAGCACAGTCTCCCTAAGGACAGCTACCGTGTTTGATTTAGTTGCCAATGTGTTCTCGGCACTAGCAGGTGCCAGCTTGTAGAAGATGCTCAGTTAACACCTGCCAAACAGACAAATGAGGAACAGTATGGATGCATATGATACTGAGCATTTGCAAGATTAAAATTCAAATATGTTTATCAGAAACTCTAAAATCATGCTGCAGAGCCTTTCTCTAAACACAACTTTTCCAAATGTGGCCCTGATTCTGTCAATTTCCCTGGAGTACCAGCAACCATCTCTAGCTTGTTTTACTTTTTTTTTTTAACTTTCATTTCCAACTTAAAAAAAAAAACAAAAAACAACTCCTGTCTATTGGGTAAATGCACATCTACAAAACAGGAACAAACAGATGTCTCTCATTAGTACAAGATGGCTCTAATCTTTCTCACAACTTCAATTTTATTTTCCTGTTTAATGCTTATAATAGATTTTATGGAATAAAGACTTCAGGCAAACAATGCCATTTCGCAAGTTTCCACTCGGGGAAACTCTGCAGGGTTTAGACTGGGGACACCCCAGCTGCCATTTTTAATTGGTTCTGATGTTGGGGAGAAGCAGTCTCTCTTTGGGGCATCATGGGGTTCATGTGAATGTCGACCTATTTTTCGTAATAGACTTGCCCCAGTTTCCACCCTTGCTGCCTCACACACATAGAACGTGCTTTTAAGCTAATTACCTCTATGCGTTTCTTCTTCATCTCTCTATCTGGCAATTACTTGTATGTGTTTCTTCTTCATCATCTCTCTATCTTCTTCATCTCTATTGCCAGAGTTAGGCAACCATGTCCGAAGGCTGTGCACCCATCCCATTTGTGTGAGTGTTGTTAGATGGACATGAGATGGCTCAATCCCAGATACATCTCTAAGTGCTATGGAGAGAGACATTACGTGATTTTTCTGTAAGGCTCAAAATGGCCCCCAGGCCCCCAGGAAACTACCCACATGCACTTTAATGGGTGAATGGTTAAACGAACTGTGGTGCAGGCAGATCATGGAATCCTACTCTGCTAGCAATAAGTAGTAAACTATTGATACACACAGCAACCCGGATCAATATCAAGGGTGTTGTACTGAGTGAAAGAAAAGCCAATCTCAAAAAAGTACATATGACACGATTTGTACAACATTTGTGAAATAACATGATGACACAGATGAGAACAGACTAGTGGTTACTAGGAAGTAGGGCCTGGGAAGAAGAAGCTGAGGCTCTAGAAGGGTAGCACTAAGGAGTCGTAGGGTGAGGGTACAGTTACGTATCTTGATTGTGGTGGTTACACAAAACTGTCTTTGTGGCCAGGTGTGGTGGCACACGCCTCTAATCCCAGCACTTTGGGAGGCCAAGGTGGGTGGACCACCTGAGGTCAGGAATTCGAGACCAGCCTGGCCAACATGGTGAAACCTCGTCTCTACTAAAAATACAAAATTAGCAGGGTATGGTGGCACACGCCTGTAATCCCAGCTACTTGGGAGGCTGAGGCAGGAGAATCGCTTGAACCTGGGAGGTGGAAGTTGCAGTGAGCTGAGATCGCACCACCACACTCCAGCCTGGGCCACAAGACTCAATCTCTAACTCAAAAATACAAATAAATAAAACAAAAACAAAAAAAAAAAACTATCCTTGTGATAAAATTGCATGGAACTATAAAGTAAGCACACACATACAAACACATATGCACACACATACAGGAGTGCATGTATAACTGGCAAAACCTGAATGAGCACTGTGGGTTGTACCAACATCAATTTCTTAGTCTGATACTGAACTACGGTCATGTGAGATATTAACTTTGTAGGAGTCTGGCCAGATGTTCACGGTATCTTCCTGTATGTTTCTTTGCGACTTCCTAGGAATCTGTAACTATTTCAAAATAGGTATTTAGGAATACATATATTGGCATGTCAACCTTAAAGAAATTTTAGCTCTGGTTATGAATTCAGTTGCAGCCTATGGCAATCCCCTCCTGTAAGCCAGAAATATACATATTATATATCCATTTCAGTCTATCAAAATTCATACACATGTCTGGGGTCTTTACAACCTAGCCCAAGAACCTGGGCATCTAAATCTGGTCCACCTGGTCTCTCTCTCACTCTCTCACTCTCTCTCTCTTCCTCATTCGCCTACTGTATGTGCTTCCATTTTGTGCTAGGAGTCTCGAGTCAGATACTCTTAACTCCATCAAAGAGGTATTATTCTGAGACCAAATGTCTTCATTGTCTTCATCTCCCCACCAGCCTTTGTTTCTCTTCTCTTATAATACATGCATAATATTAATTTCTAGTTCTCAGTGGCAGGATTCTCCAGCACTTCCAGAAAAGGGGAGAAAAAAGCAACTGTACAGAGATTTCTGGCATACCTAAGTACAGAATAAGCATTGCAGGTTTCAGTTAAGTTCAGTAACTAGCCCCATGCATGACAAGGGCCACTCGTCTTTGGCAATTTTCATTCAGGATTATTATTTTTCATTATGTTCTTCCCTCCAATTCCCTGTGTATCATGATTCCTTTAAAATAAAAACCTTTAACAGTTCCAATTCATTAGGTTTAAACTTCCAGTTTATAGCAGGTGAGCTGCTGATTACTCAGTTTAATTAAAATATAAATCTTTGCAACTGAAGTGAATAAGTCAAAACTATAAAATCATCGCAGAAAACTTGAAAATCCTGCCTGAGCATGGTGTTCACCCTCCTCCTCCATTAGCACTTGGAGAAGTATTGTTCTCACTGCCACTTTTCCCTGCCATCCTCTGCCACAGTCAAATCTGAGCTAACACCCAGACTGATGATGCATGTGCTCCTGCAAAACCATAGACTGATGATGCATTTGCTCCTGCAAAATCATCATTAAAGTGCAGGGCCTGCGCTTTCTCAACAGGACAAGCTGGCTGGGATCACTGTGCTAACTAAGAGTGTGAAGTGACAGCCCCAAGAAAGAAAAATTCAAATAGGAAGCCACCTCCTCACATCTGATGACCATTTTTCCATAACCACCCATGTTTGGCACCATCTTGAGGAGGCATTTCTGATCAAAGAAAGAAATGGGATCCACTGAAGTCTAACTTCTAGGAAAGAGAAGATAGGTCATAAATGGACTAACGGAAAATAAGAAAGAAAGGTAAGTTTATTTTCTTCCTTTTCGTTATTTCATCTGTTCCAAGGCCTCATTCACTTCATCCAGACAGTAATTTGCATTTAAAAGTACAAAGCAGCTTTCAGAAAGTCTGTGCATTGTATGCCTCAGAGGAAGCAAAGATACCTTTAGGCAGCCAGCCAGGCATAATGAAGCAACACCACCATCAACAACAACAAGAAAAACAAGAAAAATGTCGATCTTGTTTGCTGCAGGAAAGTGCCAGGCATTTAGCAGATAATTATTAAATATTTAACAGATGAATGAAAAAAGAAAGGAAAAATCACTTAAAATTTATTTTGTTTGCCCTCTCTTTTGGTCCATACACATCCTAAATAATTTTGTTGTTACTGTTCCATATAAAATATTTGTTTTAATTATTAAACAATTATTAATTATTTATCTAATTATTAATGTTACTATTATTAATCTAATTATTAATACTAATCTATATTAACTTAATTAATAATTAATTATTATTTTCAGAGACACCTCCAAAAAGACTGTAATTCTTTGACATCTACACTGATTCCAGTATCTTGGAGCTAAATATTAAGCAGGGTCTAGAGAAATGACTGGGATATGGACAGGTCAAGGACAGGAAGGATGTAGAATGGCAGGGGCTGGATGAGTAAAAGCCAAAGGCTGGAAATAACTATGGCCTAACTAGGAGTAATATAGGATGAATGTGTCTGCTAGGAATGAGTGCAGCCACAGTAAGAGCGAACACACTCATAATTTGCTAAACCACAGAGATATGATCAGCAAGAAGCATTGAAATGCATGAAGAAAGGGTTCAACAACTCAGCTACATCATCAGGGCTCCAGGCTCACCTGTCACTCTCAGCTGATTGACTTTAATGTGCAGGATCGTACCTCATGGTAACAATATGGCTGCCACACATCCAAACATCACACCCTCATAGTACAACCCCCAAAGTAAAAGGGAGTAAAAGGGATAGGAATGGGGTTTTCTTACATTACATTTACTTTTATCAGAGAGAAACTTTTTTTGGAAGATGCCAGAAGTCTAATTCTAAGCATGTCTCAGTGGGTCAAACAATGCATCCAACACCATTGACAGCCACAAAGGAATAGAACCACTGTAACTGGCATGATAGAACAGTCATGATCTATGACCTGGACTAGAGGATAGGCAAACGCTGCCACCTAATACCTGAACAAAACTGGAGATGGCTGCTGGGGGAATACCCAGCAACCTTTAATTCCTTTCCTCCTTGACAGACACTGTTCTCCCTTTACAGTGAACAGAAAGGAGGGATCAGGCTCATTGCTGTTTTCTTTCTGTCTCTATTTTCATCATGATTTTCTAATATAAACAAATGAGATTGGTTTTATATTCATACTGTTCATGTGGTTTCCATTTTAAACATTTGTATATAACATATTTTAAAATAAAAATATGAAGTAATTAACAATGCAAATAGTATGAAAAATATTATTTAAAAAGTAGTAAGAATGTTGCACAAAAGACTGAAAATTGGGCCGGGCATGGTGGCTCACCCCTGTAATCCCAGCACTTTGGGATGCCGAGGCGGGCGGATCACCTGAGGTCAGGAGTTTGAGACCAGCCTGGCCAATGTGGTAAAACCCCATCTCTACTAAAAATACAAAAACATTAGCTGCGCATGGTGGCACACACCTGTAATCCCAGCTACTCAGGAGACTGAGGCACGAGAATCACCTGAACCTAGGAGATGGAGGTTGCAGTAAGCCAAGATCGCACCACTGCACTCCAGGCTGGGCGACAGAGCAAGACTGTCTAAAAAAAAAAGACTGAAAGTTGGAAAACTCTGGGTAGAGAGTCCTGGGAGAGAAAGTTTAGGGACCTCTCCTTGAAGGTCCTTCAAG
The DNA here is from genome assembly GCF_003255815.1 of Theropithecus gelada. Classification (NCBI taxonomy): domain Eukaryota; kingdom Metazoa; phylum Chordata; class Mammalia; order Primates; family Cercopithecidae; genus Theropithecus; species Theropithecus gelada. The sequence goes on along the minus strand of NC_037679.1, from coordinate 84,921,746 downwards.
ATAACCCATTATGTATTAGGGAAAACTGAAAATTGCATCCTCATTAATTTAAGGCAAAATCAACAGAAATCTAGACTTATGTCAGCTTATTTTATACTTAAAAAAATCTAAGCTTATTTCCCTCTGATGCCATCTTGCCACTCCAGATAAATCCCCCAAACAATTTCCTGGCTGGTGTGGATTCATGTATGGCCAGATAGTGGGTTGCTGTATCATTCACTGAATAACACATTGGCATCCCCCATTGATTGCTGCCACAGTTACAATGGTTTCTGAAAACAAGTTGAAGTATGCAAGGTCATGATTCAAAATACATTGATTTTTGTCCTAAAATTTAGAATTATAATGACAGAGAAAGCCATGAGCTAATACATTTATGTCAGCGATAGGTGATTTATCTTTAGATGATGTTTCTTAAAGCAGTAAGTGGAGTTAAAGAAAAATGCTAACTTGTACAAAGTTGGTATGAGATGGTGTGTGGTGACACGCAGATTTTTAAACAGTCATAAGGATGACTCCTGAATGATTGACATGTAGGAAAATCTGAGCTCTAGTGCATGACCAGGCAATTTGTGCAGGGGTCCAGACCCTGTTTGAGCAGAATCCCAGGGCTGAGGAGATGTGTGTGAGTAACTTGTTAGCTGCCTTACCCATTCTTCTGTCTCCACACAGAAACCTACTGAATCCGTCCTAGCTGGGGAAGAACCTCTTTGATCTTTAGAGCCTGCTATGGTTTGAAAGTTGGTGTCCTCAAGATTCATATGTTGAACTCCTATTCCTAAGACGATGGTATTAGACGGTGGAGATTTGGGGAGGTGATTAGGTCATGAGTGTGGAGCCCTCACGAATGGAATTAGTGCCCTTATAAAAGAAATCCCAGAACGGGCACAGTGGCTCACGCCTGTCATCCCAGCACTTCGAGAGGCTGAGGCTGGCGGATCACGAGGTCAGGAGATGGAGACCATCCTGGCTAACACAGTGAAACCCCGTCCCTACTAAAAACACACAAAAAATAGCCGGGCGTGGTGGCGGGCACCTGCAGTACCAGCTACTCAGGAGGCTGAGGCAGGAAAATGGCGTGAACCCGGGAGGCGGAGCTTGCAGTGAGCCAAGATCATGCCCCTGCACTCCAGCCTGGGCGACAGGGCGAGACTCTGTCTCAAAAAAAAATAAATAAAAATAAATAAATAAGTGACCCCGCCCCGGGGGAGGCCCAGCTTTCTCCTTATGATACGAACTTTCAAATCCTTTATTTATTAATCAAACATCTACCATTGCAGGGTATAGCTGCTACCTGAGAAGGGGAGCTAACAGCTACATTAAACGTTTACCGTGTGCAGGTATAGCTGCTAGCTGAGAAGGAGAGGCAGCGTGGGAGCTTTGAGGAGAGAAGACAAAAGCTACTGCAGTGAACAGGAGAGGAAAATTCCTTCCCTCAGGTAGGGCACTCTAGTGGAAGGAGATCATCTGTAAACAAGGTCATTGCTCCCATTTGGGGTGGCCAATGACAGACCAGCTAACGTCCATGAGCTGGACCTGCTTGTCTCCTCATTGTTGTGCTCATTGCTCCCATTTGGGGTGGCCAATGACAGACCAGCTAACGTCCATGAGCTGGACCTGCTTGTCTCCTCATTGTTGAATGCCTCACTTGTGATGGATGTGTCTGGGTGGGTGCTAACACATTACCATTCAATAGAAGGATTTTCACTTTGTGTCCAATCCCAGGTGATCATCCAGCACTTTGCCCCCAGAACTCTTGTCCTCCATCCCTCGGACCCATGACCAGCCCACCAGGCCACTCATTACTGCCCGTGAGATCATATAATTCTCACTTCAAGCCAGGTCGCCTTCCACACAAAGTGGCTGGACAGGGCTCTACCCAAGGTTCTGCCCGGTGGGAAGATTTTCCTCTCCGCTGCCTTTCAAGGCCACGCCTGGGTATGGCCGTGATACAGCAGCTGACCATTTTGGTCTTGCATCCACGTGTTGGTTGGTTCATGTTTAGACTAAGCTCCAGTGTGTTCCTCCTCCCCCAGGTGTCAGGGACCCTCAGTATGGCCACAGCTGTGCACTGAGGGATGATGGGTTCAACAGTGGTGGGCGACATGGGGTCTGGATTCTGCCCATGCAACTTCCTTGTGCCCTCTGGTCCTGCTCAGGCTCAAGGCTGGACTCACCATTTCCATCTTTCAGTGGATGCTACTCAACCGACCCAACTTTATGACTTGGAGGATCCAAAATAATCCAGCTCATGAAAGACAGTCCCAGAGGCACAATCACTGGTCACTCAGTGCCTCACCCACATCAAGGTTTCTATTTCTGCCAGGGCCCAATGGGATGCCAGAGATACTCCTCAAAAGATATTAAATTCTCTGCTGCAAGCTTTTTTCCATGCTATGGTACCCTCTCATCAGGGTTGTGAGGATGAACTGGGACACTGGGTGTGATGTTGCAGCACAAAGGTAAATACAGACAAGGAAGGCTTGTACGAAGGGGTCCCCCCCAGCAGAGCTCAGAATACAGCATTTGGACACAGCTGGGCAGATCACAGTGATGGCTCGAGAAACGTCCTCCAGGAACATACCTGGATCAATTGTCTGTGATTTTTAACAACTGGGGATCTGAAGGGGAAATGCACATAAAGGGAGGGTTCGGGGAGAAGAGAAAGCAGCCAACAGGGAGATGGACAAACTTCCAGCACCTTCCCCAGGAGGGAAATTTGCAGGGCCTGGCTCACCATTCCCCAGCTCCTTTCACCTCCCTCTCCGCTTCTGTATCCACTTTAATCCATGATTTATGAATGGAATTAATAGAAACCAATCAGGCATGGCTATGTCTACAGTGCTTTGTTCAACAACACATGTTTCCCATAGTAATTACGTTAGAATAATCACAACACAGAAAAAAATGCCTGGTCATCAATACTGGATCATGAGTGCTAACAAGACTGATGGTTTTACCAATAAAACTGCCAGCAAAGGAAGCTGGGAGAAAAGACACACAGGCCTGGGGCTGGTCCTGCTTGTCGGCATGTTTTGCAGTCATCATTCCAACTCTCAGTGGCTCCATTTCCTCTGCTGAGAAAAAGAGGAATTTCTCCAGTTCACTGTTTCAGGTGGTTCTGCAAGACACAGATGTCCTGGGGGAACTGGCCTAGGAAAGCAGGGAGGCATTGCCCATTGTAAACAGTCCACCATTCCCTGAAGTTATTGGCTGTATAGTATAGTTTGTTTATTTGTCTGATGCTGTCCTGGTCCACTTTTGAGGCCTCTGGCAAGAGGTAGGGGCAGTTCCCCTTCTTCAGTATCTGATTAAGTCCATGTCCCCCACCACTTCCTTTATGGGGTTCCCAAACTCCAAGCCACTACGCATCTCCCTTAGTGCTCTAGGGCCAGGTATCAAACAACTAGGGACAGCTCTGAGCCCAAGAGCCCAAGAAAGTCCTCAAATTGCCAGTCCACGGGGAGCCTTGGAAACTTAACCAAGCCACTGCACTCACCACACATTATGTGCCCCGCAGCCTTCAATGCGCATGACGCAGCCTTCTGCCATGATGTAGCCTTCCCTGCCCATGACGCAGCTTTCATTGCCCGTGCTGCAGCCTTCACTGCCCACAATGCAGCCCTCTGCATAGCCCCGCCTGGAAGTCCCCTCTCTTTTGGAACCGTAAGCAATAGAATTCTGCCTTTTATCTTTCTGTCAGTGTGTTCTGTCCCACCAAAAACAGGACCTTTGAATCATATAAAACAACTGCCTGCACTTGGGCTCTAGAAGTGATGGATCTGTACCCGACCAGCCTTTAGTTCCTCCCCCACTGTTTAGCTGTTCTGTTCCTCACTGCAATTCCTAGTTTTCTCCTGTATCACTCATGCAGCATTGGAATAGCCTAGTGATTACTACTGACTCAGACGTCCCTGGGCTCAGGTTCTTACCCTCCGATACTTGTACCTGCATCTCTGCGCTCCTCCCTCCCCTCCTCCAAGAAGGTAATTAATCATTGCATCTCCTTCAAAGGCTGCTATGAGAGAAAGTCCGGACCATCAAGGGCACTCACTAAGACAGATACTGTACACACATATGCACACAAATGCACACAGGCATCCCCACGCAATGGAAACAGGAGACAGAAGCCAAAAGCTTCCATCAGGTGGTCTTAGCAGGCAAAGGAGAGCAAACTGAGTTCTCAAGCCCCACGTTCTTGACAGCAATAAACTTGGGCCTTTTGGTGTCATGTTCAAAGAAAGCTACATGACCAATGACAGCCAAGCTGACACCATGTGCAAAGCAGATCCTCAACACACCACTGTAAACTTCTGATCGCATTTCTTTCACTGCACTGGGAATGATGTTCCCAAATCTTGTAGGCTTCTTGTAAATTATGCATTATACCTTCTGCAACTTAAAAGCATTTACATCTTCAAATGTGAACATTTAAAATATATCACATATTTGGAAACTACATGTTGGCTTTATTTATTCACCTATATTAAGTAAAACAATGGGGGGGAAATGAAGTGGTCTGGTCCTCTCTTTAAATTGAAAATCCCTGCTGAGGTCCAAATAGGCCAGAACGCTAGTGGACGACCTGCAAAAAGTGCCTGTGATGTACTGAATTTTGAAACTTCAAGCTGAATTCTGTGGATGTGTGCATGTTTTGGCAAGAGGGTCTGCTAACTGAATTAAATTATTATAAACAGAGGGAAAGGGCAGAACAGGGAAATAAGTGAAAAGGGGAAGGACGCGGCGCGCGAGGCATAGGAGCAGGCGGCCTAGGGCAGGTGCATCCCCAGGTGCGCGCCCCGCCCCTGCAGGACCCGGCGGCAACGCGGTGCGTTCCCAGCCTCCGGCGCTAGAGGGCCGGTCCCTGGCAAGACTCGAGGCTCTGGCTCAGCCTCCAAGAGAGGCCGGCAGGGAGCGCTCTGCGCAGGGACCGGCGGGAGCTGAACCTGCGTGAGAGGCGCGGGGCCACCTGTGCAGATGCAGGTGGAGCCACTCTGCCAACCCCTGGGGCAGTGGGTGAGGCTGGAGGGAGGGGTGCCCTGTGCACAGCTGGAAGACATCTCACCTCTTACAAATCCTGAGGGCACTTTTGCTTTTTTAAGGGAGTTTGGGAGACAGTATTGCAAAGGGTCCAGTAATCGTTGCAAAATCATTTCTCAGTATATCTTAAGAGTCAGGAATCCCTGAACTTGAGTATCAGCTCTGCCCTTCACTGTGCAGTCTTGGACAAGGGAATTCACGCTCTGAACCTCAGTTCCCTCCACCCCTAAAATGGGGATAATGAGCGCGCCTAAGCCATAGTGTTGGTGTGAGGATTAAATGAGATTCTGCAGCTGCAGGTAGCACACAGAGTGCCTGGTAGAAACACGGCGAGCACCCACGCAGGGCTCTGTGAACAAATTTTGCACTTTTCATTAAACCAAATAATAGCTTTGCACAGCTAATCAGCCTAAACTTTATTCTGTTATTTGTTGGCAATTAGATCTGGCTGTTGATCCAATTACACAAGTCTAGAATTAGACTCTAACCCTGAGCTAAGAAAAGCTGTTTTCAGCTGCTCCAACAACCCACCTGGTAGTAAAGGGACTTTCTGTGGTCACAGGGTTGCTCCTAGTTGGCCACAAGAACATCATGACCTAAAGCTACAGGTAGCAAAGGAAATTGTATTTTTCTCCCAAGCCCTAAGTAATTCCAGTATGTCATTGCAGCCTGGCATTTACCTAACTGAATAAAGCAATGTGCTGATTCCTGATCCAGCCAAAACCTTAACTGTCATTTAAATAGGGCATGATATTTAAAATATTAATTTTGTTTTCTTCTAGCACCTTATAACTCCAAAGTATCATTCAGAATATATTTGCATATATAAAGAATTCATCATTATTGTTTCTCTGTGGCCGAAATGACTGTCGGTTTGACTTCTGGACTTAAGCTGAGCCTCTAGTTATTGGGAAAGAGATGATATAATGTGTTTCTGCATGAAAGCCTGTTCAATGTTAGAGAAAGATACAACGTAGAGAACCAAAGGTTAACAGCACAAGTGGGAATAACACATCCATCACTTATGATGCATTCTCCATTTCAGTGAGGCTTAATGACAACCACCCTTCCTGCTGCCAAGTCCATCAATAGATTAAAAGTCACTTCAGAATTCCCCAAAGTTCAACACCAATCACAGAAGGAATGCTGGAAATTATTACCTGCCTGCAAAATTCTCATGCTGGAATGACTATATGATTTCTCTACGGTAGTGTTCTCCAAAGAGTTTTTATTGTGCACCCTTATCCCTACGTGTTTAGGCACATGTCCACAAAATAACAGTACTGTAGCTGTTATTCTGCCTACCAAATATTTTCAGGTTACTGTTTGACCAAGAACATGATAGGATTATCACTCTCAACCCCTTTCTCTTTTGGTGGCTCAGATGACAGGCCCTGTAATTCCAATGGGCTAAGAGCAGAAGTGAGTGCGGTTAGAAAGGGAAATCCATGGGGGACAGGGGAAAACCCAGCTGCTCATGTCACCTGTACTCTGTTCATCAAGGTCCAAGCCAACCCTTGCATGACCTGGAGCCCCTGCCTGGGCTTTCCCGACGTCATCACCCACTACTGGCCCTGGGAGGTCTTGTTGGACCTCCAATGCATCAGCCATGCTCCCCACTTAAGTTTCATTATTCCTCTTCAGTCTCTGAAGCACTCACTTCCCCAAAATATCCCCTGGCCTTCCCACCCACTCCTTTTAGGTCCATACTTGGATGTCAGCTTGTCAGTGGGCTTTGCCAATTATTCCCTTTCAACTTTTGTCTCCACCACCAACCACTCTGTGCATCTCTCCTGCTTTACTTTTCTCCATAGCTCTTTACCCTACATGACTGACTCTGTTTACTGATGTGCTTGTTTACTGCCTGTCTCCTCTTTCAAAAATATAAGTTCTGTTTATCGTCTCTCTCCAATGCCTAAAACAATGACCATCATATATTAGACGCCCAATAAATATTTGTTAGAACAAAAGAATGAATAAACATCAAACATACAAACTCCACACACATGCCAGCTTGATGACTTGGACTCCCTTTCTCTATCCAAACTTGTTTTTGGAGACGTGGGATTTAATGCCCATGTTTTCAAGAGAAACCAGTGTACTGGATTTTTCACATGTAAAGCCTGACTTTTCAAATGTTAGCCATTAATCCTAAAGTTTATGAATAAATGCCACAAGGGTCAAACAAAGTCTGTGTGCAGACTGAATCTGACCCCAGCATTTCCCCTTCCACATCCCACCTCAGAGCCCACCTTAGAGAAATTCTTCCATAAACAGATTGTTCATGGTGATCACAACGACAGCTCACAGGGTCTTGTCCTCTGCAGGGGTCCAGACGTACATATGAGACATCTTCCGAGCTGGTTTCACTGTGTGGCATTACAAAGAGATGCCACCTCTTTGAACTTCCATTATCTCATCTCTAAACAGAGATGGTGATCCCAGTTTGCAGTTGATTGTAAAGACTGCCAAAACTAAAATTGGAAATTACTCATGTCTGTTACAATGACTGGTAGATGAGATTTGTATGGCTTATTATTTTTGCATCTTAGTGCCAATCTTAGCTCCCTAAGCATTAATTAACAATGGGGTATCAATCTATTGGTAGGTGTTTTCTGTGCACAGATCTTACTCTTGGGCCATACACTATTGTCAGCCATTTACCATATAGAATAGAAAGATAACTGAGCCAGGAGTCTGGACACATGGATTCTCAGCTCCAGTCCACCCTCCTGTGTGCCAGGTGCATCTAGGTGCTTACGACACAGTCATGACTGAGACAGGTATTCCAGAGGTTGACATTCCAGAAAGGGGACACTGAGAAAAACATGTAAAGCAAGAAATGGAATGGTGCATAAGATGAGTGCCCTGAAGAGATGTAGACCAGAGAAGGGAGACAAGGAGTGCTGGGGGTACAAGGAATGACACTGTGGCCAAGGGAAGAGCAACGAGCTCCAGGAGGTGAGGGAGGAGCCAGGCACTACCTCTGGGAGGTGAGAGAGGAGCCACGGAAGTACCTCTGGGAGGTGAGAGAGGAGCCACGGAAGTACCTCTGGGAGGTGAGGGAGGAGCCACAGAAGTACTTCTGGGAGGTGAGAGAGGAGCCATGGAAGTACCTCTGGGAGGTGAGGGAGGAACCAGGCACCGCCTCTGGGAGGTGAGAGAGGAGCCATGGAAGTACCTCTGGGAGGTGAGGGAGGAGTCAGACGCTACCTCTGGGAGGTGAGAGAGGAGCCATGGAAGTACCTCTGGGAGGTGAGAGAGAAGCCATGGAAGTACCTCTGGGAGGTGAGAGAGGAGCCATGGAAGTACCTCTGGGAGGTGAGGGAGGAGCCAGATGTTACCTCTGGGAGATGAGGGAGAAGCCAGGTACTACCTCTGGGAGGTGAGGGAGGAGCCAGACGCTACCTCTGGGAGGTGAGGGAGGAACCAGGCACTGCCTCTGGGAGGTGAGAGAGGAGCCATGGAAGTACCTCTGGGAGGTGAGGGAGGAGCCAGACGCTACCTCTGGGAGGTGAGGGAGGAGCCAGGCACTGCCTCTGGGAGGTGAGAGAGGAGCCATGGAACTACCTCTGGGAGGTGAGAGAGGAGCCATGGAACTACCTCTGGGAGGTGAGGGAGGAGCCATGGAACTACCTCTGGGAGGTGAGGGAGGAACCAGACGCAACCTCTGGGAAGTGAGGGAGAAGCCAGGTACTACCTCTGGGAGATGAGAGAAGGAGACATGCAGTTACCAGAGGATATAATGTTGAAGGCAGAAGGAATAAGAAGTGCAAAGGCCCTGAGACAGGAGAGTGTGGGGTTTGAGGAACACATGGGGGTCAGTGGCCGGAACAGACCAGGTGAGAAGGAGCAAGTGAGGCCAGAGGAAGGAAGAAGGAAGATCATGGACATCTTTATGGGTCATGGTGAGAACTTTGCCTTTTACTCTGAGTGAAATGGGAGTGTATATGGTTAGAAGCAGACGTGATCTGACTTAGGTTTTAAGAAACTCATTACTGCAATGTTGAGAACAGATTGAGAAGCAAAGGAGGAGGAGAGGAAACCCAAAACTACACTACACACTGATGTTAAAGTCCATGATGTAATATTCTCTGAAACTGTTTCCTTTTCAACAACATTGAGTGGGGAGCCTCTGTCCCACCTATATCCTGAGACTGATGTGAGTATAACATGCTCCATTGTAGAAGTGAGTTTTTCCCATCCATTTTATGTACCAGGATTCAAGTCCTCGTGTTACCACATGCTAGTTAGGGACCCGGGACCAATTATGTAGCCTCTCTGTGCCTCAGTCAGATGGGGATACTAATAGCTTCCACTCCAGAAGGCTTTTGTGAGGATCGAACAACATAATCCTTGTCTAGTATAGAGAACAGCGTTATCCAGTGCAGGACCCCCGTGAATATTGTCAGCCATTTCAGTAGCTTTTGCTCTGGCAACAATAACACCAGATCTCAATTGCTTGTGTGAACATTCCCTTCTTCCTCATGTTCCACGACTCTGGGGATCAGCTGTGGGTCAGTTGTGGGTTGCCTGCAACTTGGCATTCCTGGGCTCAGGTCAGCTCCACGTGTCTCCTCATTTCAGGACATAGGCTGAAGACTCAGTCTGAGATCTGCTGTTCTCATGGTGGACAGCACACAAAGGAATGCCAGTGGAAACCCACTGTATTTCCTGAAGAATCTTCTGTCTTTTCTATTCTCCTTCAGCTGGTTAAAGTAAGCCATATGACCAAATCCAAAAACAATAGAGTGGGGCTATACACCGCCTGATGGAGGAGAGCAAACAATCCAGTCCACCTCAGAAGCTAGCAGCAAACATCATCATCATGTCATCTTATCACATCATCACATCATCATCATCACAATTTCACCATCATCACATCATCATTATTGACATCATCACATCATCATCATCTCCATCATCATCACATCATCACCATCATCATCATCATCATATCGTCATTATTGACATAATCACATCATCACCACCATCATCATCATATCATCACCAACATCATCACCATCATCATCATCATCATCACACCATCACCATTATCATTATATCATCATCACATCACCATCATCACCACCATTATCATTACATCATCGCATCATCACCATCATCATCACCATCATCATCACCATCATTATCATTACATCATCAGCACATCATCACCGTCATCATCATCATCATCACCATTATCAAATCATCATCATCATATCATTATCATCATCACAATTATCATTACATCATCATCACCATTATCATCATCACATCATTATTACCATTATGATCAAATCATCATTATCACATCATCATGTCATCATCACATCAGCAGCAGCAGCATCACATTGTCGCCATCATCACATCATCATCACCATCATCGCCATATCATCATTATCTCCATCATCATCATCACTACTGTTATCAGGTCATCACCCTTATTATCATCATCATCATTATCATTACATCATCATCACATCATCATCATCACCATCAGCATCATCACCATCATCACCATCACATCATCATCACATCATGAGCCCAAAATGATTGAAACAGTCTGTGATAGCCACATGAATATGCCTGCTGCAGCATATTCATTTCTTCTATTTTTTGTTGTTTCTGGTCTATTTGGTGTCTCACGTTTTATTCCAAGGATGTTATGACTCACATGTAGCTAGCTTAGATGAGGTACCCAGCAATGTGACAAGGGGGGTTGTCAGGGGAAGGGATGATGGGACCTCAGATTTTCATAGATTAAACCATGACCCAAAATACAGATATGAACTCACTTTACAAAACAGGAATATTCTCCAAAGCAACCTACCAAGGAAATTTCCAAAATGGGCTACATTTTTGAGAAGATAACACTTTGACTTTTAAGCTATCTTACTTTTATATCTCCTTGGCCTTCAATTGTTGGAGGCACCTGACAAGTCAGCTTAAAGCATCTCTTCTCCCTGGCCTTTAAGAAGCTAGCTTTGCCCAAAAAATCTCCACAAAGAAATGCCATGGTGAAATAGTTCGTAAGGTGAGACTCTGCAAGCTTCCTCATTCATGTATCTTTTTTCCAAGTATATGTGCGTTTATGGAGTTTGAGCTGGTAGGCTGTAGACATAGATGAATTTCTATCCTTACATGTTACTATGTGAGAAAAGATTACCTGAAAATGAAATCAACACAGAAGATAATATACGTGAGACCTGGAGAGCGAATTGCTAAGTGTATTGATTGAGCAGCTGGATCAAGCTATACCTGAACTGACAACCTTGGCTTTTCACTTACAAGTGCCAACAAATTCCTTGGTTTTGTGTTTGTTTAACGGATTTCAGTTGTCAATCAAAAGAGAATCCTGACAAGTACACAATTCATCCATCCAAATGTTCATTCATCAAATAGTTCTCAAGAACTCTTCTGTACCAGGCACTGGTCTCTGCTTCTTGGTGCTCACAACCCAAAGAAAGAGAAAACTCCAAGCAGTCATCTGGAAGTGATTAATTCTGTATTCTTGAGAATCTGGACATGTCATGGATTGTTTGGGCAGTGGTTGTGTTCGTCCTCCACAAGCTACCTGACAGCTTCAGTTTCTTGGAACCTGGTTAGGAACCTGGAGAGGGCTACAAAAAATGCTTAAACACAAAGTGTTTATCTTAGCAAAGTGTTTATCTTACGAAGACAGAAAAAGTGTCATGCTTTTAAAATGTTACTTTACCCTGCCCCCACCCCAACATCAAATTTGTTTAAAAGGCATAAAACAGCATGTCTACAAATTATTCTCATGAATGGTGATATTGTTCTAAGTTTGGGCACGGAAGAAAGGAAACTAATCTAGTCAGCCCAGCTTTTCAGCACTGCTCATCCCTCCTCCTTCATTGTATCTGATAATCCAGCCCTCTCTGGCTCCCTAGCCTTCTGCTGAGGTCTGTACGGGGAACAGTAAAGAGGTGTAAGAATCTTTTGATAAAATCTCATATTTAAACTGCTCCAGCTTATTCAGTCTGTGGAGTACACTTGCTTTTCCTGTGTCACTGAGCTTTCTCTCAGTGCAGTCGACAGGCCACATACTTGAAATTCCTTTTCTCTTAGCTAATCTGGCTTTGATAAAAGAGAGTTCTCCCTTCCTAATGCTTCCTTTGCACCTTCTGAGAGGTGTGACTGATTATTTTACACACTTTGGAAAGCTCTTTTCTATCCCCAAGTGGTTAATCGCCTCCTTAACTATTGAAGGTCATTTTCTGTGTTTTGTTAGATATAGTTGATGTGTAATTCAGGCTACCTTTTAAGTTCCTACTTAAGTTTTACATTGTCCTTTTCTGACAGAATTTTCTAACCACAGAGATGCTAGCCCATTTTTGAGAATTTAATTGAAATGTTGAGTGCTTTATTTTCTCCAGATAGCTTGCGTATATTATAACGTTCTCCTTGCATTTAACCTTGCTGTGCAAATCAGTTTCTACAAAGCAGCTTTTACCTAACAGTCCAGGTGGTCTCCACTTTCTGATTCACTCTTTATATCCAGTTCCAAGTTGCCATCCTCCTGCACCTTCTCAAAGGACAGCTGGAAAATGTCACCTTCAGCTGGTTTCTATCAGAGTCGCAAGGTGACCCTGACTATCAGAACATGATCCCCGCATGCGTAAGATGTTTTCTATTCATTCAGGTCCTTCTCTCCTCCTTCCCTTTTCTGTTTTCTATGAAAGCAAGCTAGACTTCAAAAGAAGATGAGTATTTTTGCCAAAGCTACCTATTGGTGATGTCTGAAGTTGAAGTTCATCTGAGAGAACTCTAAGGCACTTTTTGGCTTAAAGCACTTGGGATCGGAGTGCTTTTTATTTTAAAAAAGCTACCTTTGAATATGAGTCATAAACAGTTGAAATGAAAAGTTAGGGGCTCTTTTTCCAGTTCTTTGAGGAGAACTTTGTTCTCAGCCCAAGATACATTTTCTCAGATTTGTATTCCTTGGTGCCAAAATAAGTATCTGTAACTTGTCCAAAGTGAGTGCCTCAACTGAAGGTGACTCAGGTCTCCGTAAGCTTTGTAATCAGGCGAGGCTTGTCATGAACACCATGAAATGTTTTAACATGTGCAGAAAAATCTTTGGACCACCACTGTCCCCTCCTTAAAGTCAGTTGAATATTTACTATAAAAACAAACACAGCAGTCGTTGCCACCCTCTCTGAAGGGAAGCCCTTAGCAACCTGAGCCTTATCTCAAACCTTCAGACATCACCACTAAAGTCCTGCCCAGCTTCTCCAGTGCGCTGGAAGTGGCACGGTGTAGCGGTCAGCACTGCAGGACCCCCGCAGACCCTCCTCCAGTCACTAGTCTCCCGCTGGGACCACAACAGGCCATACAGAACCCTGCGGAGTGTTCCACTGGGAACCCAAGCAGCAGCCTGCCAACCAGGGAAGAGCATCCGTAGGGCCGAGGAAGTGGGGGCCAGGTTTAATAAGGAAAAATTGTCCAACCATTCTGTCAAGGAACACAGATAATGAGAACACTTGTGCAGATAAGGTGGAGTTGGATATGTGTGCTTGAAGCTGCAGGAAGACGGCCTATGACTCTAGCTATTCTAGACCCCAGCAGGTCCCACAAAACACTAAGAGAATCAAAATTAAGCTGGTTGCCTGTTCTCCGTGCCCGTGGTTTCTGGCATCAAGCCTGGGCCCCCTGCAGTGGGAGGGGTGCCTGCCTTGTCATCGTCTGCTGCTCCTTCCTCTCCATTTAAACTCTTCTCTGGCAGCTCAGCAGCCTGGCCCTGTCTACAAAGGTCACAGAATCTTCCTCTCCATGTCTTGCTGCCTAGTTTTGTTTTCTTTTCTGCAGGGACAGGAGGTGGAGGAAGAGAATGATTCTGAGATTGCAGGGAATCTGGCCACAGGTGCAGGAACAGAAGCAATAAGGGCCTTACCAAGAAGAGTTAGTTTTTACTTGTCTTCTTTGTTTTGGAAGATAACGGTTTCTCTCATGACATTACCTATTTTATGTATAATTGACATAAAGTGCAACAGACAGATCCAGATCTTAAGCATACAGGGTTTTTTTGTTTGTTTGTTTGCTTTATTTATTTTATTTTTTTATTTTTTGAGATGGAGTCTCACTCTGTCACCCAGGCTGGAGTGCAGTGATGCGATCTTGGCTCACTGCAACCTCTGCCTTTTGGGTTCCAGCGATTCTCCCGTCTTAGCCTCCTGAGTAGCTGGGATTACAGGCACGCACCACCACGCCCGGTTAATTTTTGTATTTTTAGTAGAGATGGGGTTTCACCATGTTGGTCAGGCTGGTGTCAAACTCCTGACCTCGTGATCCACCTGCCTCAGCCTCCCAAAGTGCTGGGATTACAGGCATGAGTCACCGCGCCCATCCAGTTCTGTGAATTTTTAAAAAGGCTTTTACCAATGTAATCCAGTCCTTGATCAAGATAAAGAACATTTTCATCACCCTAGTTAAGTCCTTTTCTGGTCAATATGCTCCCCATGTGAAGGCAAACACTGCTCTGCTGTCCAGCCCCATAAATAAGTCTGCCTACTGTTAAATGTCACGTAAATGGAATAATGTAGTATATACCCTTTCGGGTTTACCTTCTCTTATTTCACTCACTTAGTTCATGGAGTTGCATAAATCAGTAGCTTGTTCCTTTTTAGTTCTGAGGAGCACCCCACTGTTGGATGAAGAGATAACTATTCCCCCAGTCCCCTGTTGATGGCTATTTTGGTTGATTCTGGGTTTTGTCTATTATGAATAAAGTTGCTATGAACATTCTTATTCATGTCTTCATGTGGAATCATGTTCTTATTCCTTCTGAATAAATACCAAAGAATGTGATTCTTAGCAATATGGTAAGTGTATGGTTAACTTAGCCAGACATTAGTAAAATATTATCCAAAATGATGATAGTATTTTACAGCCCTGCCAACAAAGTCTAAAAATTATGGTTCCTCCACCTCTTTGCCAACAATGGGGGTTTCCATCTTTTTTCTTTTTAAACATTTATTTTAATTTCAGGCATATTTATGCAGGTTTGTTACATAGGTAAACTTGTGTCACGGAGGTTCGTTGTGCAGATTATTTAGTAACCCAGGTATTAAGCCTATTACTCATTTGTTACTTTTCCTGATCCTCTCCCTCCTCCTACCTTCCACCTTCCAAAAGGCACCAGTGTCTATTGTTCCCCTCTATCTGTCCAAGTGTTGTCATCAATTAGTTCCCACTTGCAAGTGAGAACGTGCAGCATTTGGTTTTCTGTTCCTGGTGTTAGTCTGCTAAGTATAAAGGCCTCCAGCTCCATCCATGTACTTGCAAAAGACATGATCTCATTCTTTTTTATGGCTGCATAGTATTCTGTAGTGTATCTGTACCACATTTTCTTTATCCAGTCTATCATTGATGGACATTTGGGTTGATTCCATGTCTTTGCTATTGTGAATATCAGCCATGATAGATGGCGTGTAGTAGTATTTCATTATGGTTTAAATTTGTCTTTCCTTGATGACAAATGAGGTATAAGGTATTCTTTCTTGTGCCATTCATAGATCTTCTTTTGGGAAGTTTCTATTCAAATATTCTTCCCATTTTAAATTGTGGTGTTTGTCTTTTTATTGAGTCAGTAGCTCTTCACATATTCTAGACACAACTCTTGGATTGAGAATACTTTCCTCCACTCTGTGGATTGCTTATTTATTTGCATAATGATGGCTTTTAGAAAACACAGTTTTTTTATTTTTATAAAGTATAATTTATTAATTTGCTTTTTCAGGTAAAGTGACTTTGGGCCTTAATTAAGAAAACTTTTCTTACCCCAGGATTGAAAGAAAAATGTTCTCCCATGTTTTCTTCAAACAACTAAAGTTTTAATTTCAATTTATTGGATTTTCAACTAATGTTATATATTTTAGTTTTTACATTTAGGTCTGTAATTGAATCTAGGCTTTTGTACGGTGTGAGGTAGGACTGAATTTCATATATATATATAAAGTTTTCCCACTACTGTTTCATGAAAAGACTTTCTTTACTCCATTGAATTCCTTAGACTCCTGTGTTCAAAATCAAACAACTATAAAAGAATGAACTTATTTCAGGACACTATTCTGTTCCAGTGATTTATTTACATATCCTTATATCAATACTAAATTATACTTAATTACTGTAGCTTTTATTTTTTTTTATTTTTTTTTTTTTGAGACGGAGTCTCACTCTGTTGCCCAGGCTGGAGTGCTGTGGCCGGATCTCAGCTCACTGCAAGCTCCGCCTCCCGGGTTCCCGCCATTCTCCTGTCTCAGCCTCCCGAGTAGCTGGGACTACAGGCGCCCGCCACCTCGCCCGGCTAGTTTTTTTTTTTGTATTTTTTAGTAGAGACGGGGTTTCACCGTGTTAGCCAGGGTGGTCTCGATCTCCTGACCTCGTGATCCGCCCATCTCGGCCTCCCAAAGTGCTGGGATTACAGGCTTGAGCCACCGCGCCCGGCCTGTAGCTTTTAATATGTCTTGAAATTGGGTAATCTAAGTCTTCAAAGATTGTTTGTTTTTAAAATTGTTTTGGCTATTCTAAGTACTTTGCATTTCCAATTAAAATTTTAGAATCAGCTTGTCAATTTCCATGACAAGAAAGGCTGGGACTTTTATTGGGATTGTTTTCACTCAGTAGATCACAATGGGAAAATCAACATCTTAACAAATTTTGAGTCTTTCAATCCAGAAACATCTCTCCATTGATTGTGTCTTCAACTTCTTTCAGCAATATTTTGTAGTTTTACTATAGAGGACTTGCAAACACTTGTTATATTTATTCTTAAGTATTTTATAGTTCTGGATATTATAAATTGTATTATTTCTTTAATTTTATTGTATAAATTTTAATTTCTAGGATATAGAAATGCAGTGAATTATTATGTACAGGCCTTATATCCCATGACCTTGCTTTTTTTTTTTTTTTTTTTTTTTTTTTTTTTTTTTCTCTGAGACGAAGTCTCACTCTGTCACCCAGGCTAGAGTGCAGTGGCGCCATCTTGGCTCATTGAAACCTCTGCTTCCCGGGTTCTGGCAGTTCTCCTGCATCAGCCTCCTGAGTAGCTAGGATCAGAGGCATGTGCCATCACACCCGGCTGATTTTTGTATTTTTAATAGAGATGGGGTTTCACCATATTGGCCAGGCTGGTCTCGAACTCCTGACCTTGCGATCTGCCTGCCTCGGTGTCCCAAATTGCTGGGATTACAAGCATGAGCCACTGCTCCCGGCCATGACCTTGCTTTTAATATTGCTTGTTGTCTGTTTTTGGCATCAACATTAATGATGGCTTTGTAAGTTGGGCTGTTTGCTCCTCCTCTGTATTTTGGCTGCTTTTCTTTAAAAATAATATTCTTTCTTTCTTACATATTTGACATAATTCATGAGTAAAGCCACCTAGACCTTAAGTTTTCTTTGTGGAAAATCTTCAAATTTATTGAATTGATGTGAATCCATACATATTTTGATTCTTTCTCATCTCAGTTTTGCCTTTCAAAGACCATTTTATCTAAATTGTCTATTTTATCGGCAAAGTTATTCATAACATTTCCTTATTAACCATTTTGTATCTGTGCAGTTGTAGTAATTTCCCCTTTTTTGGCTGATATTGGTAATTTGCATTTTTTGTTTCATTAATGTTACTAGGAATTTATTGATTTTATTACTTTTAAGGAAACAACTTGTTACCTCATTTTTTCTATTGTTTTTCTATTTTATTGATATCTGCTTATTATTTATGTCTTCTTCCTACCTATTTTGGTATTAATTCGTTATTTTACATAGTCCTTAGGTGATAATTTAGATCAAGGGGTGGCAAACTCTTTTTCTAAAAAAGGCCAGATTATAAAATATTTGAGATTTTGTGGACAATACAATCACTGTTAGAGCTATTCAAATTATCATTCAGTTCAAAATGTTTCCTAATTATTGTGATTTCTTTCTTAACCATGAGTTCTATAGAATTATGTTGCTTAATTTCTAATATTCAGAGACTTTTCTAGATAACTTTCTTCCAGTTGATTTCTAGTTTAATTTTGTTGTAATCAGAGTACATATACTGTAGGAAGTCAATCTTTTAAAGTTTATTGAGAGCAGTTTCATGGCCCAACATAGGTTCCATCTCAGTGAATGTTCTATGGGTACTTGAAAAACATGTTCAGTTATGGAATGTAGTGTTTTATGTATTTAAATTAAGTTGACTGACATTATAGTTCAAATTAACTATATCTTTTTTGTTTTTATACTTGTATCAGTTCTGAAAGAAAAGTATTGAAATCTTCTACCATAGAGATAGAGTTTTCTAAATTTTCCTCTAGTTCTGTTATTTTTTGCTTATTATTTTGAGGCTCTACTTTTAGCTGCACTGCCATTTAGGATTTTCATGTCTTCTTGATAAACTGACTGCAGTGTTGTTGTTGTTGTTGTGATGATGATGTTGATGATGATGTAATTCATCTTTGATCATATTCTGTTTTAGTATGCTTTATCTGATACTTAACGTAGCCACTCTGGCTCTTTTGTAATTTGTTTGGCATATACCTTTACCCAAATTTTTACTTTTAACCTCTTTATATATAAAGTGTGTCTCTTGTAGGTTACATATGATTGGGTCTTCCTTTTGGTCTAGTCTGACAGTACTGATATGTTGAATTTGAGTCTACCATCTTGTTATTTTCTTTCTACTTGTCATATGTTCTTTTTCACTTTTTTTCTTCCTTCCTGAATACTTTATAGCAAGTATAACTTGACACTGCAATTTATCTCCTCTACTGCCCTATTAGCTATACCTCTGCACTTTTAGTCTTTTCCTAGGTAACTATTTATTACTTTCTACCATGAATTAATATTGATCACTTCATGTATAATGTAAAACCTTAGCAATGTACCTCAATTTAATCCTTCTTGTGCTTTGTGTTATTGATATAATTTACTTTACATATGTGTATGCATATATGAATATAAATATATATACACACATATATACATATATATACACATATATGTATGTGTGTGTCTGCCTCTATGTGTGTGTATCCATGAAAGGGGCCTAATAGTAAGCTTGAATTGACACAGGAAAGAATCAGTGAACAAGAAAGATTGATAGAGATTATGCAATCCAAAGAATATAAAGAACATGGAGAAAAAAAGAATAAAGAAAAATGAACAAGGCCTCTGAGAATTGTGGGAAACCATTCAATACACCAAATATATGGAAAAGGGGGGTACAAAAAGGAGGGAAAAGACAGAAAGAAACAGAATAAATTTTTTTAAGTAAAGGCTAAAAATGTCCTAAACTTGATGAAAAACATTATCTATTCATCCAAGAAGCTCAACACAGTCCAAATTGAGTAAATTCAAAGAGATATACATTAAGACATAATAATAATAATGTTGGAAGACAAAGAGAAAATCTTGAAAGTAGAAAAAGAAAAACAACTCATCACACACAAGGAAATCATAACAAGATTAAAAGTTGCCTTTGCATCAGAAACAATGGAGGCCAGAAGGGAATGGAATGACATATTCAAAATGACAGAAGATCAAAACTGTCAACCAAAAGTCCTATAGCTAGAAAAATTATTTTTCAAAAAGGAAAACTAAAGATATTCCCAGATAAACTAACACTGAGAGAATTTGTTGCTAGCAGACTTTCCTTATAAGAAATACTAAAAGAAGTTCTTCAGGCTGAAAGTAAGTGACCCTAGACAGTAATTCAAATACACACACACACACACACACACACACACACACACAAAAATGGCACTGGCAAAGACAGTAATGTAATTATAAAACATAGTATGTAGAGATACTAGTGCCGTGTGTGTGTGTGTGTGTGTGTGTGTGTGTGTGTGTGTGTGTTTGAATTATTGTCTAGGATGAGTTCATGTCCTTTGCGGGGACATGGATGAAGCTGGAAACCATCATTCTCAGGAAACTATCACAAGATCGGAAAACCAAACACCACATGTTCTCACTCATAAGTGGGGGTTGAACAATGAGAACACATGGACACAGGGAGGGTAACATCACACACTGGGGCATGTTGGGGGGTGGAGGGCTAGGGGAGGGATAACATTAGGAGAAATACCTAATGTAGGTGATGGGTTGATGGGTGCAGCAAACCACCATGACACGTGTATACCTATGTAACAAAATTGCACGTTCTGCACATGTAACCCAGAAATTAAAGTATAATTTAAAAAACCACAGTATCAGCGCATATCCCTTCTATCTTAACTGATTTTAAAAAGCAATTGTATAACACAACATAAATATATTTGAATTGTTGGACCTATAATGTATTTAAATGCAATATACTTGAGAAAGACAGCATAAATAAAATGACAAGGAGCAAAGCTGTGTGTGCATAATGAAATAACACCACATATTTACTCAAGTCCACCAGAACAAATAAAGAGAATCAGAATGACAAATAAGAAGCTTAATATAACAAACTCTATAAATATATAATTTATCTCCTCTCTGCTCTCAGCTTCTTTAATAGACATAAATGATATATGTAAAGTAATAATTATAACTATAAATAACTGAATTTGTAACATATATAGTGTACGTTGTATAACAATAATACCACAGGAAAAGGGAGCTGATATAGAGTTATGTAGGAATAATGCTTCTATATCTTCCTGGAATTAAGTTAGTACAAATCTGAAGTTAAGACATAGATGGCAAGCTCGAGCACAATCACTCAAAAATAACTCAACAAATAGTGAAAATCTATCAGTTGAATTAAAATGTTACATTGGAAAACGTTTCTTAATGCAAAAAAAAGTACAATAGAAATACAGGAATAAAAATATCATATTTTAAAAACACAATATAAAACGGCAGAAATAAATTCAGCTACATTAATCATAACATTAAATGTGGATAGATTAAACATTCCAATAAAAATCAGAGATTGTAAAATGTGTTTTTTAAAAGATTCAACTATGTGCTATCTATACATTTTAGACCCAGAGATACAAATAGATTGAAAGTAAAGGAATGGAAAAAGATATGTCATGCAAACAGCAACTGCAAAGAAGCTGAAGTGGTTGTACTAACATCAGACAAAATCAACTTTCAATTTTTAAAAATGTTGTTATTAGAGGTAAAGATATAAAAGTGCTAAAACAATAAAAAGGTCACATCATCAAAAAGATATAACAATAATGACCACGTATGCATACCTAATAACATAGCCCCAAAATATATGAAGCAAAATTGGACAGAATCAGAGAGATAATTCAACAATAATAGCTGAAGATATCTATTATATCTATCACTGTAAAAGTGCTAGCTAGAGGGAATAAGAGGTGCTGGCTTCCCAGCATTCCATCTTTCCCCAAAGAACAGCACTGAGCAAGGGTCAGCTGGATACAATGCAGAAGAAGAAATTACCTTACTGCCAAGGAGCCCTGAACAAAAGGCTCCTGCCTCTTTATGAAACTGTGAGCTGTGGAAAGGCAGAAAACACAGTACTGAGTCTAAACCATTAAACAGAGATTTACCATATGACCCAGCAATCCTACTCCTAGATATATACCCAAGAGAAGCGAAAACATATGTCCACACGAGAATATGTATATGAATATTTGTTGCAAACAACCCACGGCCAGCAAGTGATGGGTAGAGAAATAAAATGTGGGGTATCCATGTAATGGAAGCTTTCTTTGCCCTAAAAAGGAATAAAGTACTGATACATGCTATAAGTTGGACCAACTTTGAAATCAGTATGCTAAGTGAAAGAAGTTTGGCACGAAATACACCTATTTTATGATTCTATTTATATGAGATCCTCAGAAAAAGAAAGCAAATCTACAGATACAGAAAACAAATTTGTGGCTTTCTAGACCTAATGGGTTGAGGAAAATGGAGTGACTGCTATTAAGTACAGGGTTTCTTCTAGGCAAGTGAACATATGCTAAAATTGATTGTGGTAAAGGTATGAATATACTAAAAGCTACCGAACTCTATACTTTAAATTGTGTTGTGTGTGAATTATATCTCAATATGCCTGTTAACAAATAAAAGGTGAACTCAATCTCCTACACATACATGTGTGGGTGTGGGGGAGCAGGATGTATATGGGAAACCTCTGAACCTCCAGCTCAATTTTGCTATAAATCAAAAAGTGCTCTAAAAAATAAGGTCTAATTAGAAAAACAAAGCAAACCCAAGCAAAAGTAGCTGATTTTGATTTTCTAGTGTGAATGTCTCATTAGTGCTTGGGCCGATAAGAGACAGATTAGTTCTTGTAAACAATGTATTTTTATAAAAGCATTTAGCTTATTTACCTTGCTTAGCCTCAAAAGGGCTCACAGTTTCCTGAACTGAGCAGGTACCTGCCTTCCTGCCCCATTCGTCACTCTTAGATGGGTTTTGTGGTTTGTGTTGAATCCCAAAGCTTTACTGATTCCAGGTATGTATTTAAGCACAGCAAATAATCCACAGGATCAAACAGTTATTCTAAAATCACTCAATATTCACTTCCTCTCCATTCTCCTATCCTCTCTCTCCTTGGGTACTTTCATTTCCTAAAACACTGCTGAAACTAAAAATAAAGTAGAATTTGAATTTGTAACAATATTGACAGAACACTCTGCAGGGGCATTCCTCAAAGTGTGCAATGCAGCCCATGAGCATTTAAATAGGTTTTAGATGAAAATAAGCAAATAACAAATCTAATTAATAAATAATGAATTTAAATGGGGGAAAATGAGAAAGAAAATAAAGGTGGGTAATGTATAGAAAATTCAGAGTTAAGGAATGCTTAACATGTTTTTTTACAGCCATATTTCTCAAAGTCTTAAATACGTCCTGAAAATCTTCATGGGAGAAAATTAAAAAGCATTCCCAAAAACAGAATGTGCTCACAGAATTATATTTTTTAGTGATTTGTTTGTTTCTTTTTATTTTTTTCATCATCGAATCTGGCCAAGCTTAATTATAATGCTCTTGGAGAAATATCATGCCAAAGAGTTCACTACAGTATGACCCAAACAGATTTTATTTCACATTTGCCTACTCAGTTCAAGTGCTCCAACAACAGCTTTAAACTCTTCCCCTCCACCGCCCACCCATTTAAGAACTGAACAGAATTCAGGACACATTCCCAGGCACCCATCTCCTAGATGACCATAAACTCTTTGGAGTAAGAAACACCTTAACACCTCAGACCCAAATCTAGAGCCCTGTACATGGTTGATATGCTATAGGTTTGTTTTTCAAACATCCCTCAGGTCACATCTCCTTCCTGCTGGTGGCCTGCTCACACCCTTTCCACAGGAATCACAAGACAAAGTATGAGCTCCACAGTGAGGTTCCCCCACTCAGCCAGGCTCTAATGAGCTCCTGTCCCTTACATTTCAAGAACACGGAATTCCATACCTCTGTGTGTGCTGCTTCCTTAGCCTGGTACATGATTTTGACTTTTATCTGACCATAAAGACTCCGTACCCAATCACTACTGCCAGAATTCTCTCTTCCTCAAAGTATCAGGTCATTGCAGTCATGGGCTTTCATTGCTTTTTTGCCAGATCCATAAACCTGGTAACAAGGTGGATGTTTTTTACCTTTTATTGTCACATTAATGAAATTAGTGGTTATTTTGGATCATTACTTCCCATTTCATATGAAAGTGTTCCTCTCAATATGAAAAGCAAGTTCTTTTCCTGTTTTGCCCTATAATTTTGGGTTAATGTTAAATAAAGCATATTGGTGGTTTTAAAATCTAGAATATTGCAGACTGAAGTAATGTCAGGTTTTTAAAAATACTTCATTTCTCATATTCACATTTCAACCACATACTCATCGTTATAAATAGATAAAATAAAGTGAACAGCACCCTTGGTTCTATAATTTACCAATAGGTCTCCTATTTCCTGTGCCTTCTCTGAACACACTTCTCATCACCAGGATGAAGACAACATCAGGTGATTCCTGGAACCAGGGCAATCTCTCGGGGCCACTGCAGACCCCACAAATGCTCTTCCATCTGAAGGTTCTACTACAAGGCACATCTAACATTTATGGTAAAACCACATGTAAATATGAAATGCATTTCTTTGGTAAAATTATTGTTTTGCCTATGAAATTATCTGGTTTTAAATACTCTTTATCATTTTCAATCGGCTACCATTCACTGGTATTCACTGTATGCATTTGAAAATTCTTGGACAGTTAGGGAGTCCCACCACGGTTTTCAAATGTCATGAAAATTTCATGGGTTCTAAAGTTAACAGTGATGAAGTTGGCATAATATTAAGTCTTATAGGCATTTAAACATAATCTGTAGTCATTTTAGGTTTGGTAGTTTCCCCTTTGCATTTGAGAATCTGGATATGGAGTTGGAACTGCCACAGGCTGACAGAGGTCTCCAAACATCAGAACTCGATTTCAGATCACGTAAGGAAAGATGGGAAGTTCAGAGGCTCCTTGAGAAGAAGAGAAAGGTTAGGACCAAAGAGTGCTTTAGTTTATAGATCCTCCAGGTAGAGCAGCTTCAGACTTGCAGCAGCTATTTAATCATGCTTCCTAGATGAGCTTTAAGTGCTAACATTTCCTAATTAAATAGGAAGGAACCCTCCCAACCCAGGGACAGATGTGACTCATATAGAGTGACAATGATAAACAATAACATGCTCCCTGAATTGGCCCTTGGTTAACATCACTTTCCCGATTTTTCCTCCTCCATCTCTGATCACCTTCTCAATGCACACAGAAAGGGACACTAGTCATCCAGTTAACAGGCACCATAATGTATAAAAATTCAAATATATATTCTTTTTTCTCACTCTGTCCCCCAGGCTGGAGTGCAATGGCATGATCTCAGCTCACTGCAACCTCCGCCTACCAGGTTCAAGTGATTCTCCTGCCTCAGTCTCCCAAGTAGCTGGGACTACAGGCATGCGTCACCACACCTGTCTAATTTTTGTGTTTGTAGTATAGACAGGGTTTCACTAAACATGTTGGTCAGGCTGGTCTCGAACTCCTGACCTCAAGTAATCTTCCTGCCTCGGCCTCCCAAAATGCTGGGATTACAGGCGTGAGTCACGGCACCCAGCCCAAATATGCATTCTTATTCCTGCTGAAAAGGGCACTGGAAGGTTCCTAGGTCATAGAAGGTCTTTGAGATTTTGTGAAATAAAGTAAGAAACACTGAAATTGGAAATACAAGCTCTCCCCTGCTTTGTATGAAAAATAAACTATTAATATTAGGTAATGTCAATGTCAGTATTGTCATTAATCTTGCAGGTTTAAAACAAGAATACCTGTATATACAATGTACAAGTTCATGCTAACAATTTTTAGGACAAGTATTATTTAAATATTTAGAATACTAAAAGACCAATTTTCAACAGCATTGACCCATAATTATCTGCAGCACCAAGCAAGGTTCTCCATTATGTGTAGCTCAAGACAAGTTTGTGTCCAGTCCACCACGGAAACTTACCTGTAGATTAACCGTGCTCCAAGGTGGCATCAGAGGTCTTGGAGATGCTACCTTCTTGAGTTCTGGTTTACATCTTTGTTTAAAGGAAGTGTCAAGGCATTGAAGAAATGGTTGTATCTCAGCCATGTTCTGTTTATAAAGTTATTGCCCTTTGCACAAAGAGAAGGGATTTCTGTAAACAACTCTTTATGTCTAGAGTAGTGCTGACCATGCTGTTGGTTAAGAAACTGCTACAGACCTGAGTAACTATCACAGGAAGCATGGATGTTGGCTTAAGACTGCCACGGTTATCTGAGAAAGCCATCGTGACACTGTCATGGGCGGGTATTTGCTTTTCTAAGGCTGAATTCTAAGAGATTTTAGTTAGTAATGGCAGACTTTAGTTCAGGCAACAGAGTTATTAAAGCCAATTATCTGAAGAGGGTAGAGGTATGGCATGGTAGAGGTCCTTCGCCTGGTTAAGATTTGCAGAGCAGTGGAGACTCAACACATTGAAATATTTTAGTTGTTATGGAGTTAAATGTAACACATCCCAAGACTATGAACATGAACTGGAATTTTTGGTGCCTAAATGAGCTTTCCTGCCACTCAGACCTCATAAATACTTTCCTGTCGCTTCAAACTTCTGAAGACATATCTGAATAAAGATATATCTTCATATCTTTATTGAATAAAGCTTTTTATAAAATAAAGCTTTTTATAAAATAAAGCTTCATATCTTTATCTGAATAAAGCTTTTTCTCTCATTAAAACTCAACTTTGTCAGCTTTAAAGAAAAATGGACTTTTCTTCCCCTTTTCCAAGAATTGAGTTTGCATGTCTTAGCTATAGACATTCATGGGGCACCACTGTCTTCTTTCTGGATGGTCCCTTCCTAATGTAGACAAGGGCCCAACATGATGTTTTGCCAAAGTATTTTCTTTGGGGCTCAAGAGCCAGCCTATTTCTCTGGGAATCTTGCCCTCATGCTTAAATAAGCCATTGTTTTCCTTTATTCCCAAGGTCTCAGTCCATAACTGCCATCAAGAACCTGAAGACATAGCTTCGTCTATGCCAGACCTAAGGACATCTAAATATCTACCTCTGAACACCTATTTGAAGAAAAGATTATTTCCTGGAACCTACCAATTAATCGTTTTACTATAACAAGGAATCATCCAACATGTTTTATTTCTTCGTTTTGAAAATGTTTGGAAGTGCCTTTACAGAGACATTAAATATACGGTGGAACATACACAACAGGTCATACTGAAACCATAGGTAATATAATGAGATAGATACATTATACAAAAAGGTATATAGAAGCACAATGTCATAACAGCATGCTCTGTTTATAATATCTGGCATTTACCAGGGAACGAGAATCCGATTCAGAAATGTAGAAAGTAAGGGATAACACCTTTTCGAATGCCAGACAAAACTTGTCCCCACCATTTGCTGCCTTGCAATCACCCCAAAGTACACGACTGGCTGGGCTGTGTAGGTTTGGCCACTCACTATGTTCTGCAGCTGAGATCCGGTCCACCTGCCTGAGAAGAGTCTGAGGCTGGGAACTGATACCTAAGACGCACATTTCAATTTTGAGACAACAGCATGCCCTGTAGACACACATTATACATGAGCAGTATTGTAAAAATTATTTGCCATGGGAAGACACACACTACCTCCCTCTAAGAGCACGGGTCTGCTGCATGATACGCGCTATGTGGGTGTGACTATCTTTCAGTGTTTTATAGCCACTTATTTTTCCCTAGGTTTGATCATTTTCTTATTACTTAATTCTCCACTCTCAGCCTTTCATAGTTGTGGTGTTTGCTTAGGCCCACAATAATGTGTGGGAAATACCTAGAAGACCTCTGTAATGGAGGTTGGACAACTGGTTTTGTTCTTGGAATCCACATTGAGTGGGTGCCCTTGCTAGAAGTCCAAAATAAGGGTCACAGCAGAGGATAACTACAGAAAGGAAGTCACTTGGAGATCAAGTCCCTCCATGGGCCAGTTCATCTTTGGGCATGTGAACTGGTGGCTCTGGGGTAATTCACTGCACTGCAGCAATGAGACGGCAATAGGTCCGATGTACATTTCCAGGTGTGCTCGATGGAAACTGTCACCAACCAGATTAATGAAATGAGAAGGCTGAGTGCCTGGGCCAGTGTGCTTATCAATGCCAGATGTGTGCTCCTTCTCAGCCTGTAATATTCATGGAAATGGAAAATGCTTGTACTACGTGGGAAATACATGGATAAAACAGAGATCCTAAAGCGGTTACGATGGAGGAAAAAGGCACGCTCTTTGAGGAAGCATCTCTAAGTGAAATAACGATATCATATGGTCAGTGTTGACACTGGCAATCTGTTATTTCATTCAGAAAGTCAAATTCTTACAAAGGAGGTAACAATAACATGGCAGACTATTTCAGCTCCAGCCTTATAATGGGAAACAGAAAGTCTCACTTGCTTTTTTGGCCACAGGAAGTAAAGAAAGATGTGTCAGGTCAAAAGTTATTTCAGCCATCCCAAAAAAGTAATATTTCCAAATAGGTTTGAAAAAAATCAGCATCACATAGACCCCATATCCCAAAGCGGCATCCATCTCTCTGTTTGTAAAGTGCTTTACTCCAATGGACAAAGTAGATGTATAGAGAGGTCTTCTATCCCCTCAGTTCCTGCAGCATCTAAAGAGACTCCCGTGAGACTCTTGTCGTTAACATAAAATTACCACGTTTCATTTGAACAACTGACCAAGAGCAGCAATTAAATCCAAAGAAATTTTAAAGGCATCTCACAGAATAAGAAGATTGTCCAATCTTGTAAGTTGATAACATTATTGCTTTCTTGGACTGGGAAGATAATTTCCCTAATGAACTTGAACTGTTATTTCTTATCTGGAAAATGATGGTGTCCTATTTGTCTTGAGCCATAGAATAGTCTATAAACACGGTAACCCAGATGAAAATGTTTCTGCATTTTTTTTTGTATTTTTAAAAATTTCTAAAAGCAAACAACAGAAAAACTTCAGAACCTATCTCAATTGTATAAAACCATAAAGAAAGTAACAGGCATTAAGGATTTCAATACCAAAAAATTTCAAATGCCATGTTTACATTTTGCACTCACACACAAAGCCTAAATATAAAGCATTCATTCTTTTACAAATCTTATTTCAAGCTTTCTTTTATCCTTTTCTTGAAACATATTTTACTAAACTGTATATATACATGCACGCTCAGATCTGGGAAGAACTAGTTGTTTTTGTTTTCCTTGTTTTGTTTTTGTTTGAGACGGAGTCTCGCTCTTGTCGCCCAGGCTGGAGTGCAGTGGTACAATCTCGGCTCACTACAACCTCCACCTCCCAGGTTCAAGTGATTCTCCTGCCTCAGCCTCCAGAGTAGCTGGGATTGCAGGCGTGCACCACCACGCCTGGCTAATTTTTGTATTTTTAGTAGAGACAGGGTTTCACCATGTTGCCCAAGCTGGTCTCAAACTCCTGACTTCAGGTGATCTGCCCACCTGGGCCTCCCAAAGTGCTGGACCGGTTGAGTTCTGTGTCAGTGCTCCCATGTTCCCAGGGAAAAGACAAGGAGGAAGCTGTTAGTGGAAAACAGTTACCCAAAGTGCTGAGAAGCAATTCTGATGGGGCTGGGGTTTTGCAACTGGGAGCACATTTTTGGCATTTTGCTGCCAATAGTTTAGAGGCAGGAAATCCTGCCTCCGTTTCACAAAGGCAACTCCTGTGTTTACACCCAATTACTTGAATGATGTCTGAGGGGCCTGGAGAAAGACTAGGTTTGGTATTGGGCATTTATTATGACATGTCAAATTATTGCCTAAGAGGCATCCCCATTCATCCTGAAAGCAAAGAGTAGCATTTGCCAGCATGCCAAAAATGACTCTGCAGTTTCAAGAAATACACACACACCAACAGAGAGCTCTAGCCCCTCTAGGGACTTGGCAAGTGTACCGCCCATCTTTCAGCTGAAACATCTACTTCAGCCTCTCAAACAGAATCCCCACCTGCCCTGCGGTTTTCTTATGTCTCTAGAGCTCTGCCTGTTCTGGGAACCTCAGCACCCTGGGTTCAGCACAAAGCCCCCGCCCCAAGCACATGTACAAGACCAAGCCATTGACAAGCAAAGATCAAAGGGTGGACAGAGGTCAAAGGCTCTCAAACACCCACAGCATCATGCATTTCAGCACTGACTTTCAACATGGTTTGACCCTGGACGGGGCCGTGAGAAACAGATCTTTTTCTGAGACATCTGTTGAGAAGCTTTCCCCAGCCTACTAGGAAAACAATAAGAAATGTTTTAAAAGTAAAATATGTTGGCAACTTTTATGAAATGTTTTCTTTTGATGTCCATTTATTACTGCATCAAGAGTATTAAAATCTCTGGCTGAAAAGAAAGAAACATATCCATATTATAGCCAACCATACAGCTGCTTTAGGGAACATGCAGATAAAATAATGAAACAACTGAAGAATGTTTAAATGTTTATTTTCATGTTAAAAACGATGTGTTACCCTGTGGTTAGAATATACCTTTATGCTGAAAAATGAAGTCACTTTATTTCCGAAATATTTCCAGAAAAAAAGAAAAGGAAAAAATCCAAAAGTCAAGAAGAATAAGATGAAAATGTTCTGGCAGATTCCATCATCAATCCCAACATAAGCCACATCCTTTCTAGGCCAGAATTCCAAATTCAGGGCATTTCATGATGTTATTAGGTCTCAAATGTTTTTCCCACTATCAGTTTAGATATTTTTGAGTGGGATGTCTGTACATTTAAAAGCTACAATTTTGCATGCTTTCATTTTAAAAAACTCGGTGTTTCATTATATTGCCTATATTACATACAAAAATATCTGCAGTCCATATTTTAGCATAACTTTTCCACCATCCATACCGTCCCTTTACATGACAGGTGATATGCATTACATCACACGTATATAATTTTGATAAAAAGGGGAGGGTTGCTGAGTTTATAAACCATCTGTTATGTCATTTACAGAGAATGAAATGGAGAATTTAGACCATTTTTAGGTAATCAGAGTGGAAAACACATTGGTGTCCCTGACATATAGGGTTCAGATGAAACCACGCTCTGTGGTCCTTGCTGTGAGACTGAATAGTTCCCTCACAGAGCCTTAATAGTCCTCTGACAGGGCTCCAACATCCCAGTAATGGGAAGACCTCTTTCTAAAATAATGAAACAAGACTGCTACCAAAATGCACAAAGGTGGACGTTCTAAAACTTAAAAGTTAGCAAGTTACAAATTACTTAGTCTACAGATGTGGCAATGGGACAAAAAGCAATCAACTTTCCCCCTGCATGACTTTATAAATAGAAACTTCTGTCTAGATAGTAAGGATTATTATCGTCTGGGAATTTATCCTGGCCAGTGTGCACTATACAACAGCTAGGAAGTCAATTATTCCTTGTCTTGGGACACATGGAGCATTCTGAGGTTTGCTAGGTGTTGTTTTTCCAGGGCAACCTTCTATTGTCTTTTCTTCTTGCCTTCTCTCAAATGCAACACACCTGTGTGTTTAAGCATCAGTTCTTTGATGTGGCAGCTGCTTCTTGATTCCTGTGTTCTGGCCTCTACTGCAGCACATCTGGACCTTGGAGGCAGCGGTTGCAATCCTCAATGGTTCCAGGTCGTATGCTGGTCATCTAGCGTCTGAACCTCCCTTCCTGTGACCATGGAGTTCACTGTCTGGTGCCTTCTCAAGAGGCTTGCTGGTGTCTCCCTCAGCGGGAGGCTGAGCATTCCATTCCCATGGGAGACGAAGGGACTTTATAAATGTTTGGTTCAGGTTATTTAACAAGACTAATAATGTGGGTCTATCAGCCATAAAATCATGGAAAATCCAGGCAAATTCATGGTCCCCAGAAAATTAGATTTCATGACTTAATAGTTTATACCTTTACCTCCACTTTAGATATTTTGGGGCACAGCGCCTAATAGTTGTATATTGACTAGCTGGAAAACAAGGTGCTATAACCCATGGTTTATAATCTTCAGGAAATATTTAGAGGAGGAAATATTTTAATGAAATTCTTTCATGAGAAATAGTATCCATGCCAAATCTGAGGACAATTGACGGTCACTGCTGATTCTTACTGAATAGTTTGTTTTCTGGCTCTTCAGTATTCACACACACACACACACACACACACACATGGGCATATGTGTGTATATGTGTTTATATACATCTGGGTGTGGGTTCTATGGTGGAAGGAACCCTTCCCCCATGGCCTTCCATTTGATTATTATTTTGAACTGACTGGGTTATAACACAAACGAGCAAAGGTGGCTACACAGGGGCTGTATCACTCAGGGTGACTCTAAGTAATCACAAGAAGCATCTTCAGGACTGTGGCCAGCTTCCAGCCCTGCTGACAAAGCACTGGCATGTTTGAATGCTCCCCAGTTTTCCCCCTGCACCCCATCAAGCACTGCCATCAGAGGGAATGCTCTAATTTGTATGTTCCCTAATAACACTCCCCATGGCAGTGATAATTTCCTTTACCTCCTCCCCAGTTAGACCCCCTACCCAAAGTCTTCACTTTACCAGTGGGCAGGACCCTGCTGTATGTGTGTAAGAGATTTCCTCCCCATTTCAGTGGAGGTTCTTCATTTTCAGAAATGAATTCCCAGTATTTCTGGAATGCTAGAGATCCAAAGGGAGAGAGGACTGAAGAGCCTCTCAGAAAGAGCCGACTCACCTGGATAGCTATGTGCCAATCAGCATATGAACTTTCTTCAGTCCTGTATGGTTCGTTCTGAGCTACCTCTGCACCAAACTCTTTGAAAAAGCTTTTGGCTGACTAAGGAATCTTCCCATAAAGTGTCAGCCATCTCTCTGCAAGCTCCTTTTGCAGCTAATGCCTGGCTCTCCTCGCTTCCTTATCCCATCAAACTGAACTATTTTTGGAACTTCACCAGCTTCAGTTCCTAAGACCCGTTTTATAGAACTAACTGAACACTGGGCTCTGGAGGTCAGGCCTACATCACTTGCAATTTCAGCACTGTTCACAAACACACTGTAGTCCTGTGGGCCAGAGATACAGAAAGAACTTTTTGGCTGCCACGTCATGGCTAGAGGAGGCTGGGTTGTCATGTTCCCATCCAAGGAAATCTACAATAAGAGAACAACTGAACGCCTCTCCTTGGATTAGCTCAGTTGTCAGCCATTTGGGGTCAGGGCACTGCTTCAGCTGACTTCCTGCAGATCCTTCCTACTTTGGGCCTTTAAAATTATATTTCTTAGAGATGCAAATGGCTCAGTAAAGCTCATAATGAGGCATACTAGTCCAGTGTCCACATTTCCAATAATACGATCTTAATAAATATGTCATCACATTTTGCTAATCTGAAATTTTTGCCTTAGGACCATTCATGATGCTACAAAAATAACATTTTTATTTAAATATTATGCAGGAGTTGTTTCTTTTTTTCTCTTGCCATTTTGATTTTTCAATAGCTGTGGTTTTTAAATTTTTTTTCTACAATAGCTACTTCTTGAATTCTGGAATGGTCACTTATTTGTATGGACTTTCCGGGGAAACATTGCTTCTCTCCACAAATGCACACCCTGTCAATGTTTTGTCTCTGCCAGAGTCATGATTGAGGTTTTGTTTTTTTTTGTTGTTGTTGTTGTTTTTTTTTTTTTTTTGGTCATTGTATGAATGGATTTCTATATATTGCTAACTTGAAATGTCATTCTACTTACTTAAAAAAAAAAAAAAAAAAACTTTTGTTCTGGTAAAATGGAAAGTGCAATCTGCATCTATTTCCTAGATAACTTCCTTTCTGTGCAGGTCCATTCTACTTTAAGACTTCAGTTTGGATAACAAATTGTGTTGGCCACAAAGTACTTGTATAAATACAGCTATGTTGGGGCCTTTTTACCCTCAGAAATGCACTCCAGGAGTTCCCCAAGAGTTTTCAACAAGCAGAGAATAAAAATAAATGTTTGTGATTGACAACTTTTCTCCAAATTTTTGAAACTTCACGTAGAAAACTGTAAAGAGCTGACCCTCCCTCATTGTATATTAACATTTTAAGTAAAACCCTTTGTCCCAGTGTTATACAAGAGAGTTCAGCAACAAAAGGAAGAAAAACAAAGTGAGAATAAGCTTCTTGGATACCGTCCCTAGACGAAGAAGTGCGGAAAACTGGAAAAACCTGACATCCTGCCTGGAGACCCAGGAAATAACACGGCATGGCAAATCCCAGGGAAGAAAACTCATGTGTAAATCAAACAGAGCTCAAGGAAAAAACTGAAATTTCTTCTCTTCATGTTTCAAAAAGAATTCCAGAGGTCAAAGGAACAGGTGCAGGTGCAAATGTATATAAAAATAATGAGCAGCGCTCATGACAAATCAGGATAGCTACATTCAGTCATCTTTCATGTATGTCTAAACTCAGGCCAAGGGGCAATTAGTGTCCACTGTGCTTTAAAAGGTCTAGGAATAGAAAAATCAACACCCAAATCTTTTCTAATTCCACATGGCCATTTGTCACGAGATGACTAACAATGTCTGTGGGGTCAGGTTTCATACATTTGCACTGAGCTCGTGCCAGGCAGTCCATAAAACTGTTGTCTTAGAATTTCTTCAGTCCCCACATGTGGCTGTTTTAGAGGCATATCCAGACTGAAAACCCAGCTTCTATAGCTTTCCAGACCTCTTTTACCTGCTTAGAAATGAATCCCACCAGACCTCCACACATCAAACTTTGTTAAATCATCCCCTATTGCTGATCAAACTCACTGCTCCAGCATTCAAAAAACAGAAGGCATAAAGGTGAATACAAACATAAGAAAGGAGTTTACATCTGGTCTTGCAGTCTTTCCATATAGTCTCTAAAGTCCTGTGAATCCCCCAGCCCCATATCTTGGCAGACCCACTTGATGTTATCATCGCTGTCAAACAGGATGGAGTTGGTGTATGGGCCGCCGTCCTCTGGAAGGATGGTGGTGTAGGAAGTGAACTTGACTCTCTTCCTCTTTGGGCCCGAAGAATTCATAGGTTCATTTTTAATTTCTTTCTCATAGACATAGTCAGAGGGTCTGAGGAGTTGACTATGAAAAGTCTTCTGGGAACTGCCGTTCAGAAGGAAGTTCCTCTCCTCAAACTGCAGGCCCCTGTCTATCATGGTTGTGCACTCCTCCGACGGGAGTGTAATGTCAACAGGGTTCTCCAAAAGTTCCACTTCATTCCCAAGCCAGACCCAGTCGTGGGAATGGGGGATGTTGCCCTGCTCGCTCACAGCAAACCTTTTGTGTCTGTATTTCCAGGCAAATGCCACGCAGTTGATCAAGAAGACCAGAATGGCCAGGCAGAAGACGCAGAGCAGGGCATACATGCCAATCTCCAAGTCTGTTAGCCCCCTTGAGGTCACTGTGAGGTCACTAGGATTATTGGGGTCCGGTGACTTCCCTTGATTGGGGAAGCTTGTGAAGGCATCTGGACCACCACTTTTGAATAACTTATTCTTCCCTTCCATGGGAGACTGGGGGGTTGTGCTTTTGTTGGTACTTTCCTCGTGGCCAACAGGCGTGCCATGGTGGAACCATTCCTGGACCGCTCTCTCCTGGTTTCCTTCGCGCTCTATGGAATTACTGAGGTGGTCTTTATATTCCCGACTGATGCCCTCAATATCATTGCTGCCTCCTTGGTGCTCATCACTGCTTGGTTCGAATTTGACCTTGACATTTCCTTTACCCACGGCAAGAACACTCTTCCTCTTGGTCTTCTGACAAGGTTCACTTATCATCATTTCTAACTTAATCAAAGGCCCTTGTCCTTCACCCTCCGCAACCACAATTGGCCATTTGGACTCAAGGTTTGCCTGGACAGACACCACCATTTCATCCAATGATGAGACAGTAACAGAATAATCCTTAGGATCGTAAATGTCTAAAGGTGTCACCGAACCATCACTGAATAAAATCCAAGAACTTACTATTGCTTCCTAAGGAAAATGAAACCAAAGCATTATGTTATAATCAGATTCCTTCAAATTTGAAAACATAAATATAATCTCCTATATAAATTGTTTCAATATAAGGAGAAGATGTCTATAGTTTTATAATCTTGAACAGTTCTGGTTATGCCTTGAACTGGTGGAACTGGCATCAATAATGTGCTTAGCCTCTCTGGGACAAGGAATAAATAATACACTTTAATGACGGCATTAAACTATAATTTATTGCATACATACAATAGAATTTGACCTTTTTAAAAACATATTGAAAGATCAGGCAATTTATCTGAATCAATTTCAGGTGCAACAAATCAGGCTACTGCTCAAGATAATATCACTTTGAACCTTCTTTATTAAGAACCCAGTGGTGACGTAGCAAAACATGCACTGGCTGGGGGAGTGGGGAAGATGCACTGTGAGGCTGGCTGGCTGGAATGGCACGGTGGCTCTGGTATCTTCAGAAATAATCTATAGAAGTTTAGAGATGGGAGGAAGTTTTAGAGTTGACCATAATTATTGTAAACAGTAGCAATTTGGTGCCTATTAGCCATGCATAAGTAGCTGAAATGGAATTTCCAAGTATCAAAAACCACCTGCTTTGGCAAAAGTGAAAACGTGATCCTTTGGCCACGGTCTAGCAGCAGGCTGTGCCTGGCACAGATAAGCCCAGCAGAAAGCAAATGGCGTATGGGGATGTGGTGGGTGTGGAAAAGCACATAAGAGGAAATGTGTCTAAGTCCCTGAATACTTTTCTCAGAGACAGAACAGCCTGGATAAGAAACAAGAAGCATCAAGAATCCCCAGTCCTAGGCATGAGGGCTCTCCTGCTCTCCTTTACAGGACGTGCTAACCGAGACAGAATTCATCTCCACTGACCAGGGAGGCAGGGCCCCTGCGACACTCACCTGCTGTGGGGACTGAAGAACATCCAGGGCAGCGACTGTGGAGACGATGGCCCTTTTGTCTGCTCGGTGTGGCTGCAGGGAGAGAGACATGCCAGCTACGAGCTGCACTCCCAGCTCCGCGATGGTGACTCGGTCATCCAGGACGATTACCGTCTTCTCAGCCAGGATGGAGTCCGAGAGCGGCGAGAGGACCTGAAAAGTCAGCGGGGAGCTCATGCATCTCTGTTCCTCACAAGCACCATGAACCCCTTAACTAGGGCTCCCAACAAAGTGCTCTCCCAGCCCTTGGCTCAATGCATGCACCCGTGGGAATCGGTTAGGAGAGTATTAAGCTGTTGTCCAATCACACTTAACAATTACAGGAGTTTTATATAGATGATCTTGGTCTATTTACTTTCCTCTGATTTATGTCATGATAACAGCCGTGTATTTTCTGAGAGAATCTTGATTTAATTTAGAGGCAGTAATAAAAACCTGTCCATTGATATTAGGTACTCAAAGAGCAACATTTTCCCAACAACTAATATTTAGAATGGCACAGCTGCCCTTAAAACAGGGTGGTCATCCTGTATTACTCAGGTGGACCCAGTGTAATCACGTGAGTCCTTAAAAGCAGAGACCTTTTCCTGGCTGGGGGCAGAAGGGGAAGTTAGAGGTTCAGTGTGGGAAGGACTCCATCCAGCCGTTACTGAAGGCGGAAGAGACCACATGACAAGGAATGCAGGTGGCCTTGGAGCAGAGTGACCCCTGGTGACCCCTGGCTGACAGTGGGCAAGGAAACGGGGACCTAGGTCAGTCCTAAAATCACAAAGCACTAAGTTCTGCCCACAACCTGAAGGAGCTCGGCAGCCAAGTCTTTCCCCAAACTCCCAGATAAGAGCCCAGGCCAGTCGAGACCTGGAGTTCAGCCTCGTGGTGCCCTGAGCACAGAATGCAGCAGGCCCATGCGGACGCCTGACCTGCGGAAATATTAGCTGACAGGTGTTTTTTAAGCTGCTAGTTTGTGGTAATTTGTTACACAAAAATAGAAAACACAGAACATAACATGTTTCATCCAGCTTTGCCAAAAATATAGCTTTGGCTACAATAAAATCTGACTTAGTTAACTCTGAGCAGAAACATTTTAAATTTGTATAAAGAAATATTCTGCACCATTTCTGCACACTTATCCTGTCAAATTGGCTAGAAAATAATTTTACTGTCACTATGATAAAGAATATTTAGCTATGGATTATTATGTTTTGAAAAAAGTTTGTCTGCAAGGTATGATATAACTAAATGGTTAAACTTCAAGGTTAGGAGGAAAAAAACTAGCTTTCAGCAGTTCAACCACCTTCTATTGGTGATTACAAAATGGAGAGTATGATATTGGGGAAAAGATTATTTACACTACATGTTTCATTTAGCCTTCTTGGTAAAAGGGATTAGATATTTTTGTCAACTCTCTAAAATGCGAAAATTAATCTGAGTTTAGGTTATTAAAACTGGTGAATGCTCTATTGCTTCTCATTATTCTCTTACAAACAAACAGAGGCAATGCATGCACAGTGACACACGTTGATATGCACGGCCACGTGCACATGCACACACAGACACACATCTGCACAACAGCATCTACCTGGCCACTCATCAACACAGACTGGTGCTGGGCAAAGTGGCAAGGCATGGCAGCGTGTACCTGCACCGTGGTTATTCCCGGCTCCCGACCAGCCAGGGTCCTGCCGTCCTGTAACTGAGCGATTTTCGGCTCTTCCACCTTCATGAACTCGGTCACAAGGTCAGTGATGTCAAACTGCCAGTCGGGGCCCAGCATGTAGGTGAGCTGCCCTAAGTCAGGCGACTCGGCCACAAACTGGGTGAGGACGCGCACCGTGGCGTGCTGGTACTGCAGGGAGCAGCCTCGTCCCTTCTTCTCCTCATCGTCCTCGTCATCGCTATCCCGGGTAGGCCTAGAGCACAAGGAATCAAAACAGAATAAAGTCCCCATTGTTAAGAAGTTCTACATGCCCTTGTTTTTCAGATTCTAGGTGAGCCCACAGAATGAAATGAAATGGTCTTTCTCCTGCCGGACCTGCTCAGCCATCTACCCATTCCCTGTTCATTCACTCATTCCACAAGCACTTTGGTGAGGATCACGTGCTTTGTGCTTGCAACAGGAATGGCAAGGGCAGCTCCTGCCTTCCTGACCCATACAGAGGCTGAGGCTCTGGTCCTGGTGTCCTGGAAACTGGTAATTTTAAAACCATTCCCCTGTGGGATGGAGGAACCTAAGATATGAGTCAGAACTGCTGTTTGGATTCATTTTGATATTGGACCTCATGCTAAGTTCTCTACCCTCTCACAGGCTCCGCTACCTCCCCTTGGAAACGAACACATAGGAACAGCTGGGCCCCTTTCCTCCCTCATAGTTCCACATGAGGACCAAGTAGGTCAAGGTACGATGACATCTCAGAAATGGCCCTTTAGGAACCCCAGACCAACCAGGAACTATCGGCCGTGGATGGTTCTAACACCCCACCTCCTCATTGGCTGAGGCCCTCTAGTCTGTACAGAAAGAAGCAGCTTCCTGAGCTTATGGCCCTAAAGTCTGCCAAAGGATCCTTTCCTTCTACCGTCCTACACTAATCTAAAATCACTGCTCTGGGAGCAGACCTGCCCATGCTACTGCTAAAACATTTGAAATGTGTCTCTCCTGTTGCCCGTCCTGGCTTCTCCCTTCCTTCCTTATGGCTCTGGCCCTTCCTCTCTCCCTGGCACCTGTTATCCTCTAACCTCCACCTGTCCACAATCCACCCTGAGAAAGCCTCTCTGGCTCTGCAATTCCAGAACCTTCCCCTCAAGAAGTAGCAGTCCTGTGTCCCTTTGAGAGTGCTTTGTTTGGTGACTACTGACCAGTCTGTGCCCTCGGTGCCTGGGGATTGTGTCAGGGGAGAAAGGGGAGAAGGGGAGTGACTCGTGCATGCTGAATTAGACCTACTGTGTGTCCTCTTCCACGTGCTTACATAAGGATGAGAGCGGACATCGATTGCCCATGCAGCACACAACAGCCATGCATATTTAATGCATGTAATCTTCACACACCCCCAAAGAGCGAGGTTGAATTATTTCTCTGATCTTACCAGTGAGGAAACCAAGACATGGTTTGTGTGGCCACTCAGCCAGGGCCACACAGCTGGCCGTCTCCCGAGGCAGGGCCCACACAACCAGGCCAGCTGCCCCATCACGTGTGTCCCCTTCCTTTCTATAGCTAAGTCCATTCATCTTCTCAACAGCTATGAAACATGTTCTTATTTTTGCATAAAGAAACCAGGCTCAGAGTGGTTAATATGTATCCCAGATAACTGGCAATTAGCAGGTCTGGATACAGCTCCATTTGACTTCTGAAAGCTACTTTCTTTACTATATGACATTCTGCCTTCCTGAAAGGTCTAAGAACCATTTATAAAATGATAGAAAAAATTTTTGCCAGCACAATAGCATAACAATTTTGGTTTCCCAAAGTAAGAAATGAATATCTCCGTGAGTAAGACAGATGGTATTAGGTGGCAAAGAAACATAGCATTCAATTTAAAAAATAAAAATAAAACAAACAAATAACATACTGAAAAGTGATTCCCATTTTATTTTGCAATCCTTCTGAATATGTCACAGGGAATATCTCTGTTCTGTGCTAGAATGTCTTTAAAGCTTCTCAGAACTAACTACTTTCCATTAGTTAATAAAGACAAGTTCACATAGGCAGGCAACGGTGTCTACTCAGAATTTAACAACATTGTTTAGTTTTCTTTGTAATAATTTTAGGTTAAATTTATTTTATGGTAAATGACACTAGTTGACCATTTGTGCTAGCAATGGGAAGTTCCCTTTAAATTAATGGGTAAAAAAGAAGATCACCACTAGGCATGTGTTTCATTAAAATGTGGCAGTATCATCATAATGGTCAATGAATACATGAGATTTTAGAAATCTTGTGGTAATGAAACAAAACAATCCTGTTATTTTAGGGCAGATTGTGTCCTATTCATTGATTTAAACTTTTAATTTCAAAATAATTACAAATTAACTAAAAGCTAAAAAACAAACAAACAAACAAAAAACCAGGAGATCTTATACACTCTTTACCCAGTTCCCTGAAGTTAGCATCTTCCTAACTATAAGAAAATATCAAAACCAGGAAATTGGCAATGGTATACACAGAGCTTATTAACATGCAAGCATAACTTATTACAGTCTAATGATACCAAAGCTTTGCTACTTTGAGTGTAGATACCTTAGTTCCCTGTAAGTCCCATCACCCCGACCACTTTTAAGAATATAATTGTTTTAAGTATGTTCTTCTATCTATCCTAAGTACCACATCAGGTAATGTCATACTTTCCCCTTTGAATACCAAACACGATGTAAAAAATTGGTGCGAAGGAAAGTCTATCCTATTTAACAGTGTTTTTACTCATTCTGTCATTCTTCTTTCCTTTCTGAAGTTCCAAATCCTTTTCCATTATAATTTTTTCTGTCTACTGAAGTTTCCTGTCTAATGAAGTTCCATTAGCCATGCTTTAAAGGTAGGTCTCCTGAAAACAAACTCTCGAAGTTTTTGTTCATTTAAGAATGTCTTTATTCTCCTTTCATTCCTAAAGGATACTTTTGCCAGGTAAAGAATTTGAGGCTGACAGTGCCTTTCTTTTAGCGCCTGAAAAATGTGCGAAGTCCTTCTGGCCTCTGTGGTTTCAGGCGAAAAATTCATTGCCATTCAAATTGGTATAACCCGTCTCTGGATGTGTTTAAGACTTTCTTTGTCTTTCATTTTGAGAAGTTTAATTACAATGTGTCTTCCCGTGGATTTTTGGGCTTCTCATGTTTGTGGTTTCTCAAGCTGTTTGAAACTACGCGTGTATGCCTCTTGACAAATCGGAGAGGCTTTCAGCCATTACTCTGCAAATACTGTTTGAGCCCAACACCTTTTCTCCTTTTCTTCTCGGATTCTAATTATGGGAATCCTAGATATTTTCTTATAGTCCCACAAGCCCCTGATGCTCCATTCCTTTTTTCCCACAAGTCTATTTTCTCTGTTATTTAGATGAAGTAAATTGTATTGTCTGTTCTCAAGTCCACTGATTTTATCCTCTGTCATCTCACTGCACTGCTGAGCCTATTGAGGGCTTTTGTTCACCCTCGTTTCTATATTTTTCTATAATTTACATCTGGTTCTTTTTTATAAGTTATGTTTCCTTGCTGAGATATTTTCCTTTTTAATTGATTCCAAGGCTATTTCTAATTTCTTACTGAAAGCTTTCTTTTTCCTTTGGTATGGCTGCTTTAAAATCCTTGTCAGATATTCTAACATCTGGTTTATCTGGGCATTGCCATCAGTTGACCATCTTTTCTCATTCAAGTTGTGGTTTATCTAATTCTTGGTATGACGAGTGATATTTTTGTTATGTTCTGGATATTTTGTACATTATGACAGGAAACTCTGGGTTCAACTGAAATCTATTGTAGTTAAATTTGCTTTGTTTCAGTGCATATGTCCTAGGCTACTTTTGTGCGCTTAGGTTCTAATGACAATTTGGCTTGAGAGCCCTCAGGTGCTATTCTGGTCTGTTTTGTTCCCCTGGTCCTGTGGTTTCCTGCAGTGAAGCAGGAATCCCACTTGAATGTCTCTGGGTTTGCCCAACGGAGACGAGGGCACCTCCCTGGCCTGGGTGGAGGCTGGAAGACATCAGGCAGGCAGGGCAGTATCACTTCCCCCAGCGGCCCTTCAAGTTTCAGCAATGGGTTTTCAAGATCCACCCTTGGCCTTTTGCTTCAAGCACACTTTTCTGACAGTGAATCTCTTAAAATTTCTTAATCATTTGCTGTCTGGAAAGACTGAAAATTTCAACATCATCAGGTCCCTGTTTCTTCTTGTCTCATAGCCCTTCCAAAATTTTCTCTCTCCTCTTGCATTCTGCTATTAGCAGCAAGATGAATCTAAGTGCACATTCAGTATTTGCCTGGTCTTCTCCTCAGCTAACTATCTGACCTCACTTGCTTTCCACACACCTGCAGGGCACAATCTTGCGAAGCACTCTGTCACCTCCTAACCAGAATCCATGCTCCTCAACTCCCCCTGAACCCTCACTGGCAGCATTTTTGAAGTTCAGATTTCTACTTCCCATTTGTGCACAATGATCTCAGCTTTCTGTAAGGTGATTTGGGATTTCTCTACAATGATCCTCATGCATCATGTACAACGTCTTTAACACCCATGTTTCTACTAACAATCTGTTCAAGGCAATTGATTCTTTTTCCATTATGCTCCTCAAAATCTTCCAGCCTCCACTCACTGCCTGATTCCAAAGGCACACTCACATTTGAGGTATGACTTATGGCTACAAGCCACCACTGGGCAACAGGCTCTATATTCGTTTTCTATTGCTGCATAACAAATGACCACAAACTTCATGGTTTAAAACAATGCCCACACCAACACACTCATAGTTCTGCAAGCCAGTAATCCAGACAGGCTCAACTGAATTCTCTACACAGAGATTCACAAGTTCAATATTAAGGCGTCAACTGGGCTGGTCTCTTATCTGGAAGTGCTAGGGAAGAATCCACTTCTAAGATCAGCCAGGTTGTTGGCAGAATTCTGTTCCTAAGGTTATAGAACTGAGGCCCCATTTCCTGGCTGGTTGTCATTTGGAGGCTGCTCTCGGCTACTAAAGATTACCACATTCCTTGGTAAGTGGCTCAGTCCACATTCGTCAGCAAGTGGCTCAAGCCACCTTCAAAGCCAGCAGTACATCATCACGTTGTTCTCATCCTCAAATCTTCCCAACTTCCCCTTCTGCTACCAGTTGGCAGGAACTCTGCTTTCAGAGGCTTCTCTGGTGGGTCCCTGCACCTGGCTAATCTCTGTATTTTAAGGTCCACTGATTTGGGATTGTAGTTACATCTGTAAAATCCCTTCCCAGCACTACCAGATTAGTGTTTGAAGAAGAAGGAGATGGGGATCATGGGAAGGGAGAGTGATCTTTTTTTTTTTTTTTTTTTTTTTTTTTGGTGATACAGAGTCTTGCTCTGTCGCCCAGGCTGGAGTGCAGTAGCGTGATCTCGACTCACTGCAAGCTCCGCCTCCCGGGTTCACGCCATTATCCTGCCTCAGTCTCCCGAGTAGCTGGGACTATAGACGCCTGCCACCTCGCCCGGCTAATATTTTTGTATTTTTAGTAGAGATGGGGTTTCACCGTGTTAGCCAGGATGGTCTTGATCTCCTGACCTCGTGATCCACCCGCCTCGGCCTCCCAAAGTGCTGGGATTACAGGCGAGAGTCATCTTTAGAACTGTCTACTATAGTATGTATCCATTCACTGAGTTCTTGGGACAACCCTTCAGTAATGTTACCATCCCTAATTGATAGATGAGGAAACTGAGAAAGAGATAGGTTAAATCACACGTCCAACATCACACAGGTACAAGTTGTAAAGCTGGGGTTAAAATTCAGGCAGCAAAATGAAGAGTCTTACCCGGTGCAGGGAGAGGGGGGAACAACTCAGGCAGCCTTATCCCACAGCCCACAGTCTTAACCACTGTACTGTGCTCCATGGAGGAAGGCTGACATTTACAAGCAGGGGAACTGAGAGTGAATAACATAGGAATGAACAATAGAGAAGTGAGTGGGGAATGGAAAATAGCTATGTCCTAAATGCCACATCTTGTGG
Source organism: Theropithecus gelada (assembly GCF_003255815.1). Classification (NCBI taxonomy): domain Eukaryota; kingdom Metazoa; phylum Chordata; class Mammalia; order Primates; family Cercopithecidae; genus Theropithecus; species Theropithecus gelada. The sequence continues at coordinate 84,877,635 of NC_037679.1, read as the reverse complement.
TAGGTGCTTGTTACGTATTGCATTCATTTTACTGAATCCTAGCAACTACTCTATGAGGTTGTTACTATTATTATTACGATTATCTTCATTAAAATTTCCTCATGTCAAGTTGCTAGTAAGTACTCAAGTCAGATCCATCTGAACCCGAAACCCAGACCACGCTTCCCACCGTGGATGTTGCTTCCCAAGGGCTTGAGTCCCTGAGGGCCAATTTGCCTCCCACAAAGATCTGGGCCCCAGGACAATCAGATCCAAAGTCTTTTCTTTGATTCCTCACCTTCTGTTGGCAGCAACCGGGATCCTCCAGCCCTTGATCTGGCTCAGCTCAGTGTCTGAGATCTCAATCTGCAGGGGGAGTCTGGGCGCCCAGACAGTGACCTCGAACTGGGAGGTGAAATGCTGGTGGGTGAAGTTCACAATTGTGTCCACTTTGCTCTTCATTTCCTTCCCGTTCACAAAAATGGAATCACAGTTGTTGGAAACCTTTGGGGAGGAGGCAGAACCTTGAGATGCATCAGGAGGAAAAGCACAAGCAAATACTAACAACACTGAAAGTTCATGAACTGCAGCAGCTCTGATTTATTAGACACCAAAACAACCCGATGAACAGAACTTGTACAAAAGGTAATTTGTAGGCACTAATTAGTGACAAATACTGACAAATAGACTCCAGGAAAACTATTTTGTATTACAAAATACTGACAAGTAAAACCATTAACATAATTTAATGGAGTTATATAACCTCTGTTGCCTTTTGTGTGTATGTGTCAGTGTTTTTCTTTATCTTACCTTTTTTATGTACTCAAACGATCACTAATCAAACCCCAGGTGCCTCATAGTTCACTCCTGCACCATATCTGAAGATGCATAAAAGGTTTTTATGTTACTGAAAAAGCACATTATTCAAGTCATACTGAGGATCTCTGAAAAATCAGGAGAGCTTTGCACTAGATTAAAATCCTGGTAGGCAAAATAGTTGTGAAATGCATTAGAAACATGGAGACAATTATTTTTGCCCCATTCAGCTATAATTTTGCAGAATGAATGTGGCATTTCACCATGGTCTTTTGACTCAGCACTTGGGGGTGGCCTCTCTAATGTGCATGCTTCAGTAGGTTAAGCATTAGACCATTTAAGTCCCCATTTTACTTCACATTTTCAGGATAAGCAAATAAATTGTTGCTGACTTTCTCTCCTGGACAATCAGGAAAATGTATTTATGTATCTAGGTGGAGAGAAGAAAGAGGGATCACAAATCATTTCATGAGCAGAGGACAGAAAATAAAAAGTAGTGTGCAACCTTTGCATTCATACTGCTGAGGGGCAGTGTCAAGCCTGGGCTGCTGGCAGGGCCCCCACCTCAACCAGTGGAGCCACCACAGCCCCACTTTTGCAAGCCAGAAACTAGGACTTGCTCTTGTTGTTTCTCTTCCTCACTTGAATCTGTAACTACAACTCAGGCCTCCCTTCTGAGCCCGAGATACACACGTCCAACTGCCTATTTGACATGGTCAAGTGAATGGCTCAAGAACAATGTTCAGAAGTGCCCACTTCCAAACTTAAAGAGTGAACTTCCAAGTTGTTTGAGATAAATTACCACCTTCCCTCCCTCCCAAAAAAATGGCACCAATATGAATGTGCTTCCTTGGAAATGAAGAAATCAGCCTTTTACCACCCAATAGCTCTACACTGCAGCTCGCCGTGGAAACCGAGGAGAAAATAGCTAATGGGACACTTAAGACTCACCCTGCATCCTCAGTCACAGGGATGGATCCTTGTCACTTCCACTTCTCAACACCAATGATGTCTTTAGGAATCCTTAAGTATAATTAATGTAGGCTACTCATTGGGAGATCTACTGAAATCATTGAGACTTTGACTTGATAATCCTAGTCCACAAAGCAATGAACAAGGATTGCTGGAGAGTTACTGGAGTCTGGCTAAGTTCATTTTTGGAGCTCCTTTCCTATCCTGTCAGAACTTAGCAGTCTAAAATCTTTTTCCCTCCAGGCCTAAGATAGCAGTGGATAGAGCTACCATTAGGCCTGATAGCTAATGTGTCTCTCATGCCCAAAATTCCAGGGGGAGCTGAATATGGCATTTCTTTAACTTTTCAAATTAAAAAAAGAATCTACTTCTATCCCTCTTTTTGCTTTGTTTTATAAAACGAGAGAGAAGAACAACAATGAAGCAAGCAAATGAGCTGTATTTCAGAGCACGTTTGAGGCAGTTAAATCTGCTTCATTGTGCCCAGGACTGTAAATAATCAGAACAAGATTTCCATTTAGAGCAGAAAACGGAATGGAGGATCATGTTCTTATTTTTAATAGATGTTGACACAATGCTGATCCTGACTGCCATCCATTCAGGTACTCAAGATGTGGAAGCCCCATTATAGAGAAACATCTGCCTTCCCAAGGAAGCACTGCACTAGGAGAAGGTGAAAGCTCAGTAAGACTCTAATTTCCCCTGAACTCACTGCCTGTTCTGCCTGTGGCATGCAGACTACCTCAAGAGAATGAAGTCCCCCCAACCCTGCTCAGAAAAAAAGAGACTGAGGTCCCCTATGATTTAGAAACCTGCAGTGGATACATTGAGGAGTTCTGCTCTCACTTCTCCCTAGCTCAGGTGGTTATCACCTATTGCTAGAATTTTCTCAGTCCAACGTTCCACAGTGCAGACCTCAACCCTCCTGCATTTGTGTAAAATTATGGTTCTCCCTTGTTTACTGCTACCCACCCACCCCCAATCACACTTCAAATCACTCTGAATCACATCCCACTGGAGAGAACACACCGGTTTTGGAAACTGTGAAGCCGTTTCTATGTTAATAAGGAATAAATAATGTAACTGTCTGCATCCTTTCAGAGCACTACAGACTTAAACCTGCCCCATCTTTTAGGAAGTGATGTAGAGCCCATATGGAAAAAATAAATTAATTAAAAACATAACAAAGTAAGAGGGCTTAGCAGTTCTTTATGTTGACTATCTTTTGAGTTTTCTCTCCCGCGATATGCATACCCTTAAAAAAGTGTATGTCCTCCATTTTAAGTAATTCAATCAAAACAGCACAAATAAGGCTAATCATATTGAGTACTAAGACTTGAGGTATCTAACAATGTACAAAGGATATATTAGATATACAGAAACCAGAGTTTCTCACTTCATGGTCTCACCAATTACAGATGACCATCAGTATTTGTGGATTCCATATGTGCAAACTCATCTACTCCCTAAAAGTTATTTGTAACCCCAGAGTCAGTACTTGCAGTGCCTTTTTGGTCATTTGTGGAATTGCACAGAGAGGGGAAAATTTTGAACCACCTGCCATGCACGCATCCCCAATTGAGGTCAAGCAAGTACTCGCTCTGCCGTCTTGTCTCAGCTCTCATACAAAGACCAGGGCACGGACAATACAGGGGGCAGTGGAGGGCGGTGTCGGAAGCTTCAGCTTGGGCGCTGGATGCAGCGGGACAGAATCTGAATGCCTGCTCTGGCACCTGTCAGTGAGGCAGCCTCAGATAAGTCAACTAACACTTCCAAACTTCAATATTTCCTTTGTAATAGAAGATTATAGACTATTCGAAATGTGTGTGTATATGTGTGTGTGTCTGTGTCTATTTCTCCTACAAGCAAAGGTTCAGTACTTACTAATTCAGTGTTCACAGGGATTTTATAACTATCTCAAATGATGAGAACAAGACAGCTCACACTTGTACAGGACCTCATCACCGCCACACTCTCCTTTCAACGCAGTAAGTCCCATGGTGACGCCACAAGGTGGGTGTCATGAGCCTCATTTTACCTGTACTGAATCCAGCGTAAAGAAAGGTACTGCCTCTTGCACAGCATTTTGCATATATCAACACTGACTGCTGACTGCTGGCCCAGGGCTGTCTCCTCTGCTTGATTACCTCTGTCCTCTCCAGGGACTTCTTGTGCTACGCCAGATACAATCCAAATGCCTTACAGGGGCCTACCAGGCCCCAATGCCTTGGACCTGCTTCCTTCTCTGGCCTCACCTTGCATGCCCTCCCTACCCGGCACAGGTCCTTCTTCATGGGTCTTCACTGCTCCCCTGAGCTCTCCTAGGCTTAGCCTCGTCCCAAGGCCATGCCATGGTCTTCCCAGGAATGTGATCCGATGTCCTTCATAACTGGTTTTCTACTGCCCAGTCAACTATGCACCAGCACTTCTGCCCGACACACATACATTTTCCTCTTTTCTAATATTAAAAAAGGTTTTCTTCAGGAAATCCACCGCCCTCCATTCACCACAGGCCTCCCTAACTCCATCATTAAACCTCCATCCTCTTTGCCAGTGATTGGTTTAGGGGAAAGCACGTGCTATTACTCTGGCCAATGAGCTGTGAGAAGGCTACTAGGGCTTCTGGGAAACATCTCCTTGATCAAAGAGACTCACCGAAAGTGGCACCTCCTCCTCCCACCGGATGTTGTCGCGTGGGAACTGACGACAGGAACTGCTGCAGGGATGCCAGAGCCCTGAGGGAGCCAGCCGTGGGCCAGGCTAACCCTGGGAGCTAAGGAACCTGGGCCCTTGATGACCTAGAGGAGCCGCTGGAGCAGCCCACCTGGACCCCCCGACTTTGAGGCGTTTTATCAGGTGATTGTTGTTCTTGTGGCTAAAGCCAAATTGGTCTATGTGGTTTTGTTACTTTTCACCAAAAGGATTATAAATGACATAGGACTGCATCTCAAATGCCACCCCTCAGAATGCATTCCCTGAGTCACTCCTAATTTAAACTTGGTACCCGCCTCTGGTCGCTATTTTCCTGTATCTAACTTGCTGTGTGTGCTACTGTGTACACTAAATGTACAACATGCTCCATTACTTAGACTCTTCATATTGCTGATATCATGTCACACTGTATTAATCGCACCAGATTGCTCTGTTATATAATGTACTCCTTCACAATAATTACCACTCTCCTAATGCTCCTGGTTGTTTCTTATGTATCTTCCCCACCTGATGGTAATCTGCTTCATACCATGAACCTTTCTCCTCTTCCCTGCTGTCTCTGCTAATAGCACAGTGCTGGGCACACAGAAGTTATTCAATAAATAGATGCTGAGTGTGTGAATGAATATGTCACAGCTGTTTCCTCTGAGACCCATTCATTTCTGTACACCACCACCAGTAGTGAGTGTATCTGTAAGAAGGCAAAGAAGGTGACTTACACAAGGTCATCATGGTAATGGCATTAAGAAAAATGCAAGTGATTTCATACGTTATGAGAGAAGACCAGAAGGAACAAAGCTGATAAATGTGAGGCCTTGGATTCCCAGTAGTCAATTTGGCCTTTTAACTGAGAATTAAGATCTCTGTGTATGAGATACATGTGTGTTTTATTGGCAGGGGAAGGAGGGATGTGGGGAGATGACAGGAAGACATAGCAAAATAAAGATCAGAGTCAGATTCCCATCACTCATCTAAATGATACCTTCAGGGCTCTCTAAGCCCCAAGAGGAACACCGAAAACCAAATGCTGTCAATCCTAATTTAAGAAGAGCTGAGGACAGGAACATGGAGATTGAAGACAGATGATTTGTGTCATGTTAATCTATCAGCATGTGTGAGATGGCCTGTAAATGTCATCCTGGGAAAGTTGCCTTTAGAGGTTAATATTTTTACTGTCAAATTACACTTCTGCAACTATATTGCTTTATAATAAAAGAGGCTAAAAGGGGCTCTCCAGATGTGAATATGTTTCCTTTGGGTATCTTGTAAGACACAACGTTTACTTCATGTTCTATTTTTAAAAGAAGCAAGGATTTAATCTGTGCATCAGCCACCCTCTGTGTTTGCCACACTGTTGACCCATCTGCCTGCACTGATGGGAGGCTGACTGTGCACTGGGCTTCTCTCATGACCCCTCTCCCAACCTGAGACATGAGCCGCTATGTTAGAAGAAAAAAAATGCTACAGAATCAGGTAGTATGTTTCTCACAAACTTACAAACAATGCTGAAATTCTATATTAAAATAGGGAAAAGAATCAAAACTATGTAGCGAAAACCCTTTGATATTCACTTGTCATCTGAATCAAACACTTTTTATGTATTACTGAGTTTAATGAAGTGTACCATGTCTGAGGCGCAGTATGTACTCAAAAGTATTTATTTTACCTTGAGTTTTTAATTAATAATAAATGCCAAAGGAATAATAATATCTATCATGTATTAAGTTCTTACTATGAACCCTGCATTGTTTTCAAAATTTTATGTAGAATTATACCCATTCACCTCTCCAAATACTCTGCACATTACATTTTTGTCCCTATATTATGGAGGGTAGACTGAAGCCAAGGAGAGGCTGCTAGTTAAGGGATCACAGCTAGTGAAAGGCAGAGCATCGTTTCCCACTTAGTCTCTCTGTGCCCGAGGCCTCCTCAGCACTGTGTTATGGCTTCAGTGCAACCCAGGCAAGGAAGACATGGCCCTTCTTCCAGAGGACCACAGGCTGATTGGGCAAGGCAAGACCTAAATACACACATCAGTACTTTTTATCAACCAGATTGAGTTGTAATTTATGTGGAACACAGTGTATCCGTTTAAATGATAAAGTTCAATGAGTTTGACAGTGTCCACCCATGAAAACACTACACAGAACATTCTGTCACCCCAAAAACAGATCCTAATGCGTGTTTTCAGTCCATGGCTCCTTCTTCTCCCGGCCCCAGGCAACCACTGATGTGCTTTTCACCACCACAGACTGGTTTCCATTTTCTAGAATTTTATAAAAATGGAATCACGATATGCACTCTTTATGTCTGGTTTTTTTCACAAGTATGATGATTCTGAGAGTCATCCTTATTATTACGTGTGTCAGTGGTTACCCTGGGCTCTTTTCCCTGGTTGCTTTCAGCCACAATGATGGAGGAGTTTCTACAGCAGTTTTTTGTTGTTGTTGTTGTTGCTGTTTTTGTTGTTTTATTTTGAGACAGAATCTCGCTCTGTCGCCCAGGCTGGCGTGCCGTGGAGCAATCTCAGCTCACTGCAACCTCCACCTCCCAGATTCAAGCAATTCTCCTGCCTCAGCCTCCCGAGTAGCTGGGATTACAGGCGCACGCCACCAAGCCCGGCTAATTTTTGTATTTTTAGTAGAGACGAGGTTTCACCATGTTGGTCAGGCTGGTCTCAAACTCCTGACCTTGTGATCCAGCCACCTCAGCCTCCCACAGTGCTGGGATGACAGGTGTGAGCTGCCGTGCCCAGCCTCTCCAGCAGTTTAATTTTCCCACTTTATTGCTGCAAATGCAGGTATCCTCAGGACAAAGGCCACCAAATCAGGAAAATTCGCTGTTCTGGTCATTTTCTCCAAGTTTGACTCCCCTCCAAAATACTCTTGCTTTTGTTCACTCTTCAGAGATTTTTATTTTTTAATTTTATCCTGAGTTCATGGTTGTAATCTATGGAAGGACTGTCTGTTCTCAGGACTAATCTCAGGACTGTGGAACGTACCACAAAACAATATTTAATTAGTACTTTTCACATTCCTTCGAGTAAACCCCCATGTCCAGGGGAAGCTTAGAGGGAAGTTCAGTGCCACAGATTGAGGTCCAGAGACCTGGGTCCTCACCTCAACCCTTCCCTTCACCACTTCTGAGCAAGTTGCTCCCCAATCTCTGAGGCTCAGATTCTGCCTCTGTGAACCTTAAGGAACCTAAACTTTCCAGCTCTGACATTCTTTTGTTTGGAAGGGTTAGAAACCAAGCTCAGAGTTTCAGTATATTTTGTTACAATGTAACCTTTCTTTGCCTGAGATCCTTCATCTATAAAACAGGAATGAACATCCATTCATTCCATAAATATTTATTTACTATTGACTAAGACTCAAGAATTGTCCTAGGTGCTGAGAGTAGAGCAATGAGGAATAGAGTTCCTGTTCTTATGAAACTGATAGTCTAATTAGGGGAGACAGACAAATTAAACAACCATGTAGATATATAATATAATACCAGGCAGTGAAACAGGCTTGAAAGAAAAAATAAAGCACGGAAGAGAATAGACAGTGATGATAGAGTATGTTATTTTAATTAGAAGAGGAAAGAAAGGGCCCTTTGGAGAAGTAACATTTGAGTAGAGACCTGACTGAAGTGAGGGACGGAGTCATGGGGACATGCAGAAGATCACTCAAACCAGAGGAAACAAGAAGTATGAAGGCCCTGAGACAGGAATGTTCCTGCCATATTTAGGGGCCAATAAAAAGGGGAAAATAGCTGAAAGCGAATGAGCAAAGATCAGGGAAATGAGATCAGAGAAGAAGGCAAGGGTTTGGATTTTACTCCTGTAAGTGTAATGAGATGTTCTGTCGTGTTTGGAGCAAGAAAGTGGCTTGAGCTAACAAAATTAACAGGATACCTCTGGCAGGTAGGGAGACCATTCAGGGGCTGACTCAACCCATCCAACAGAAATGTGAAGGTGGCTTCAATCACAGTGGTAGTGACAGAGGTGATGAGATGGGATTTGATATTGAAATGGATTTTGAATGCGAGTGAGAGGGAAAAGTCACACAGGGTTTCTGAGTTTTTGGCCAACCAAAAGAATGCAGTTCCTAACCCTGTGATAGGAGAAGGCAGCACAAGATGTGTATTTAGGGAAGAGAGAAAGAACCCAGACTTCAGTTTTGAAAATGTTGAATTCAAAATGCTCATTAGAAATCTGAATGAAAATGTTAAGAAGTTGGATACATGAGTTTAGAGGTCAGGGAGAGAGGTTCAGAGCTCAAGCTGTGAAAGGAAAATAATCCTAGGGACCCCAAAATCACTAAGCTAAAGGGAAAGGTCAAGCTGGGAACTACGTAGGGCAAACCTGCCTCCCATTCTATTCAAAGTCACCCCTCTGCTCACTGAGATAAATGCGTATCTGATTGCCTCCTTCGGAAAGGCTAATCAGAAACTCAAAAGAAGGCAACAATTTTTCTCTTATCTACCTATGACCTGACCTACCTACCTATCTCTTATCTACCTATGACCTGGAAGTCCCCTACCCACTTCAAGTTGTCCCCCGACTTTGCTTCCAGGTGTCCTGCCTTTCCGAACCAAACCAGTGTTCATCTTACATATATTGATTGATGTCTCATGTCTCCCTAAAATGTATAAAACCAAGCTGTGCCCTACCACCTTGGGCACATGTCATCAGGACCTCCTGAGTGTGTGTCATGGGCATGTGTCCTTAACCTTGGCAAAACAAACTTTCTAAATTGACTGGGATTTGTCTCAGATATTCAGGGTTCAGAAAGCTAAAGAAATAAGTTCAGATCTCTCATCCTCTCTCTATGTTGAGTATCCTCCAATCCCCTCTATATGTTGAGTTCATTCTTAGTTTTTGTATAGTTAAAGCAGCCTGGATTATTCTCTGATAAAAATCAGAGACAAAATCAAGACAGCCAGGTCCCCAGTTTCAACTCAGAAATGTAGAGCACCGAAAAGCATTTCTCCCCCCCTTATCAAACTACAAATTAATATTTTTAATTAAGTTTGAGAACTGTGGCTGCAGGGTAACAAACTAACCTGCATTCTGGAGAAAGACATGATCCTGCAGGGAGAAATATGTATTAAGCATTTGCTTCCCTGGGGTAGACATTGCTGAATGCCACATAAGCTGATAAGGATTCAAGTAAAACTTTTAGATACATTTCTATGGAACAAATGTGGACTATTGTGAGAGTGTAAAGACCCTGGGGACTGTAAATACAGGGGAGTTTGCACCCTCTTGAAGGTTCTAAGAATCTCACCAGACACTTAGACAGAAGATGTGAGATAATCTCGAGACAGCTTCCCTCATGATCCTGGCTGCAGAGAGAAACGGCAGTCAGTGCTAACTCTCTGCAGTTTCATCTCTTCTATTTTCGCTATGGGACAAAAGTCTTAGTCTTCAGGCAGAAGTATAATAAAAACTGTCAATCAGGATACTGTGGAAACTCATTGCATCTAAAGGAAAGGAAAAGAAACAGCTCTACCCTGAGGGAGGGATGAGAATACATGCTAGACACACTACAGCTTGAAGAGGGGTAGGAGCACCTTGGAAAGCCATACACTAGAGGCTAAGTGCTACAGTGTCTACCAAGCCTAATGCTTAATCGGAACCTCAGAGAATTTGGCCCTGGTCCTCCACTAGGCTAAGAAGCACCAAGTAAAAATAATAGAGAATACAATTAGGAGAGCTACAAGAAACAGATTCTCTCTTGGGCACATTGGAAATATTCAAAGTCAAGAAGGAAGCAGACACTGAGAAAATAACCTCTGGAAAATCGCTCACATTCTAAGTGCAAGGAATCGCTAAAGGAATTTCAAGCCCACAGTGCACTGAGGGTAACCAAAATAGCAACCAAACCTGGGGAGGAGGAAAGCAAGATGGTGAAACAGAAGGCTCCATCGACCATCCCTACCACAAGGACACCAATTTAGCATCTACACACCAAAAAAGCACCTTCATGGGAACCAAAACTCAGGTGAGCACTAACAGTACCTGGCTTTAACTTAATATCACTGAAAGAGGCACTGAAGAGGTAGAAAAAGGAATCTCAAATCACCACCACCACCCACACCCCACTCCCAGCAGTGGCAGTGTGGTGCAGAGAGCATTTCAGTGCTCTGGGGAAGGAAGAGCACAGCAATTGTGAGGCATTGAATTCATTGCCACCCTGTTATAGCAGAAAGAGAAACCAGACCAAATTTGCTGACACCCACCTACAGAGGGAGCATTTAAAGCAGCCCTAACTTGTTAATGATCACCATTCTAACTGACATGAGATGGTATCTCAGGATACAACAGATGCTGAAGAGGATGTGGAGAAACAGCAACGCTTTTACACTGTTGGTGGGAGTGTAAATTAGTTCAACCATTGTGGAAGACAGTGTGGCAGTTCCTCAAGGATCTAGGACCAGAAATGCCATTTGACCCAGCAATCCCATTACTGGATATATACCTAAAGGATTATAAATCATTCTGCTATAAAGACACATGCACACGTATGTTTACTGTGGCACTGTTCACAACAGCAAAGACTTGGAACCAACCCAAATGTCCATTAGTGATAGACTGGATAAAGAAAATGTGGCACATATACACCATGGAATACTGTGCAGCCATAAAAAAGGATGAGTTTGTGTCCATTGCAGGGACATGGAGGAAGGTGGAAACGATCATTCTCAGCAAACTGACACAGGAACAGAAAACCAAACACTGCATGTTCTCACTCATAAGTGGGAGTTGAACAATGAGAATACATGGACACAGGGAGGGGAACATCACACACTGGGCCTGTCGGAGGTGGGTGGCTAACGGAGGGATAGCATTAGGAGGAGAAATACCTAATGTAGATGACAAGTTGATGGGTGCAGCAAGCCAACATGGCATATGTATACCTATGTAACAAACCTGCACATTCTGCACATGTACCCCAGAGCTTAAAGAATGAATGAATGAATGAATAAAACCAGCCCTAGGTAGAAAGGAATCTCCAATCCCAGCAGTCCAAACTTGAATTTCTGCAATCCTTAACCACTGTGGGCTAAAGTGCTCTGTGTTCCTAAATAAACTTGAAAGGCAGTCTAGTCCACAAAGATTACAACACCTAGGCAAGTCCTAGTGCTGAACTGGGCCCAGGGCCAGTGGACCTGGGGGCACATGACCTACTGAGACACCAGCTTGGGCAGCTAAGGGAGTGCTGGCATCACCCTTCCCTCACCCCAGGCTGTACAGCTTACAGTACCACAAAAGACCCCTTCCCTCCACTTGAGGAGAGAAGGAAGAATGGGAAGAACTTTGTCTTGTATCTTGGATAGCAACTCAGACACAACAGAATAGGGCACAGATCAGCGTCCTGAGGCCTCTTTTCCATGCCCTAGCTCCCAGATAACATTACTAGACATACCCTGGGCCAGAAGGGAACCCACTGCCTTGAAGGAAAGGACCCAGTCCTGGCAGCATTTATTACCTACTAGCTGAAGAATCCTTGGGTCCTGAAAAACCAGCAGCAATATCCTGGTAGTACATCAAGGGCCATGGGTAAGCCTCTGAGATTTGCTGGCTTCCGGTGAAACTCAGCACATTCCCAGCTGTGATGGTTACAGGACAAGACTCCTGCTTAAAAAAAGCAGAGGGAAAAGTACAGAATTTCTCTTGCACCTTAGGTGGCAGCTTGGCCACACATGGGTAGAGCACCAAGTGGGCTCTTGGGGCCCCCAATTAGAAGACTTGCTCTTGGATGGCATTTCTGGGCCTGCTATGGGCCAGAGGGGAGCCCACTGCCCTGCAGGGTGAGCCTCGGGCCAGGCAGCCTTCACTACAAGCTGACTGAAGAGATCTTGGACCTTAAGGGCACATGGGCAGTAGTCTGGCAGTACTCTCTGTGGGCCTGTGGCGGTGGTGGCCCCAGGGTGAGGCTTCTTTGCATTTGGAAAGGGGAAGGAAGAGTGGGAAGGACTGCGTCTAGTGGTGTGAGTGTCATCTCAGCCACAGTGCAGTAGAACACCAGGTAGACTTCTAAGGTTTTCGAATCTAGTCCCTGGATCCCAGACAGCACCTCTGGACCTACCCAGGACCTGAGGAAACTCACCATCCTGAAGGAAAGGGCAGCAACCTGGCTGACTTTGTCACCTTCTGATTGTAGATCCCCAGGGCCTTGAGCAAACATAACTGGTAGCCAGGGAGTGGTTACAGCAGGCCTTGGATGAGACCCAGTGCTGTGCTGGCTTCAGGTCTGGCCCAGCAGAGTCATAGTGGGAGTGGCCACAGGGGTGCTTATGTCACTCCACTCCCAGCTTCAGGTGGCTCAGAACAGAGAGAGAGAGACTCCATTTGTTTGGAAGAAAGGAAGGGAAAAGAACAAGAATCTCTGCCTAATAAACCAGAGAATTCTCCCATATCTTAACTAAGACCATCATGGGGGTACCACTATGAGTCTGCAAGAAACATAGCATTACTGGGCTTGGGGTGCCCCTTAAAGCAGAAACAGCTTAGATCACAACACCTAAGTCCTTTTGAATACCTGGAAAGCCTTCCCAAAAAGAACAGGTACAAACATGTCCAGGTAGTAAAGACTATAATAAATACCTAACTCTTCACCTACACTTGTAGGTGTTTAAATGCCCAGACACATTTAAACACCTACAAGTATCAAGACAATCCACGAAAATCACCAAATGAACTAAATGAAGCACAAGAGACCAATCCTGGAAAAACAGAGATATGTGACCATTCAGACACAGAATTCAAAATAGCTGTCTTGAGGAAACTCAAAGAAATTCAAGATAACACAGAGAAGGAATTCAGAATTCTATCAGATAAATTTAACAAAGAGATTGAAATAAAAATAAGCAGAAATTCTGGAGCCGAAAAATACAATTGACATACTGAAGAATGCACTAGAGTTACTAATTAGCAGAATTGACCAAGGAGATTCAAGAAAGAATCAGTGAGCTTGAAGACAAGTTATTCGAAAATGTATCTCCAGAGGATACAAAATTTTAAAAAAGAATAAAAATCAAGGAAGCACACCTACAAGATCTATTTTCTTGTAGCACACCTACAAGAAAATAGCCTCAAAAGGACAAATCTGAGAGTTATTGGCTTCGAAGAAGAGGTAGAGAAAGAGACAGGTAGAAACTTTATTTAGTGGGATAATAACAGAGAACTTCTCCAACCTACAAAAAAGTCACTATCCAAGCACAAGAAGGTTATAGAACACCAAGAAGATTTAACCCAAAGAAGATTACTACAAGGCATTTAATAATCAAACTCTCCAATATCAAGGATAAAGAATAGATCCTAAAAATAGCAAGAGAAAAGAAACAAATAACATATAATGGAACTTCAATACATCTAGCAGCAGAATTTTCAGTAAAAACCTTAAAGGCCAGAAGAGAGTGGCATGACCTATTTAAAGTGCTGAAGGAGGAAAAAAAATATCCTTGGCCAAAATATCCTTCAAACATAAAGGAAAAATAAAGACTTTCCCAGACAAGCAAAAGCTGAGGGATTTCATCATCAGGCCTGTCTTATAAGAAATGCTAAAGGGAGTATTTCAATCAGAAAGAAAGGACATTAATGGGCAATAAGTAATTACCTGAAGGTACAAAACTCACTAGTAACAGTAAGTACACAGAAAAATACAGAATATTATAACACTGTAACTGGGATGGGTAATCTACTTTTATCCTAAGTAGAGAGACTTAATAATGAACCAATCAAAAATAATAACTGTAACAACTCTTCAGGATATAGACAGTACAACAAAATATAAACAGAAACAACAAAAAGTTTTAAAGTGGGGGGATTAAGTTAATGTGTAGAGTTTTTATTAGTTTTCTTTTTGCTTATTTGTTTATGCAAACCATGTTAAGTTGTTATCAGTTTAAAATAATGGGTTATAAGACAGCATTTGCAAGCTGCATGGTAATCTCAAACCAAAAAACATGTAACAAACATAAAATATAAAAAACCAAGAAAGTAAATTGTATTACCAAAAAAAAAAAAAATCACCTTCACAAGAAAGAAATGAGAAGGAAAGAAAGAAGGAAGACAAGAGTACAAAAAAACAGAAAACTAGTAACAAAATGGAAGGAGTAAGTCCTTACTCAATAATAACATTGAATGTAAACTGATTAAACTCTTGAATAAAAAAACAGAGTGGCTAAATGGATAGAAAAAGAAAGGCCCATTGATGTGTTGCCTACAAGAAACACATTTCACCTATAAAGACACACACATAGACTGAAAATAAAGGGATGAAAAAAGATATTCCATGCCTATGGAAACCAAAAAAGAACAGGAGTGGCTGCACTTATATCCGACAAATTGACTTCAAGACAAAACTCTAAGAAGAGACAAAGAAGGACACTATATAATGATAAATGAGTTAATTCAGCAAAATAATATAACAGTTTTAACTAAATATGCTCCCAACACTGGAGTACTCAGATATATAAAGCAAATATTATTAGAACTAAAGAGAGAAACTCTAATACAATAATAGCTGGACACTCCAACATCCCACTTTCAACATTGGACAGATATTTCCGACAGAAAATCAACAAAGAAACATTGGACTTAATCTGCACTATAGACCAAATGGATCTAATAGATATTTACAGAACATTTTATCCAAAGCCTACAGAATATACATTCTTTTCCTGAGCACGTGGATTATTCTCAAGGACAGACAATATGTTAGGTCACAAAACAAGTCTTAAAACACTTTTAAAAATTTGAAATAATATTAAGCATCTTCTCAGACCACAATGGAATACAACTAGAAATCAGTAACAAAAGGAATTTTGGAAACTATGCAAATACATGGAAATTAAACAGCATGCTCCTGAATGACCACCAGTGGGTCAATGAACAAATTAAGAAAATAAATTGAAAAATTTCTTAAAACTAATGTTAATGGAAACACAACATAAGAAAACCTAAGGGATACAGCAAAAGAAATACTAAGGGAAGTATATAGCTGTAAGTGCCTACATCAAAAATGAAGAAAAACTTCAAATAAACAATTTAATGATTCATCTTAAAGAACCAGAAAAGCAACAGCAAACCAAACCCAAAGTTAGCAGAAGAAAAGAAATAAAGATTGGAGCAGAAATAAATGAATTTAAATTAAATAAAACAATACAAAAGATCAATGAAACAAAAAGTTGTTTTTTTAAGAATGAGATCATGTCTTTTGTGTGAACATGGATGAATCTGCAGGCCATTATCCTTACCAAACTAACACAAGAAGAGAAAGCCAAACACCACGTTCTCACTTATAAGTAGCAGCTAAATGATGAGAACTCATGTACACAAAAAGGGAACAACAAACAGTGGGGCCTAATTGAGGATGGAGGATGGGAGGAGGAAGAGGAGCAGAAAAACATATTGGGTACTAGGCTTAGTACCTGGGTGAAAAAATAATCTATACAATAAGCACTCATGATACAAGTTTACCTATATAACAAACCTGCACATATATCCCTGAACCTAAAATAAAATTTTTCTAAAATTGGTTTTTTGAAAAGTTAAACAAAATTGACAAACTTTTAGCCAGAATAACTAAGAAAAAAGAGATAAGATCCAAATAAAATCAGAGATGAAAAAAGAGACATTACAACTGATACTGCAGAAATTCAAAGGATTATTAGTGGCTACCATAAGCAACTATACATAAATAAATTGGAAACTCTAGAAGAAACGGACAAATTCCTAGACACATTTAACCCACCAAGATTGAATCATGAAGAAATCCAAAACCTGAACAGACCAATAACAAGTAATGAGATCCAATCTGTAATAAAAAGTCTCCCAATAAAGAAAAGCCTGGGCCCTGAGGGCTTTACTGCTAAATTCTACCAAGTATTTAAAGAAGAATTAATACCAATCCTATTCAAACTATTCCAAAAAACGGAGGAGGAGGGAATACTTCCAAATTCATTCTACAAGGCCAGTATTTCCCTGATACGAAAACCAGACAAAGACATCAGAAAAAGGAAACTACAGGCCAATACCTCTGGTGAATGCTAATGCAAAAATCCTCAACAAAATACTAGCAAACTGAATTCAACAATACATTAGAAAGACGATTCATCATGACCGAGTGGGATTTATCCCTGGGATGCAAGGATGGTTCAACATATGCAAATGAATTAATGTGATACATCATGTCAACAGAATGAAGGATAAAAACCATATAATCATTTCAATTGATGCTGAAAAAGCATTTGATAAAGTTCAATGTCTCTTCATGATAAAAACCTTCAAAAACCTGAGTATAGAAGGAACATACCTCAACATAATAAAAGTCATATACCACAGACCCACAGTTAGTATTATACTGATTAGGGAAAAACTGAAAGCCTTTCCTCTGAGATCTGGAATATGACAGGGATGCCCACTTTTACCACTGTTATTCAGCATAGTACTGGACGTCCTAGCTAAAGCAATCAGACAAGGGAAAGAAATAAAGAGTATCCAAATTGGAAAGGAGAGGTTAAATTATCCTTGGTTGCAGATTATATGATCTTATATTTGGAAAAACTTGAAGACTCCACTAAAAAACTATTAGAACTGATGAACAAATCCAGTAACATTGCAGCATACAAAATCAACATGCAAAAATCAGTAGCATTTCTATATGTCAACAATGAACAATCTGAAAAAGAAATTTAAAAAATAATCCCATTTACAATAGCAATAAATAAAATTAAATTCCTAGGAATTAACCAAAGAAGTAAATGATCTCTATACTGAAAACTATGAAATACTGATGAAAGAAATTAAAGAGGATAGCAAAAAATGGAAAGATACTCTATGTTCATGGGCTGGAAGTATTGTTAAAATATGCATAATACCCAAAGCAATCTACAGATTAAATGCAATCCCTATCAAAATACCAATGACATTCTTCACAGAAATGAAAAAAAAAATCCTAGAATTTATGTGGAACCACAAAAGACCCAGAATAGCCACAGCTATCCTAAGCAAAGAGAGCAAAACTGGAAGAATCACATTACCTGACTTTAAATTATACTACAGAGCTATAGCAGCCAAAACAGCATGGTACTGGCATAAAAACAGACACACAGACCAATGGAACAGAATAGAGGACCAGAAACAAATCCACACACCTACGGTGAACTCACTTCCAACAAACGTGCCAAGAACATACACTGGGGAAAAAATAATCTCTTCAATAAATGGTGCTGGGAAAACTGGATATCCATATGTAGAGAAATGAAACTAAACCTCTATATCTTACCATATACAAAAATCAAACCAAAATGGATTAAAGACTTAAATCTAAGACCTCAAACTATGAAACTACTACAGGAAAACATTAGGGAATCTCTCCAGAACACTGGTCTGGGCAAAAACTTCTTGAATATTATCCCACAAGCATAGGCAACTAAAGCAAAAATGTGCAAATGGGATCACATCAAGTTAAGAGGCTTCTGCATGTCAAAGGAAACAATCCACAAAGTAAAGAGACAACCCACAGAATGGGATAAAAATATTTGCAAACTATTCATCTGACAAGGGATTAATAGCCAAAATATATAAGGAGCTCAAACAACTTAATAGGAAAAAAAATCAAATAATTCAATCAAAACATGAACAAAAGATTTGAATAGACATTTCTCAAAAGAAGACATACAAATGGCAAACAGGCATATGAAAAGGGGCTCAACGTCACTGATCATCAGAGAAATGCAAATCAAAACGACAATGAGATATTATCTCACCCCAGTTAAAATGACTTTTATCCAAAAGACAGGCAATAACGACTGCTAGCAAGGATAGAGAGAAAAGGGAACCCTTGTACACTGCTGATAGGAATGTAAATTAGTACAACCACTGTGGAGAAAAGTTTGGAAGCTCCTCAAAAACCTAAAAATTAAGCTATCATATGATCCAGCAATCCCACTGCTAGATAAATATGCAAAAGAAAGAAAATCATTACGTCAAAGAGATATCTGCACTCCCACGTTTGTTGCGGCACTGTTGACAATAGCCAAGATTTGGAAGCAACCTAAGTGTCCATCATCAGATGAATGGATAAAGAAAATGTGGTGCATATACACAATGGAGTACTATTCAGCTATAAAAAAGAATGAGCTCTTTTCATTTGCAACAACATGGATGGAACTGGAGATCATTATCTTAAGTGAATAACCCAGGCACAGAAAGACAAACATTGCATGTTCTCACTTATTTGTGGGATCTAAAATTCAAAACAATTGAACTCATGAAGACAGCAGAAGGATGGTTACCAGAGGCTAGGAAGGGCAGTGGGTGTTGTAGGGGAGGTGGGGATGGTTAACGGATACAAAATAATAGAAAGAATAAAACCTAGTATTTAATAGCACAATAGGGTGACCATGATTATAGTCAATAATAATTTAATCGTACATTTTAAAGTAACTAGAAGAGTATAACTGGATTGTTTGTAACACAAAGGATAAATGCTTGAGGGGATGGCCACTCCTTTCTCTCCATGATATGATTATTACACATCATATGCCTGTATAAAAACATCTCATGTTCCCTATAAATATGTACCATAAAAATTAAAAATTAAAAAAATTGTTTAAAAAACCCTCAAACCTAGCCCAACTTCTGACTACATTAACAGAAACCCCAATATTATAGGCCTACTAGAAAGAAAGGTATACACAACTCTAATCATAAAAAGGATCCATCTCAGTATCTCCTGAGATGATATATGTGATTTCATATATGAATATGTGATTTCAAAAGGTCCATCTTTAAATGAAAAGTACAAAGCTTACCAAAAGTCAAGACAAAACACACCACCAGGGAGAAAAAAAAATCAATAATTAGAACTAGACTCAGATATGATTCAGTTGTTTGGACTATCAGACAGGAAATTTCAAATAATTATGATGAATATGTTAAAATCTCTAGTGGAAATGATAGGTAACATAAAGGAGAAGATGGGTAATTTCAGAAGAGGTTAAAACAATAAGAAATAATAAAATGGAAATTCTAGAAATAAAAACACATAGTAGCAAAGATCTTGATGTCTTGATTTACTTATCAGTAGACTAGGCAGAGTCAAGGAAAGAAGCAGTGAATTTGAAGGTAATCAATAGGAATTACCCCAACTGAAATACAAAGAGAATACGAGTGACAAAGAAAAGGAAAAGGGCATCCAAGAGCTGTGAGAGGATCAAATGGTCTAATGTACATGTAATTGGAATCCCAAAAAGAGAGATAAAACAGGGCTCAAAAAATATTTGAAAAAACTATATAAACCAAGATATTTCCAGAATTACTGGCAGTCACCAAACCACAGATCCAAGAAGGTCACGTGAAACCAAAGAGGACAATTATAAACAAAACAAATACATAAGCATATAATATGCAAACTGCTGAAAACCAAAAACAAAGAGAAAATCCTGTAGGGAGCCAAAGAAATAAGACATGAACTACAGAAGAAGATGGATAACAATTACAGCAGACTTCTTGTTGGAAATCAGGCAAGCAATAAGACAATAGGATGGCATCATGAAGATTCCGAAATAAATAACTATTGCCCTATAGTTCTATATCCAGCCAAAAAAAAAACCTATCAAAAATGAAGGTGAAATAATTATTTTAGACAAAAGCTAAGAGAATTGCTAACTACCTTAGTACAACCACTATGGAGAAAAACTTGTTGAGTCCCTCAGAAACCTAAGATTTGAGCTGCCATATGATCCAGCAATCCCACTGCTAGGTATATTCCAAAAGGAAAGGAAATCAGTATATTGAAGAGATATCTGCACTCCCATGTTTGTTGCAGCACTGTTTACAGTAGCCAAGACTTGGAAGCAACCTCAGTGTACATCAACAGATGAATGGAAACAAACACCTAGGCATGTAATACTTAAACTGGTGAAAACTAAAAGGAACATATAAGACATATTAAAGAAAGTCCTTCAGGCAGAAAAAAAGAAGGTGTCAGTTGGAGATCTAGATCTACACTTAAGAATGGAATAATTTAAGGAAGAATAAAATTCATTTTTTCAGAGTTGTAATTGTTCTGAAAAATTAGCTAATTATCTAAAGCAAAACTAATAACAATGTATTGTGTATTAATATTAGTAACAAAAGTAAAAATAAAATATACCAAAATAGCACAACCATATTTTACTGGCAAAAGACTTAAAAACATTTCATTAAGGAAGATGATTTACAGACAGCAAATAAGTACAGAAAAAAATGCATAACAGCAAGAATTATCAGGGAAATACCAATTAAAACCACTAAGAGATAACACTACAAACTCATTAGAATGGCAAAATAAAAATATTTCAATACCATATGTTGTTGAGAGTGTGGACCAGCAACAGGAATTCTCATTCATTTTTGGTAGGAATGAAAAGTTGTACAACTACCTTTGAAAACAGTCTGGCAACTTATTATAAAGTTAAATATTCACTTTACTATATGATCCATTAATCCCACACCTAGGTGAACTGAGAACATGTTTGCACAAAAATTTTTATGTGAATGTTTATAGCAGATTAGAAACAGCCAGATGTCCTTCAACAGGCAAATAGATAAACTGTGGTAAATCCATGCAATGGAATCCTACACAGCAATAAAAAGAAACCCACTATCAATTCACACAATAACATGGATGAATTTTCAATGTATTTTTTAGGGAAAGAAGTCAAATCCAAAAGACTGCATATTATATTATTCTACCTATGTCCTGTCCCGGAAGAAACAAACTGTAAGAACACAAAATGAATCAGTGGTTGAGAGAGGTGAGAGTGATGTTAACTAAAACGGACAGCATGACAGAATTTGGAGAGGGCGTGACAGAACTGTTTCTTCAGGTTACTGTGATAGTGAATATATGACGATGCATCAAAACCCATAGAACTGCATAGAAACTACACACAAAGCAAATTTTACTCTGTACATATTAATCCAAACATCAACCACGATGTTTGGAGGATCTCACTGAAGCAGGTGGGGGAGAAAGGCACTGACCTGACTAACTCTGGAAAACATTGTTCTGACCAGATATGGCTGAAGAAAAAGGACCGCACACAAACACTGGGCTCTAGTAAGATCATGAACACAAACGCAAACATCATAACTAAATTTGAGTGGCAATTTTTTAGTCTCCTGTCAATGGTATAGGATGATATGTTTTTAAAGATTATTTTAGAAACGAATATGCTGCCGTTGCTTTTGGTGTTTTAGACATGAAGTCTTTGCCCATGCCTATGTCCTGAATGGTACTACCTAGATTTTCCTCTAGGATTTTTATGGTATTAGGTCTAACATTTAAGTCTCTAATCCATCTTGAATTAATTTTCGTATAAGGAGTAAGGAAAGGATCCAGTTTCAGCTTTCTACTTATGGCTAGCCAATTTTCCCAGCACCATTTATTAAATAGGGAATCCTTTCCCCATTTCTTGTTTCTCTCAGGTTTGTCAAAGATCAGATGGCTGTAGATGTGTGGTATTATTTCTGAGGACTCTGTTCTGTTCCATTGGTCTATATCTCTGTTTTGGTACCAGTACCATGCTGTTTTGGTTACTGTAGCCTTGTAGTATAGTTTGAAGTCAGGTAGCGTGATGCCTCCAGCTTTGTTCTTTTGACTTAGGATTGTCTTGGAGATGCGGGCTCTTTTTTGGTTCCATATGAACTTTAAAGCAGTTTTTTCCAATTCTGTGAAGAAACTCATTGGTAGCTTGATGGGGATGGCATTGAATCTATAAATTACCTTGGGCAGTATGGCCATTTTCACGATATTGATTCTTCCTATCCATGAGCATGGTATGTTCTTCCATTTGTTTGTGTCCTCTTTTATTTCACTGAGCAGTGGTTTGTAGTTCTCCTTGAAGAGGTCCTTTACATCCCTTGTAAGTTGGATTCCTAGGTATTTGATTCTCTTTGAAGCAATTGTGAATGGAAGTTCATTCATGATTTGGCTCTCTGTTTGTCTGTTACTAGTGTATAAGAATGCTTGTGATTTTTGCACATTAATTTTGTATCCTGAGACTTTGCTGAAGTTGCTTATCAGCTTAAGGAGATTTTGGGCTGAGCAAAAGCCAAAATTGACAAATGGGATCTCATTAAACTAAAGAGCTTCTGCACAGCAAAAGAAACTACCATCAGAGTGAACAGGCAACCTACAGAATGGGAGAAAATTTTTGCAATCTACTCATCTGACAAAGGGCTAATATCCAGAACCTACAAAGAACTCCAACAAATTTACAAGAAAAAAACAAACAACCCCATCAAAAAGTGGGCAAAGGATATGAATAGACATTTCTCAAAAGAAGACATTCATACAGCCAACAAACACATGAAAAAATGCTCATCATCACTGGCCATCAGAGAAATGCAAATCAAAACCACAATGAGATACCATCTCACACCAGTTAGAATGGCGATCATTCAAAAGTCAGGAAACAACAGGTGCTGGAGAGGATGTGGAGAAATAGGAACACTTTTACACTGTTGGTGGGATTGTAAACTAGTTCAACCATTATGGAGAACAGTATGGCGATTCCTCAAGGATCTAGAACTAGATGTACCATATGACCCAGCCATCCCATTACTGGGTATATACCCAAAGGATTATAAATTATGCTGCTATAAAGACACATGCACACGTATGTTTATTGCAGCGCTATTCACAATAGCAAAGACTTGGAATCAACCCAAATGTCCATCAGTGACAGATTGGATTAAGAAAATGTGGCATATATACACCATGGAATACTATGCAGCCATAAAAAAGGATGAGTTTGTGTCCTTTGTAGGGACATGGATGCAGCTGGAATCCATCATTCTTAGCAAACTATCACAAGAACAGAAAACCAAACACCGCATGTTCTCACTCATAGGTGGGATCTGAACAATGAGATCACTTGGACTCGGGAAGGGGAACATCACACACCGGGGCCTATCATGGGGAGGGGGTAGGGGGGAGGGATTGCATTGGGAGTTATACCTGATGTAAATGACGAGTTGATGGGTGCAGCACACCAACAAGGCACAAGTATACATATGTAACAAACCTGCACGTTATGCACATGTACCCTACAACTTACAGTATAATAATAATAAATNAGATCATGAACACAAACGCAAACATCATAACTAAATTTGAGTGGCAATTTTTTAGTCTCCTGTCAATGGTATAGGATGATATGTTTTTAAAGATTATTTTAGAAACGAATATGCAAAGTCAAATAATTATCACAGTGAGCTCGAGGACAGTAAGTCCATGAACCTTGGGGCTTGAGGAATCCCCAGTCACCTTTGTATCTTCTCACGCTAAGACCTAACCTGTTAACACATCTCTGCCCTTGCTGGACGGTGATATAAGTCCTTTGAAGACAAGGTTGTTGCCTTATTTGATTTTCTGCACCCCAAGGTCATGGATGGAATCTGGAACATTGTAGACATGCAAGAACGGTGCAGAGTAAATGAGATGAAGTGGGCTGTCCAGGGTCATACAGCTGGCAACTGGCAGGTCCTGGGAGCCCCTCCCTGCCCCTCACCAGCACTGGAAGTCACTCTCAGCCCCTATTTCCAAAAGATCTCCCTATCTCAGCCCTTCAAGGTCTGATCATGATGCTTTGCACTTGGCTACATTTCTTTTTATCAATTCGTATTCACGCAGGTCCATCTGGCTTCCATGATTGGGCCTTGGCTGGGACATGCCATTTCTTCATCTCTCTCTGGTGGTTTGCTCAGTGCTGAGCCTGTAACTGACTGAATGTCCAGGCCTCCCAGCCAGTATGGGCCTTGGGGCAGGGTGGGCAGAATGGGGATCACTGCACTGCTTTCTCTTCCCATCTCATTCAACACACTTCCATCAAAGAATCTTAACATCTTGGCGCTGAATGAGAACTCAGAGGTCTGATCTGTGCCCATTTAGTGGAGATGTAGCCCAAAGAGGAAAAGTCACTGTCTTAAAGGCATAGAGTTCACACTGAGTGTGAGGTTAAAATTCAACCTGCCTTGGGGCCAGCGATGTTATGTGGTGGGCTCTGGGCAGGACTCTGGGGACACAAAGTGAATCAGAGAGGCGATGCCCTGCAGGAAGCCCAACTAAGTGAAGGCGACAGACTCAAGTGCAAAATATTGTAAAATACAATGATTAGTAGGACAGTAGGGTTTACTTAAAAGATGAGTAGACTCATCTTATAAGATGCCAGGACTCAGTGGCTGTGTTCCGCCCAACCCAACTACAAGAAGGGGCTGATACTCATCTCAATTGGAGATTCCCAGGACATCTCTGTTCCAACAGGCCTCAATGACCCCCACAACCTGACCTTATCTCACTCCCTATTAGATGGCACCAGCATAGAGCACAGACAATCTCTGGAAACTGCTTGGTAGGACTCCCCTAGGAAGACAACAAAATATTCTTACCCAAGGAGAAAAAGCCCTGTCCAAACCACATGGAACAAGGTTTGATTCTACCTTTATAGTCAAGTGTTACCAAAATGACATTTTTGGTCATTTTTTAAAAAATTAAAATTAAAAGGACATTTTTTAATGATAAGTGGTCAATATATTAGGAAGAAATAGCAATTATAAATATATGTTCACCAATAGCCCCAAATCTATGAAGCAAAAATGGACAGAACTGAATAAATAGAAAATTCAACAATACTAGTGGGAGTCTTGAATTCCCTACTTTCATGATGAGTAGGACAACTAGAAAGAAGATCAACATGGAAATAGAAGACTCAAACCACATTATAAATCAGTTTGACCTAACATATCTATAAAATACTCCACATAACAACAACAAAATATATATTCTTCTTAAGTGCACAAGGAAATGCTCCATTATAGACCATAATCTAGGCCATGAATCCAGCCACAGTTAAATGAATCAAAATCATACAAATAATGTTGTCAGATCATAATAAACTGAAATCAGAAATTTAGAAAATGTAAATAAACTTGAGAAATTAACAAATATTTTGAAATTAATACACTGCTAAATAACCAGTCAGCCAATAAATAACAAGGGAAACTAGAAAACATTATGAGGTTAATGAAAATGAAGACACAGTACACCAAAATTACAGGATGTAGCTAACATAGTGTTCAGATGGAAACAGTAAGAATATAAGTAGTTAATGCTTATATAAAAATATAAGTTCTCAAATTAATAACCTAATGCTCCACCTTAAGACAGTGGAAAAGAAAAGCAAACTAAACCTAAAGCATCATAAGAAAGGACAAAATAAACATTAGAGCTGAATTAATGAAATATATCATTAAAAAAATAGAGAAAAATCAGCAAAACCAAAAGTTGGTTTTTAAAAAATATCAACAAAATTGATAAGCCTTTACCTGGACTCACCAAGGAAAAGGGAGAAAAAAACCCAAGTAGTTTAAAAAGTCAGTAATGAAAGAAGGGACATTGTGACTAACTTTACAGAAATAAAAACAAGTTGTAGATAAATGTTATGAATACGTGTGTGCAAACAGATTGTATAACCTAAGAGGAAATGGTCAAATCCCTAAAAAGATGAATAAAAATTGGTGAAACTGACTGAGAGAGAAATACAAAGTCTGAATAGGCCTATGACAAGTACACAGATTAGATTAGTAATCAAAAATATTAAGAAGAAAAACCTACAATGAAAAGCCAAGGTCTAGATATCTTCACTGGTAAATTCCACAAAATATTGAAGGAAGAATTAACACCAACCCTTGACAAATTCTTCCAAATAATAACAGAGGAGGGAAATCTTCCTGGATCATTCTATAAGGCCAATTTCATCCTGGCATCAAAACCAAAGAAGTCATATAAAAGGAAAATTCCAGATCAGGATATCCTATGAATATAAATGCAAAATTCTTCAAAAAAATAATAGAAAACCAATCCAAGAACATATAGCTTCATATATTTATTTTATTTTTTACCATTTGTTGAAAAGGCAATTCTTTTCTCCCATTGCATTGCCATTGGTTTATATATATAAACCAATAATGGTTAAATAAAACATACACACACACACATACACATACACACAGAAAGTGTATATATATACACACACAGAGAGAGAGAGAGAGAGAGAGAGAGAGGGAGATTTTACACCAAAACCTACTGGGATTTATCCCAGTATCCTAGGAATGTAGGGTTAGTTTGACATCGGAAAATCAATTAGCAAAATGAACATATCAATAAAGAACAAAAACACATGATCAACTCAATGGACACAGAAAAAGCACATGACAAAATATACAACCAACCCATGTTAAAAACTATCAACAAATTAGGAATAGAAGAGAAACTCCTCATTCTGATAAAGGGCATCTACTAAAGCCCACAGCTAACATCAAACTTAACAGCGAAAGTTTGTCACTAATGATGATCTTACACCACCATAAGATTAGCAAGAAGATAAGATATCTTCTCTCACCATTTCTATTCAACATTGTACAGGAAGTTCTAGCCAAGAAAATTAGGGAAGAAAACGAAATAAAAGGTACCTACAAATTCAATGTAATTTCTACCAAAATTCCAGCTTTTCTTTTTTAACAGAAATTGGTAAACTAATTCTGTTATTCATAAGGAAATGCAACGGACCCAGAATAGCCAAATAACCTTGAAAAAGAACAAAGTTGAAACTCATACTTTCTGATTTCAAAACTTTCTAAATCAACAGAGTGTGGTATTGACATAAGATATATAGATGATTCAATGGAATAGAAATTACAGTAAATAAATAAACACATTTATGATCTGATGTGGTTTGGCTCTGTCCCCACCCAAAGATCACCTTGAATTGTAATCACCATAATCCTCATGAGTCAAGGGCAGGACCAAGTGGAAGTAATTGAATGATGGGGGTGGTTTCCCCCATGATGTTCTTGTGATAATGAGTGAGTCTCAGGAGACTAACGGTTTTATAAGCATCTGGCATTTCCCCTGCTGGCTCTCATTTCTCTCCCCTGCTGCTCTGTGAAAAGGTGCCTTCCACCGTGATTTTAAGTTTCCTGAGGCCTCCCCAGCCATGAGGAACTGTGAGTTGATTAAATATCTTTTCTTTATAAATTACCCAGTCTCTAGTATTTCTTCACAGCAACATGAGAACAGACTAATACGTGGTCCATTGATTTTTTTTTCAAAGCTGCCACAGCACTGCAATGGGGAAAAAACTGCCTTTTCAACAAGTGGTGATGGGACAATTATGTAACCATTGGCAAAGAAAAAGAAGTTATCTTTATTCAAACCATATATAAAAACTAAATGATTAAAGATCTAAATATAAGAGCTAAAGCTATAAAATATTAGAAGAAAATGTGTAAAACTTTATGACCTTTGATTAACCAATGGTTTCATAGATATTACATCAAAAGTACAATTGAATAAAAAGTTAATTGGTTAAATTTAGATTTGGTCAAAACTGAAAACCTTTGTTCTTCAAGGAATACCATCAGGAAAATGAAAGGACAACCCATGGGATGGGAGAAAATATTTACTGATCATATACCCGATAAAGATTTATATCTAGAATATATAAAGAGACCTCAAAACTGAGAAATCAAAAGATAACTCAATTTTTAAATGGGCAAGGATCTCAATATACATTTCTCCAAGTTGTATTGTTCATAAAAATCCAAAAATGCTTAATATCATTAGCCATTAGAGAAAAAGAAGTCTAAATTACAATTTGATGCCCCTTGACACAGACTGGAATGGCTATAATTAAAAAGATAATACATTTTGGAGAGGATATGAAGAAACTGGAACCTTCATTCATTGCTGATGGCTATGTAAAATTGTGCAACCACTGTGGAAAAGAGTTTGTTTTTCAAAATGTAAAATATTGGATTTACCAAATGACCCAGAAATTCCACTCCTAATTATATGCTCAAAAGAAATGAAAGCATATGCCCACACAAAAACATGTTTACAGATGTCCATAGTGACTTTATTCATAAAACTCAAAAAGTGAAATCAACCCAATTGTCCACCTACTGGTGGATGAGTAAAATTTCAAACGAAATATTATTGGGTTATAAAAAGGAATGAACTGATACTTGCTACTGTGTAAATGAACCTTGAAAATATTATGCTATGTGAAATTTTAGACTTAAAAGACCAAAATACTGTATGATTCCATTTATATGAAATGTCCAGAATAGACAAATAAATGGAGCTCTTTGCTTTCCTTTTCTCACTCTGTGGAATGATTAATTCTGCTCTTCCATGCACATGGCAGACACAATATAGAGACTTGTTACTGTTGCCACCAACACTAACTTATTTCAAATCATAGAATCAGATTGGTCCAGCTCAGTCGGTTAACAGTCCAATCAGTATCAAGGGAATGTGACCTGACATAAAGATGACTGCTAACCACCCACTCACATGTGTGAACAGAGATGAGAGGAAGCAGTTATCAGGAAAAAAGAAAGATAATTATCTCAACCTGGGAAGACCGCCCAGAAGGTGTCTCCCGTGTTGATATAATTAAGTGAACATGATTTTCAAACTGGCTGCTTTCTCATTAGTGAAGATTGATGCCATATTCACATTCATATGGGCCAAGAATCATCCAAGCAACAGTTTTTCATTTTGTTTTTCTTAGTCCAAACTTCCACTCTTTAACAACCACCACCTCTTCTGTCACCCCCAAACAGTTTATACACAAACTTTCTTTCCTTGTGCACTAAAGGGAGTCAGATGGCTTGAAATTCTCTGGTTGGCTGTCATAGAATCTCCCTCATGGAACCTGGCTACATGCCTATGAGAACTTAATCAGCCATGATTTTGAAAGGAAATTGTCCGCCACAAAGTGCCAGGCACTACATTCCAGAGTTATCTTCCCTATTCACAAACAAAGATTTCAGAAAGTGTTCCTTCCTTTGGTTGCCTGCAAAAAGGAAAAAATACTCCACAGGGGAAGACACTCCTCTTGGGTAAACCACCACATACCAGGAGCTCCAGGCATGATTCATATTGCACCTTGTGGGTACTTGTTCAGACATTTGCTCATCAATTTATTATTTTTTTTATTTTACTTTAAGTTCCGGGATACAAGTGCAGAACGTGCAGGTTTGTTACATAGGTATATGTGTGCCATTGTAGTTTGCTGCACCCATCAACCTGTCATCTAGGTTTTAAGCCCTGCATGCATTAGCTATTTGTCCTAATGCTCTCCCTCCCCTCCCCTCCCCTACAACCCCCCAACTGGCGCCGGTGTGTGTTATTCCCCTCCCTGTATCCATGTGTTCTCATTGTTCAACTTCCACTTATGAGTGAAAATATGTGGTGTTTGGTTTTCTGTTCCTGTGTTTGTTTACTGAAGATGATGGCTTCCAGCTTCATCCATGTCCCTGAAAATGACACAATCTCATTCCCTTTTACGGCTGCATAGTATTCCATGGTGTATATGTGCCACATTTTCTTTATCCAGTCTATCATTGATGGGCATTTTGATTGGTTCCATCTCTTTGCTATTGTAAATAGTGCTGCAATAAACATATGTGTGCATGTGTCTTTATAGTAGAATGATTCACATTCCTTTGGGTATATACCCAGTAATGGGATTGCTGGGTCAAATGGTATTTCTGGTTCTAGATCCTTGAGGAATCACAACACTGTCTTCCACAATGACTGAACTAATTTACATTCCCATTAACAGTGTAAAATTGTTCTTAATTCTCCACAGCCTCGCTAATGTCCATTGTTTCTTGACTTTTTAATAACTGCCATTCTGACTAGCATGAGATGGTATCTCATTGTGGTTTTGATTTGCATTTCTCTAATAATCAGTGATGTTGAGCTTTCTTCATATATTTGTTGCTTACATAAATGTCCTCTTTTGAGAAGTGTCTGTTCATATCCTTTGCCCACTTTTTGATGGGGTTGTTTTTTTCTTGTAAATTTGATTAAGTTCCTTGTAGAATCTGGATATTAGACCTCTGTCAGATGGGTAGATTGCAAAAATGTTCTCCCATTGTGGATCCCATTTGTCAATTTTTGTTTTTGTTGCAATTGCTTTTGGCATTTTCATCATGAAGTCTTTGCCCATGCCTATGTCCTGAATGGTATTGCCTAGGTTTCTTGTAGGGTTTTTATGGTTTGGGGTTTTTCATGTAAGTCTTTAATCCATCTTGAGTTAATTTTTGTATAAGGTGTAAGGAAGGGATCCAGTTTTAGTTTTCCGCATATGGCTAGCCAGTTTTCACAGCACCATTTATTAAATAGGGAATCCTTTCCCCATTGCTTTTGTCAGGTTTGTCAAAGATTTAGATGGTTGTAGATGTGGTGTTATTTCTGAGGTCTCTATTCTACTCCATTGGTCTATATGTCTGTTTTGGTACCAGTACCATGCTGTTTCAGTTACTGTAGTCTTGTAGTATAGTTTGAAGTGAGGTAGCATGATGCCTCCAGTTTTGTTCTTTTTGCTTAAGATTTTCTTGGCTATATGGGCTTTTTAGTTACATGTGAAATTTAAAGTAGTTTTTGCTAATTCTGTGAAGAATGTCAATGGTAGTTTGATGTGAATAGAATTAAATCTATAAATTACGTTGGGTAGTATGGCCATTTTCACGATATTGATTCTCTCTATTCATGAGGATGGAATGTTTTTCCCTTTGTGTACACTCTTATTTCCTTGAGCAATGGTTTGTAGTTCTCCTTGAAGAGGTCCTTCACATCCCTTTTTAAGATGTATTCCTATGTATTTTAGTCTCCTGGTAGCAACTGTGAATGGGAGTTCATTCATGATTTGGCTCTCTGTTTGTCTATTGTTGGTGTATAGGAATGTCTGTGATTTTTGCATATTGATTTTGTATCCAGAGACTTTGCTGCAGTTGCTTATCAGCTTAAGGAATTTTTGGGCTGAGACGCTGGGGTTTTCTAAAAATATAGAATCATGTCGTCTACAAACAGAGACAATTTGACTTCCTCTCTTCCTATTTGAATACACTTTCTTTCTTTCTTTTGCCTTGTTGCCCTGGCCAGAACTTCCAACACTATGTCAAATAGCAGTGGTGAGAGAGGGCATCCTTGTCTTGAGCTGGTTTTCAAAGGGAATGCTTCCAGCTTTTGCCCATTCAGTATGATACTGGCTGTGGGTTTATCTTAAGTCTCTCACTATTTTGAGATATGTTTCATCAATACCTAGTTTATTGAGAGTTTTTAACATGAAGAAGTGTTGAGTTTTATCGAAGGCCTTTTCTGCATCTATTGAGATGATCATGTAGTTTTTGTCATTGGTGCTGTTTATGCAATGGATTATGTTTATTGATTTGCATATGTTGAACCAGCCTTGCATCCCACGGATGAAGCTGACTTGATCGCAGTGGATAAGCTTTTTGATGTGCTGCTAGATTCAGTTTGCCAGTATTTTATTGAGGATTTTTGCATCGATGTTCATCAGGGATATTGGCCTGAAATTTTCTTTTATTGTTGTGTCTCTGCCAGGTTTGGGTATCAGGACGATCCTGGCCTCATTAAATGAGTTAGAGAGGAGTCCCTCCTTTTCAATTCTTTGGAATAGTTTCAGAACTATGGGACCAGCTCCTCTTTGTATCTCTGGTAGAATTCAGCTGTGAATCTGTCTGGTCCTGGGCTTTTATTGGTTGACAGACTATTAATTACTGCCTCAATTTCAGAACTTTTTATTGCTCTATTCAGGGATTTGACTTCTTTCTGGTTTAGTCTTGCGAGGGTGTATGTGTCCAGGAATTTATCCCTTTCTCCCAGATTTTCTAGTTTATTTGCATAGAGGTATTTACAGTATTCTCTGATGGTAGTTTGTATTTCTGTGGGGTCAGTGGTGATATCCCCTTTATCATTTTTTATTGTGTCTGTTTGATTCTTCTGTCTTTTCTTCTTTATTAGTCTATCTAGTGGTCTAACTTAATTTTTTCAAAAAACCATCTCCTTGATTCATTGATTTTTTGAAGGGCTTTTCATGTCTCTCCTTCAGTTCTGCTCTGATCTTAGTTATTTCTTGTCTTCTGCTAGCTATTGGATTTGTTTGCTCTTACTTCTCTAGCTCTTTTAAGTGTGATGTTAGGGTGTTGATTGGAGATCTTTCTAGCTTTCTGATGTGGGCATTTAGCGCTATAAATTTTCTTCTTAACACTCCTTTAGCTGTGTCCCAGAGATTCTGGTACATTGTCTCTCTGTTCTAACTGGTTTCAAATAACTTCTTGATTTCTACCTTTATTTCATTATTTCCCAGGAGTCATTCAGGGGCAGGTTGTCCAATTTTCATGTGGTTGTGTGTGGTTTTGAGTGAGTTTCTTAATCCTGAGTTCTAATTTGATTGCACTGAGGTCTGAGAGACTGTTACGATTTCAGTTCATTAGAATTTGCTGAGGAGTGTTTTACTTCCAATTATGTGGTTGATTTTATTTTATTTTATTTTTTTATTATACTTTAAGTTCTAGGGTACATGTGCACAACGTGCAGGTTTGTTACATATGTATACATGTGCCATGTTGGTGTGCTGCACCCATCAACTCGTCAGCACCCATCAACTCGTCATTTACATCAGTTATAACTCCCAATGCCATCCCTCCCCGCTTCCCCCTCCCCATAATAGGCCCCGATGTGTGATGTTCCCCTTCCCATGTCCAGGTGATCTCATTGTTCAGTTCCCACCTATGAGTAAGAACATGCGGTGTTTGGTTTTCTGGTCTTGTGAAAGTTTGCTGAGAATGATGGTTTCCAGCTGCACCCATGTCCCCACAAAGGACACGAACTCATCCCTTTTTATGGCTGCATAGTATTCCATGGTGTATATGTGCCACATTTTCTTAATCCAGTTTGTCATTGATGGACATCTGGGTTGATTCCAAGTCTTTGCTATTGTGAATAGTGCCGCAATAAACATATGTGTGCATGTGTCTTTATAGCAGCATGATTTATAATCCTTTGGGTATATACCCAGTAATGGGATGGCTGGGTCATATGGTGCATCTAGTTCTAGATCCTTGAGGAATTGCCACACTGTTTTCCACAATGGTTGAACTAGTTTACAATCCCACCAACAGTGTAAAAGTGTTCCTATTTCTCCACATCCTCTCCAGCACCTGTTGTTTCCTGACTTTTTAATGATTGCCATTCTAACTGGTGTGAGATGGTATCTCATTGTGGTTTTGATTTGCATTTCTCTGATGGCCAGTGATGATGAGCATTTTTTCATGTGTCTGTTGGCCATATGAATGTCTTCTTTTGAGAAATGTCTGTTCATATCCTTTGCCCACTTTTTGATGGGGTTGTTTTTTTCTTGTAAATTTGTTTGAGTTCTTTGTAGGTTCTGGATATTAGCCCTTTGTCAGATGAGTAGATTGCAAAAAGTTTCTCCCATTCTGTAGGCTGTCTGTTCACTCTGATGGTAGTTTCTTTTGCTGTGTAGAAGCTCTTTAGTTTAATTAGATCCCATTTGTCAATTTTGGCTTTTGTTGCCATTGCTTTTGGTGTTTTAGACATTAAGTCCTTGCCCATGCCTATGTCCTGAATGGTATTACCTAGGTTTTCTTCTAGGGTTTTTATGGTATTAGGTCTAACATTTAAGTCTCTAATCCATCTCGAATTAATTTTCATATAAGGAGTAAGGAAAGGATCCAGTTTCAGCTTTCTGCTTATGGCTAGCCAATTTTTCTAGCACCATTTATTAAATAGGGAATCCTTTCCCCATTTCTTTTTTTTGTCAGGTTTGTCAAAGATCAGATGGCTGTAGATGTGTGGTATTATTTCTGAGGACTCTGTTCTGTTCCATTGGTCTATATCTCTGTTTTGGTACCAGTACCATGCTGTTTTGGTTACTGTAGCCTTGTAGTATAGTTTGAAGTCAGGTAGCGTGATCCCTCCAGATTTGTTCTTTTGACTTAGGATTGTCTTGGCAATGCGGGCTCTTTTTTGGTTCCATATGAACTTTAAAGCAGTTTTTTCCAATTCTGTGAAGAAAGTCATTGGTATGTGGTTGATTTTATAATAAGTGCTATGTGGCACTGAGGAGAATGTATATTCTGTTGATTTGGGGTGGGGAGTTCTGTAGATGTCTATTAGCTCCACTTGATCCAGAGCTGAGTTCAAGTCCTGCATATCCTTGTTAACTTTCTGTCTCATTGATCTGTCTATTATTGACAGTGGGGTGTTAAAGTCTCCCACTATTATTGTGTGGGAGTCTAAATCTCTTTGTAGGTTTTAAGAACTTGTTTTATGAATCTGAGTGCTCCTATATTGGATGCATATATATTTAGGATAGTTAGTTCTTCTTGTTGAATTGATCCCTTTACCATGATGTAATGCCCTTCTTTGTCTTTTTTTATCTGTTCATTTAAAGTCTGTTTTGTTAGAGACTAGGATTGCAACCCCTGCTTTTTTTTTCTTTACATTTGCTTGGTAAATTTTCCTCCATCCTTTTATTTTGTTGCTCATCAATTTAGACACGATGTCATTTCACATAATGATGTGGAACATGGGACAGAAAATGCCCAAACACCAAATATGAAAGCTCGATTTATTACATTGAACGAAGTGGGCATTCATTAAATGCTGCCTTGAAAAATTGAACAAATCGATCAATAGGCAAAAAGATTCACATTTATTCGTTTACTCAGTTAATATGCCCAGGATTAGATGCTGTGGATGCAGATGTAAACAATGGACTCTACTCTCATGGGTCTCACTTTCTACTGTGAGAGACAGATGAACAAATAACAAGTTGACAAGCAAACAGATCAACATGTAAACAAGTCAATAAATAAACACAGTATAGTAATGTCAGCCAGTGGCAGGTGGTACAAAAGAAATGGAAAAGTGGAATGGAGAGAGTCAAAGCAGGGACTGGTCAGAGGTGAAGGAAAGAGTGGACTTGTGATGGATGATGACATGGTTCTAATTTCTGCTGAGTCTTTTCAACTACATTATCTCATATTTCTTACTGGGCTCCCTTAACTAGTCCAATGTTTTTTGTGTCTTGGAGAGACAGAAGAGAATTCTTCAAAGGCTCTTTCCTCCCTCCAATTCATCCCTCATACTGTTGCCAAAATCATATTTATTTTCAGTTAATTTTCTAAAATTCTCACTCTATAAAATAAAATCCTCCAATGATGATAGGATGAAACCCAAACTCCTTACCTTGACTGAAATAGCCATCAAAATCTAGCCCCCACCTGTCCATCCACTGTCGCCTCCTAACTCATCCCTTATTACCTATGCACCTCTGCCAGAGAGCTGTGCTTTTGTTGACTTCTGCCAAGAGGACATTTCTTTTAATCGACTACCTGGTGAACTGCTATGTAATCATCAAGACCAACAGTAAGTTTTCCCCAACTCACCAAATAGAGTACAGTCATTCCCAGTGCTAAGCTTACTTCCCTTCCATAGCTGAATTCTGAAAAAAAAAGGCCCAGGTAACTCAGACAACGCCTCTTTCTCCAGATTTCCCAGACTCAATGGTTAAGTTTGAGAACACATTCAAACCTTTAACATCTAAAACAAAAACTCCTGCAGAAGGGATCTTGCTTCACTGATTTCCCAAGCAGCTTTTACTACTTCTTTATTTTGTCCTGAATCCCTGCCCACAGAATAAGCATGAGACCCAAGCATGATCATTCAGCTCTCGCACATCCCACACCACTCACCAACCAATCCCCACCCTCAATTCTCACCATAGGCCACACAGTGAGCATAGGAGTCAGATTTATGTTAAGCTGGCTAGGGCCCTTCCCCAAAAGTTTTTCAACAAAGATGGTTGGAAAGATTTTTTCCTCCCTGTATTAATCCATTCTCACAATGCTAACAAAGACATACCTGAGACTGGGTAATTTATAAAGCAAAAGAGGTTTAATGGACTCACAGTTCCACATGGCTGGGGAGGCCCCACAATCATGGCAGAAGGGGAAGAAGGAGCAAAGACACATCTTACACGGCAGCAAGCAAGAGAAGTGTGCAGGGGAACTGCCCTTTATAAACAATCAGATCTCATGAGACTTATTCAGTATCACCAGAAGAGCATGGGGAAAACCCACACCCCTGATTCAGTTAACTCCCACTAGGTCCCTCCTACAACACATGAGGATTATGGGAACTATAATTCAAGATGAGATTTGGGTGGGGACACAGTCAAACTATGTTGCTCTTCACTACAAGGATGTACAGATGTGACTTGAAGCTGATTATGACTGTGATCACTGTTTTAAGGATAAGCTGGTCTGAAAGAAGGAAATTGATTCATGGAAACAAGAAACACAAAGTATACTGGCATAGATCCATTTTCTGGTTCCTGCCATCCTCAAGACCCCAGCCTTCCCCCAAGTTGCTTCTAAGAACTAGCACACACCCTCTATTTGGGGAATTTGAGGTAGTTCAACCTCAGCACTCATAACCAGCAGTCATGATTAACACACCTTTACCTCAGACTCTGAGGTGCAATGCTCAGCCCCTTTGCATGCGGCAATCATCATGTAAGGTTTGCATGTCAACCCCACAAAACATCCATCCTACTAAGGGAAAGTTTTCATCTGAAAGAACTCATTTTCATTTGCCCATTGATTTTCGTTGGCACCTTTTCTATATTGATTTGTTTCTATCTTTCTAGGTGTCCCAGTCCCATCTTTGAATAACTCTTGGCATTCCTGGGGCTATTAGCCACAACGTACTGAGATGACTCTGTAAAGAATTCATGTTTTAGGCAAGTTGTAGATGGTCTATTGATTTACATTTAAAGACCCTTCCTCAGTGATAGTATCATGACTTTGTTGCTGTCTCGATTATCTCACAGGCCGTGGTCCCTGAACTTTTGTGGATTGGGGCAGGTTGTTTTCAATGATTCCACATTCCATGTTCAATGAACATGTGTCACCTCTTACAGATTCAGTCTGAAGAGAAATCTTTATTAGCAGTGAAAGACTTCCTTTCCTCAATGTATCCCATCTGTATTGTTCTGTGTGTTCACTTCATCTTCATTAAAATAATGGCGTGTGATTGCTGTGTCAAGGCAATGATTTCAGTTTCTTTATGCAGTGCTATCGACATTTCTAGAGGGCCAGAGTTTCCTTCTAGGGCTCTGATCAACCCCAGCTTCCTTCATCATAGCAGTTCTCTAGCTTTACTTGTATAATTCATGTTCAGCCTTAATCTCTGTAATCCTCCCACATCCTACACACCACAAACATTCCCATTCCCAATTCAGAATCCTTAGGATTCATTAAGTCTTTACTAAATTCTACAGATCACATTTATGGTGGCAGCACACAGTAAAATACAGATTGTGGAATGAGGTGAACCTGGACTCAAGCTCCATGTTCCTTGATTCATACCTGCATGACCTTGGACACCTAACTCTCCAAGCCTTAGCAATGGAGAAAATATTCCTGATATCTGAAGAGGTCACTGTGACCTCTACTTGAAATAGCCAGTGCAAAGGTGAATGACAGGCACCTGGCAGGCACTGGACAAATCTGAATTCTCCATCTCTATCTCTTATGAAGTTGCTGAAAAGAAAGAACAACCTATAAAACTTTGAGAGCTCTCATTGAGTGATTTCTTTAAAAATGAAAACAACACCATGAATTTAGTATTTTTGAATACATACAATGAGCCCAGTGCTGTAATATACAAAGATAGATACAGTGCCTGCTTGCTCATACTGATTTATCGTTACACAACATGCACTGATAGGTTTGAGGAGGAATTCTCCGTGCAGTTCTAAGAGAGTTAGAAATTACAAGTGTCTTTTTGAGGGAGGCAGGCCAAGTGCCTCCACACCTATCCAAGAGATGAGCAACCAGAAAGCAGGCACATTAAGTACTCAGCTACGTAACACAGCACGAAAATGGCAAGGCAGGAGATGAAACCCAGCCTTAGGACACCCAGCCAGTGGGTTTTTTTAATCAACTTTTCTGTTGGGAACACAATCCATTTAACATGAAAACAATTAGAAGATACTTTAAGACCAAGTAATAATTGTAACAATGAATATTAACCATTATTGATTGCATATTCTGTGCCAGAAACTCTACCGGGAATTGTAAATTTGCTGTCTTCTTTATTATACATGACTTATTTATGAAACCAAAATTCTTTCACTCCATGTGCCTGGCCGAAGTCCCATCTCTCCCAGCCAGAGCCACGGTGCATGCTCTAGTATCAGAGCTGGCAACTCCTGCAGGGTCTTCAGTGTTATTTTGTCACCTAGGGACACTTTCAATAAAAGCACATGGGAACTCACTGTCCCTACACGTGGCCTTCAGACACAGATGTCTCAGCACATAGCCATCTATGGCTACAACTGTGCTTCTATGAAAAGAAATCAGACTGTAACTCAAATGTTTGTCATCTGTTAGACACAAAGGATGTCAAGAAATTGCTTGAAATACTTATTGATCTCTCTGTTCTCAGGAACATATAGTCTGGAGAGTGACACGGTTGACATTCGTGAGGACAGAAAATGTTCAGTAGTTCAGGGCATCAAAAGATGATTTTATCATGGCAATCACTTGGGCGGAGGCCTTTACTCCTTAAAAAAGGCTTGCTAAACTAGACTTTAGAAGTGGTAATAAACACAGGAAACATTTTGAGGAGGGGCCCTTTAAGGCTGATCCAACATTGCAAGGAGGAATAGAAAATCAGACAAAGTGATTTTAGAGCTAAGATTTTTCTCTTAGCATTTCAAGTTAAATGTTGAATGTCTGGATGGCAAATAAGGAGCAGTTTAGAAAATGTAGTCAGAATAGAAGGAATAAATTGGGTATATAAGTAGAAATGACCTTTCACTTCTGGAAGCCCACCCCTCTTGACAATAGAATGGAAAGGAGAAGCACACATTTGTTTAATAGGAGGCTGTGTAATCCACTTAGTCTACCCCCGTGAAGGTTCATCCCATTGTTTTCAGCTGAGACAGAATCTTTATTACCACCAGCTGCAAAAGGCAGTGTGACTTTCTGAAAGTCCATATCCGTTTAGTGATATAAATCAATAAAACACTAATAAACTGCTCATTCTAAACCCCCTGAGTATCGGGGAGAACATGGGAGACTCTAAGAGTCTCTTAGCTATGCCCATCACATCTCTGTTAGTACAAGTAATTCTTGGCTGGAAAAAGGAGTTCTACCTCCTGTTTCATTCTTTTTATGCTCATTAGTTCCTGACATGAGTGAGTTTCTCTGTGGACATTTGAAATATTTAAGAGAAAGAGGACATGTTTTTGTCTGTGAAAAGTAATCTTAACCACTCAGGGTAATGTTTAAAATCAGTTAGTTTGTGGACAGTCCAAGAGTAGGAATAAAAAAAAAAAAAAAAGCCGCCCAGGGAAATAAGCATGAAATTTCTCCAGTGGGGCTGAGTTCAATGTGAAATTTCACTCTCTTTAATGCAGTGGTCTAGAGCCTGCTGGACTCTTTTTTAAGAGCTGCCAAGGTTCAAATCCCAGCCCTGGCACTTACCAGCTAGGTGATCTCCATTTAGGTGACAGTGATTAACTTCTCTGTGCATCAGGTATCTTGTCTGTACAATGTGGATCCTCATAGTCAGGCCTCACAGGATTATTTTAAGTATCACTGGTTGGTGCAAAAGTAATTGTGGTTTTTGCCCTTTTTTTTTTCTTTTGATAGCAGAAACTGCAGTTACTTTTGCACCAACCTAATAGATGAATTGATAAATGTGAAGAGCTTAGGTGCTGAGCACATAGCAAATGCTCAATAAATGCTAGTTATTATCACATACAAAGCCTGTCTCTGAGGTTCATTTTGAAAAGCAAACTTCCCCCAAATCCCCTGGAGAGTGATGGCTGAGGTAGGTTTAAATCCCACATCCACTGGACTCTGAAGCCCCTACTGTCCATGAGCAGCGACATCAATTGCTGGCACCAATAAGCTCCACCATTAGCCTGCATTCAATTCTATTCATAGAGCACCTACTCATGCCAGGTGCAGTGCTAGTGATGGGAAGAACTAATGAGGAAGATCAATAGGTCCTTCCCCCTTCACGGAGCTGCCAGCTAAGGGCAAACACAGCTCAACAGGGCAATAAACCAGCACATTATAACACATCTGCCATGATATCAAAACTGCCTCTCAATAGCACTTGCTCAATACATGCATGTGGGAGAGAACTGAGTAGGAAGAGGTTGACTCTAAGGAAAGGCTGAGCTACACTGAGTTATCGTCATACCTTTTGTTTGTCCATGGGAATGGCATCCATTCATTCTTCTAGCTGACACTTCCTGAGAACATTGACCTCAACAGGCAGGGTGGGAGCCGATGAGGTTGAAAAAAAAATTGATAAATTCAACCTCATCAAAATGAAAAACGTCTGCTCCTCTAAAGACCCTATTAGGGCATGAAAAGACAAACCACAATCTGGAATAACGTATTTTCAAATATAACATATTTTCAAATCACATATTGGATAACATACTTGTATCCAGAATATAAAAACAACTCTCAAGACTCAATAATGTTTTTAAAATAACCTTTTAAAATTTAAATCTTTTAAAAACCTTTTAAAATGTAAATCTTTTAAAATTTAAAAGATTTAAACAGCAACTTCACCAAAATCAGTAGATGGCAAAATGGCACACTGAAAAGATGCTCAATATCATTAATCACTAAGGAAATGCAAATTAAAACCAAAATTACAAACTTCTATAAACCTAACAGGAAGGCTAATATTAAAAAGACTAATCATACTAAGTGTTGGCCAAGATGTGGAGGTAATAGGACTCTCAAATCCTGACAGTGGGAAAGTAAAATGGTGTAACCACTTTAGAAAACAATTTGGCAGCTTCTTAAAAAGTTAAAAATACCCTTACCAGTATACAACCTTTCTGCTCCTGAGAAGTGAACACTATGTTCAGACAAAGGCTGGCATCAATGTTTACAGCAGCCTCAGTTGTAAGATCCCCAAATTAGAAACAACCCAGATGTCCATCAATAGATTGATAATCAGTGATATATTCAAATAGTGGAATACTACTCAGTAATAAAAAGGAATGAATTATTGTTACACATAACATGGGTGAATGTCAAATTAAACTGGGTGGAAGAAGCCAGAGCAAATAAGGAAAGACAGGGAACATATATTATGATTCTATTTGCATAAGACTTTATAAAATGAAAATCTTCAGTGAGAAAGAGAAGATGAATGGTTATCTGAGAACAAGTGGAGAGGGGCAGAAGAGAGGAGATCATAAAGGGACATGAAGAAAGTTTGGAAGTTACGGATATGTTCACTATTTTGATTTTGGTGATAATTTCACACTTGTGAAATTGTCAAAACTAATCAAATTGTACATTTTAATATGTGAAGTTTACTGACTATTACACCTCTGTAAAGCTGTTACAAAGAAAAATAGTAGAGGGTAGCAGTAGCCTCAACACATTGCCTTTGTACCTAGATCCATTCATACCTGTGTCTACATCTTATAATTAAAAATTTGTTTAATTTGAGTTTCTTCAGGAAAACCAAATGAACTTGAATATAAGGTGACATATTTTTTCAACCATCAAAGCTGCATGGCAGGAGTTTAAATTGTGAACCAAGTACCCAAACATGAATGAGAGTCCCCTTCGCTCCTACTTAACACAAAATAAGTATGTCTCTGGGAGATAGAAGACCCTAGGGCCATACCGGATCAGGCCTGATATCCCAGACACTTTCACAGGTCAATTATCTAGTAATACCCTAACCCTCAGACCTAAGCAGGACCTGGATGGAGAAGACTAGATGAAAGGCTTCTAGAAGAGAAGAGAAGGAAGCACATGGCCATGTTTACTGGGCAGGTGGAGCTGGGAGGCTTGCAGGTTTACACTGGCTCATTCCAAGATTTCCCTGAATTATGCAGAAACAATTCCAGAGTGTTGGTTCTTAATTAGAGATGCCAAAGACAGAAATGAACAAATGATCTAATTAATACTGCAATCATAATGAGGCTGACAGGAACAAAAGGTTGAGAATGCAGCAATATCTATCCCTGGCCAACAGGAAATCTATGACACATCTCCAATTAGAACAAAACAATAAAAGTCCAAATTACCAGCATAAAGAAGGACAAAATTAGGCAATAACATCCAAACTGCCTGACAACTTATTCTTAGCTACACAGCTCCAGTGATGGGCAAAGGAAAGGAAATTCATGCCTAGAAATAGAATAATGGTGTTTTTACATGAATTTTTGTCAAGTGTTGCTAAAGGGGAAAGAAATAGCCTTAAATCGCTTTTGAATTTTTCTATATGTTCCTCTAAGTAAAATTCAGATTAGTCTTAGGCAGCTGGATTTGGGTTTCTATTACTTGCTACAATAAAAACAAAAACAATACTCACCAATGCAGAAATTCCACTTGTTCCTGCCTTAGATCCCACTACCTACCACACTTGTTCAGTTTCCTCTACCTGAATAGTGATGTAAGTTGCTTAGTGACATCAGTTCAGGTGCACCTCTCTAAGGACCACATTCAGCACACATCCACATTTCATCTTACCCTGTCTGTAAACACAACCACTTAAGGAAACTTTGATCATATAGAGTTTTGGAGGTGCTGCACATTACCCCAAGAAATGCAGCCACTCTCTGGCAGATGCTGATGTTTTCCATCAGGCTTTATCTAGTGACCAGCTCCCCACACACTGCTTAGCAAACAGCAAAAACTTCATATTTTTTTTTCTGACACTACTGCCTTACCTTACCCATTACAGACCAATTTTGGAAACAAAGTCCTTCCCTGGGACAGGGAAGGCTTTAAAATATTAATATCCTTTTATTAGCCATTTAATATCTCATTATTTCAAGTCCAGTGATACTGGAAGGCCGGAAACTTAATTACTGCAGCCATAAGTTGGGAAGCATCATCTTCAAGATGCATGTGAGCTTATACTTATTTATCTGCAAGCATGAAAGAGTTCATCCCCCACTGAAGATGCATGACTGGCTTCTGTGTCCAAAAACCACAATTCAGTTACAAACAATACAACTGCAAATGCATGAAAACATGAAGCCATC
Organism: Theropithecus gelada; assembly: GCF_003255815.1. NCBI lineage: Eukaryota > Metazoa > Chordata > Mammalia > Primates > Cercopithecidae > Theropithecus > Theropithecus gelada. The sequence goes on along the minus strand of NC_037679.1, from coordinate 84,834,156 downwards.
CTGAAGTCAAAAAGATAGACACATAAAGATTAAATCGTAATTATAATATGAACATTGCATTTTCTTTTTCCAAAGACCTTAAAAAAGACTCAGCAAGAAAAGAATGCACACTGTGGCAGGCAGCATAAAGTCACCTCCCCCCAGAAGATGTCTGTGTCCTAAATCCCAGAACCTGAGAATATCTACCTTACACAGTAGGGTAGGTTGAACTGTAGCCCCCCAAAAAAGATATGGCCAAGTCCAAACCCCCAGCACCTGTGAATGTGATCTTATTTAGAAAAAGGGTATTTGCAGATGCAATTTCAATGATCTCAAGAAAAGACCATCCTGAATTAGGATGGCCCCTAAATCCAAAGACAGGTACCCTTATAAGAAAAGAGAGTCATACAGAGACACAGGGGTGAGACCATGCAACCACAGAGGCAGAGATTACAGTGATGCTGCCACAAGTCAAGGAAGACCCAGGGCTACCAGAAGCTGGAAGAGGCAAGGAACAATTCTCCTCTAGAGCCTTTGGAGGGACTGGAGTCCTGCTGATACCTTGATTTCAGATTTCTGACCTCCAGAACTGTGGGAGGACAAACTTCTATTGGTTTAAGGCATCAAGTTTGTGGTAACAGTTCTAGGAAATAATACCTGTGTCAGAAGGAGGTCACAGATATCATTAAGTTAAGGATCTTAATATGAGTTATCTTGTAAGAGGTAATCAAGGATCCCAAAGTAATCACAAGGGTCCTTGTAAGAGGGAGGCAGCAGGGTCAGAGTCAAAGGAGATGTGATGATGGAATTAGCCACATGGGGAAGAGAGAGAGAGAGAGTTGGAGATGCTACCCTGCTGGCTTTGAAAACTGAGGAAGGGTTCACAGCTTCACAGCCAAGAAATACACATGGCCTCTAGAAGTTGGAAAAGGCAAAGAAACAGATTCTCCCCTAGAGCTTCCAGAAGGAATGCAGCCCTACTGACCTATTTTAGACTTCTGACCTCCAGAACTGTAAGATACATGTTGTTCCAGGTGATATGGATTAAAAAATGAAAATACATCTTTTGCAAATTCAAAAAAAATCCACTATCAATTGATTCCCTGATGGGAAAATCATAGGAATGATATTTGGTTACTAGCTCATAGAAACACTAGCGCGCCACTCCCCACCCCAACACACACACACACACACGCACATGCGTGCATACACACAATGTCCTACATAACCTTCAAGAATGGTAATTTTAGATGTACAGAGGTTGAGGTCATAGGATCTGGGGCTGACCTCCTAGGTGGGAACTCTGACCACTATATCCACTAGAACTTGAGCTAGAGCACCTTCTAGGTGCCATTTCCTCATGTATAAACTTTGAATAGTAGTATTACCTGTCTTAAAAGCTTGTTGTGAAGATGAAACGGGTCAACACTTCTAATGCTCCTATTATGATACCTGGTACTCAATAAATGCTCAATAAATGTTACCTATTAATACTCATTAGCTGTAGTAAGCTCCTACGGATAGAAGCCATATGCATTCCACCTTTATATCTCCCAAAGCTGTTTATATATTGCCCTCTACAAGTGGATGATTAGGAAATATTTGTGAAGTTCCATGAGAACAGAAGACGATTTGGATTATAAAATCAGGCCCAAGTCTTTACCTGATGCCAAATCCCTTTGACTACAGGGAACCTTCTACTTCTTTGAAGATTTTCAGTAACAGAAAATTCATTGGCAATGTTCCAATAACGACGTAACAGCCATTTGTGCATAGTATCTTGTTCCATCTCTGGGAAGCTCTAGCATTCATTCATTCATTCATTCATATATTCCACAAATATTTACTGTGTTCCAGATACTTTGCTTAGGATTGGGAATAGAATAGTTAGTAAAACAGACATAGTCATAGTTATTGTGGACCTTACACTCAAGTAGCAGTTAACATTCATGGATAAGAATGTGGATGTTGTGTTAGGCCATTCTTGCACTGCTATAAGGAAATCCCTGAGGCTGGATAATTTAGACAGAAAAGTGGTTTAACTGGCTCACGGCACCCACGTCTGCTTCTGGTGAGGACCTCAGGAAGCTTACAATCATGGCAGAAGGCAAAGGGAGAGCAGATGGCTCACATGGTCAGAGAGGGAGTGAGGAGGTGCCACACACTTTTAAACAACCAGGTCTCATGTGAACTCACTCATCACCAAGGGAATGATACTAAGCCGCTCCTGAGGGATCTGTACCTATGACCTAAACACCTCCCACCAGGCCCCACCTCCACCACTGGGGATTACATCTCAACATGAAATTTGGAGGCTGATATGGTTTGGATCTGTGTCCGTACCAAATCTCATGTTGAATTGTAATCCCTAATGTTGGAGGTGGGGCCTGGTAGAAGGTGATTGGATCATGGGGGCAGATATCTCATGAATGATTCAGCACCATCCCACTTGGTACTGTCCTTGCGATAGATGGTGAGTGAGTTCTTATGAGATCATTTAAAAGTGTGCGGCACCTTCCTCTGTCCTGCTTGCTCCTGCTCCTGCCATGTAAGATGTGTCTGCTCCTCCTTCCTCTTCTGCTATGGCTGTAAGTTTCCTAAGGCCTCCCCAGAAGCTGAGCAGATCAGAACCATGCTTCCTGTATAGCCTGTGAAACCATGAGCCAATTAAACCTCTTTTCTTTATAAATTACCCAGTCTCAGGTATTTCTTTATAGCAATGTGAGAACAAAATAATACAGAGGCCCAAATATCTAAACATAGCTTGAAGATAAATATTCAAACAATATTTTGGATATTTCAATATATCAATACAAATTATATCTATGCCCATGCACCTACATATTTATATACACATGCACATGTATTGCTATATTACAGGTCAAGTACTACGTGACTTTTTCTGGATATACATTCTTATTTAATCATCCTCTAAACTCTACATTGGGCTTTTTATCACACACAGATTTAACAATTCAATTACAAGTGCACAGAATAACTTAAGATTACCATCTGACAAGATTTCCACCAGAAGACATAAAAGAATAGAATGAGTGTGAAATTTATCTTCAAATGTGCCCAAATGTTACTTATCTAGAGACTTCCCTCAAAACTCCCTTTAAAACCTTGCCCTTGACTGCTCCTGAAAATGTGCCCTCAGCTCAAATGCCAGGAAAACATTTTTAAAAAATCAACTGTCTTTTGTACTTCTAAAAACCCAGGTGTAGCGGGGTGTGGTGGCTCATGCCTGTAATCTCAGCACTTTGGGAGGCTGAGGCAGGCGGATCACTTGAGTCCAGTAGTTGGAGACCAGCCTGGGCAACACGGCAAAACCCTGTCTCTATAAAAAAATACAAAAATTAGCCTGGCATGGTGGTGGGAGCCTGTAGTTGCAGCTCCTTGGGAGGCTGAGGTGGGAGGATCACTTGAGCCTGGGAGGTCAAGGCTGCAGTGAGCCGAGATCACACCACTGCACTCCAGCCTGGACAACCCAGTGAGACTGGGGATTTTCAAGGATTAGGGATTAGTTTGATTATTGTTAGTTCTGCCATATACCATGACTTTAGAAGAAATCTCTAGAAAAGTATGTTTCCACTGTATCATTATCATCCCCATTTTATAGATAAGGAAACTAGGCTCAGAGATGGTAAGTAATTTGCCTAAGGTCAAACAGTAAGGAAGGTAGAGTCAGGATCTTTACCAACATCACACATCTGGAAGCTCAACCAAAGAACTCACTACCTCTGCAGTCTTTTTCTTTATATTGAGCTAAAAATGGTGCCTTTCAACTTCCACTCTTGGAATATAAAAAGCACAAAGCTACTCCATCTTCCACATGATGGCCCTTGAAAGACTTACAAAAAGCTGTCATGTCTCCCTCTCCACCTCACCCCTGAGCCTTTTCTTCTCATCAATAGGCTTAACACTCACACTTCCTTCATCATTTCTCCTGTGATTTGATTTCAAGAGTCCTCAGCCTCCTGGACACTTTTTGGCAGACCACAACCTGATTTTTTATTGTTCTTCTTTTGGCCTAGAAAGATACAGAATTCTCCATCAGAGTGAGAGAGTGAAGTCCATCATTTGTTGCTTATTTGTTTGTAGCGACTGGGGTACAAAAAATATCTCACCTTCCTCTGAAATTCACTATCAAAAAATAGGAGCACAAGTGTGACAAGGCATGACAAATGTCCTTTAGCCTCCATGTGAAGGACAAAAGGGAGTGGCGGACACCACGGTGTGCTGGAGGACAGGTGTTATGCAAAGGAGCATCCTCTCTTCAACTCCAGAAGAGGTTCACAGGAAATCATGGGGACCCAGGACCACCTGGTTCTGTGATTTTTTATAAGAAGCTGTAAATCCAGATTTCTGTGTGAACTTGCCAACTTTTACGTGGGGGCAACAAATTAAGTAAAAATTTTTGAACTACGCAGACCCTCTCCATACCCCCACACACTTCTGGGTCAGATCTGGTCTGCAGACTGCCTGCCTGTGACCTCTGCTCTGAGTCACACACCCATTCATGCTAATGAAAATCAACCTGTAGCAGCCTCATCAAACAGTTGACTCACTGGATCCCAACACTGATAAAAACGCCAAGGCTTCTTGCATGTATGCACTCGCGCGCGCACACACACGCCATCTTGTACTTGTTTTTTTTTTAAACCTAAAAGTACAGCAGTCTCCCAGTCTCCTCCCATCCATGGGTAATATATTCTAAGACCCCCAGTAGATGCCTGAAACCACAGATAGAACTGAATCAGGTTGTCATCCATCAGAACAACATCAGGACAGAAGACATCTGTCCGTGTCTTCCACCTAAATTGTATGTCTCTTCACATCTTAATGAAGAATTTATCCCACACTGTGGCCTTTACTTTTGCAGTTTGAGATGCGACAGCAAAACTACCATGAACGTTTTTTCCTTCATCACGATTTCATGGATAGAAGATTCACTCTGACTGTAGATCTCAGTAACCTCAGCATATGATTTTTTTCTTTCCTTCTTAAGTCAAGAACTCTCACCTTTTCACTTAAAAGAAGCACTGTATGACTTCTTGTTGGCCTATCCAAATTGCCAGCATCACTACTCTTGTACTTTGGGGTCATTTGTAAATAACATAAGGGCGACTTGAACACAAGCACTGTGATACCGTGACAGTCTATTTGATCACCCAGGCAGCTACTAAATGACTCAGAGGTGGGTGGTGTCTACAGCATGGATATGCCAGACAAAGGCATGAGTTACATCCCAGGTGGGATAGAGCAGGAGGACTCAAGATTTCTTCACAATACTCAGAACAGTTCACAATCTAAAACATGAATTGCTTCTTTCTGAAATTTTTCATTTAACATTTTTGCACTGTGGTTGACCACAGTTAAATGAAACCACAGAAAGTGAAACCACAGATAAGGAGAGACTACTATAGTTGTCAACTGGAAATTTTACATTTATCTCTTTTAATCTTGCCAGATTAGGCCAAGGTTCCAGATTTTCAAAATCAGTTATGTCCTCTGATACTGTCCCCCAAAAGTCATACAATCACAGGCCAAACATGTTCATTTGTTTGGATATTACCATAATTTACATCTTTCTAAATTCACATTTTTCCCTTATCTAACTCATGGTTCCAAGGCACAAAGATCTTTGGTGAGCCCTGCAAGATTCTCGCTAAAAATCATTCATTGTTTTCTGTACTCTGAAGGAAGACTGTGTGACAACTCCACAGACTGAGAGGATCTCTCCAAAGGGTGCTAATGAATGTGCCACGTATTTAACGATGTCCCTGGGATGATGCCAAGGTCATAGCTTTGTGGACAACTCCATTCAACTTGGAGTTATAGTAAAATTTACTACAAACAGTGACACTGAAGCCACAATAAATGCATCACAGCCATTTAATTCAATCCCCTCAATTGACACAAGCCCCCAAATTTGCAACAGTCCTGGAATCCCCTAAAAAAGTGTGAATACAGCCCTGGGCTTGTGATCTGCAGCTTCCACTTTGTTCCTCTGAAGGCTGGGCAATAATTTGTTAGATGAATCCCCATCCTCCTGAGGCTACACAGGTGAAAGTTGAGCAAAAAAGTATCATCTTCCAAAATGACGTCTATGAGGATGAGCAGAGGATACTCTTAGTACATCCGTGTGGAGTGGAGAAAACCAAGTATATGGCAATAATGGGATCCTTGAACTCGGTCCTGTCCCTCTAGAGCAGAGCTCTTCAGGGCAAGAGAAGGAGGATTCCACCCCATGGGGCTTCACAGCAGGCTCTTAGGTCAGAGCAAAAGGCTTAGGAAACTATAGATTGAATCATTTGTTTGAGCCCATTATGACATAAGCATACAGACACCATCATCTCTTATCAGTGTCTCCTTTCTAGAATGACAGGGGAATAGTAAAAATGGTGTGAAACTTGCACATTGTCAAAAGCAACCAGCAGCAGTTCATCATCCATATTTTTCATTGGTGCAGATAATCTCCTGTGACTTGGCTCAGATCTTTCTAAACTCTGAATATTTAAGGCCACAGATTTAATCAAACCTGCCTACAGAATACAAGGACCACCAGGAACCCCAGGCAGGGCTATGTGTGCAGGTTTTCAGCTAGTCCACCTTCCATCTCTAAGGACAGTGAGCATTGCAAGTCCAGGAAAGACTCTATGCCAAACGTGAGCTTCCTAAGAATTAATTTCTTTGTTAATTAGACCTCATGACTATATCAGTCTTTTTTTTCTGAAACTGTCTCTGGCTTAAGACACAGTGTCCTGTAGGTCACAAGAAGAAGAAACCAACCCCTCCCAGACCTTACTGAGACCAAGTTTCATGTAACCTCTAAACAGGAGCTAGTAGAATGTGAGGAAGGGCAGAACTCTGAGTTATTGTATTTTTCTAAAATAGCTGAATAGATTGGACTTAGGGGCTCTCTTAACAATTTAAAGGAGGAAGGATCAATCATTCTAAAAAACTCAACTCCTTTCTCGCTGAGGCCTCTGCTGCAAAAGCAATGGCAACCAATGTGCTAAGAAAAAATAAGCAGAAACACTAAATTCGGTGGTTCAAAAAGACCCCTTCAAAGAGCATGAACAACATATTGTCTGGTTCCTAGCAGAATTTGGAGTCAGAAACAGAGCTAATTTGAGTGAAGAATCTAGCAGAAATGTCCCATGGCCAGATTTCCTAAACTGTATCCCACTGGTTATATTCAAATTAAGTTAGGTGGCACATGGGTGAACTTATTTTTATTTTAATAGTTATTTATTTTAAGGCATATTAACAAAAAATTTAATACACCAAGTTTATGGACTTCATTGTCTTATAATGAAGCTAAATTCGTTTTTAAGTTTGAAAAGGCAATGCGTTTATTAGCACCACACCCTAACCCACTGAGCTAACTGACCACCCCAAAGAAGCAAGGCATTTAAAGAAAATATATCGAATAAATAGTATTATTAGACACTGTGAGCTGGCAAAAAAAAAAAATGAGAAGGTGGTATTTGGATTACTAAAGTTGGGAAAATATTGTCTTATGAGGAAAGATAGAGGGAAGAACAGGGGAGACAAGAAAGGGGAGAAGGAGAATAAATTCTTTCTGCTGGGAAGGGTCAGGGATTCCCCTTTCCAGGGAGCGGGAAGCAGCATCGCCTGCTGCAGCCGCCTGCTGATTCCAGGGAGTCTCTGCCGTCAGCTGTTTCCTCCTTCGGGAGGTCATTCTGGCCTCCAGCCCTTCAGAGCATGGGACGCTCAGTCAGAACAAGACCTTGGAGACAAAAGAAGGGGCGACAAAAAGCTCCGAGCAAGTACTTAGGAGAACTGTAGATAAATTCCCCCTTACCTTAATGACGTCTTCATCGGCAGACTTGCATTCCACAGACTCAGACACATCGACCACAGAACCATCCTCCTGGACCCCCACGACTTTGACAGGAACCGAAACAGGCTTTCCGGTGAGAATGGCGGTGTTCAAAACCTCGGTGTCCTGAACAGGAGAGGAGAGGGCTCAGGTCAGCAAGCGCGCACCACGGGGGCGAGGGGGACAGGGGTGTCCACCAAGCTCCCGACGCCTTCATTCTCCTTCTGCAATTTAGACAGTTGTCCCAAGGGATGAAGCTACGAAGCACACACAAAATGGAAGGTTCCAAACAGCTGGACGGGGTTCCACCCCAGACTGAGATAATCAAACCTGACGGTTGGTGGGAATGTCTTCTCAGTCCCCAGGCGCAGGGTCATCCTCCCCTCCCGGACCTCCACTCCCTCTGCCCTACTCCAGCCCCGCCACCCTCCGCCCCACAGACTCACACAGAGCACACGAGTTCCTTTCAGTACTTTTCAAATCTTGGCTCAAGGATCATTTGGGAAGCGACTACCTATTTTCTGGGCCTATTAACATAGTGAACATAGACTTCATTGTGATTTTAAATTAGGAAAGACAACAGCAGGAACAACAGAAGAGAACGAGTCAAACATTACAAACCTCCGCACACTCAAGCTGACCATCAACACCCCACCTCCCCGACACCTCCAGAACCCCCAGAGATCTCCCCCCAAACCCAGGTATTTTTAAATGCTGACATGTGCGTTTCTCACTTCCTCAGTTGACTGATCTCCTCAGAGTTCTATAGGTTCTAATATATGTTCATAATTTATCTCAGTCTGTCCAATATTTGCCACCCCCACTGCCAACTTCCCTACTCAAGCCATCTTCCCTCAACTGGACAACTGCAATGCCCTCCCCAACTGGTTTCCCTGTGTCCATTCTCTTTACAACAAAGATTATCTTTTTTATTCAATATAATGCAGATTATTTCTTTCCTAGATTATAACTCTTTGAAAAGTGTCCTGCTAGTCTTCTTTTTTTTTTTTTTTGAGACAGAGTCTGGAGTGCAGTGGCGCGATCTCGGCTCACTGCAAGCTCCGCCTCCCGGGTTCACGCCATTCTCCTGCCTCAGCCTCCCAAGTAGCTGGGACTACAGGCGCCGCCACCACGCCCGGCTAGTTTTTTTGGGTTTTTTTTTTTGTTGTTTTTTTTTTTTGTAGAGACGGGGTTTCACTGTGTTAGCCAGGATGGTCTGGGTCTCCTGTCCTCGTGATCCGCCCGCCTCAGCCTCCCAAAGTGCTGGGATTACAGGCATGAGCCACCGCGCCCAGCCCTGCTATTCTTAAGATAAAATCCAAGCTCATGCACATAGAATGATCTGACCTTGGCACCTTTTACCCTCTCTCCTGCTCCTGTCTTTCTGTTCCTCACCACAGTTGAGCCCATTAACATCCCATCAACAGCATCCACCACAGGGTACTTCCCCTGTGCCTGGGTTCTCTGATCTGGAAAACGGGGATAATAAAAACAGCTCCTGTATGGGGACCTTATGAAAACTTGATAAATCAATCAATGTACAAAGCTTAGAACAGAACTGGTACATAATGGGCAACAAGCACACAATAAATCCAGCTGTTACAGTAAGTTCTCTACAGTATTTGCTCCATGAGTGAATTGAAGAACCACTGAGTAGATTCACAAGGGGACTGTGGCAGAGATGCCACTTCACACTTGCCTGAAGAGAAAGGGAGTCAACCAGAGAAGATGGTAGACACCTGGGCAACACAGCCCAGCAATGAGAGTTCACCAAACATTCCACAATTGGCTTCACTAGAATGAACCAACCAGATAACTATTTCAGTGTCTCCCAGACTGTATCAATGAGATCATTATTTCAGTACTGCTTTCACACTTGGAGTCCTTAACCTTAGCTCAGGCACGAAGTGGGTTCTGCAGTCAGCCCCACACTCTCTATTCCAAACTTGATTGTGAAGGCTTAATAGAGTAAGAGATGGAGTCAACCTTTAATAATAATAATAATAATTGCTAAAACTTAGCTATTGTGTATGAAACGGGTAATGTTCTATGTGTTTTATATGTCATTAATTCCTCATTCAGTTTTCTCAACTCTCCCAAGGTAGTCACGGATATTATTCCCATTTTATAGATGATTTATTTTTCGTTGATATTAAACCTGCAAATAATAGCTAGTTGTTAACAGAAAACATCAACTTTGTAATGAATATTTAAAAACAATAACATCCCAATCTAAGAAATGTAAAAATTAAGTTTGTTTGTTTTTTACATGTGTCCCCTCTTCTGGATGAAATTTTAAAGAGAGAAATCCAAAAGAACAGAACGACACTCCATGTTCCTGAGCACTCCCCTCTGCCTGGGGAGCTTAATCCTGTGCACACTTACATAAATTTATATTAAAGCACATAGGATGGGAAGTACTGTGGAAGTTGAGATGAGAACTCACCTAGGTGGGGTAATGACATGGAAGTGGGAGTAATCTCATGAATACAAGGAACGGAGATCGTATCTTAACTGCTAAGTTCGACTCAATCATGCAGCTGAAAAAATAAATCAATGCAGGTATTTTTTGTGTGTGGTGCATTGATTTTGTCTAATGAGCATCCCCTCCTTCCTTCCTCTTTAGTGACAATGTTTCTTTTTTTTCTCTCTGTATCACCCAACTCCTGCCATTTGTGAATGTGGCCTGGGTGGCGCTGACCCCAGAACACCCAGTCAGACTTCACAGAAGAGCACGTGACCAAAATACAGTCAATCTAGGTATTGCAGCCCTTTGCCCACAAAGACAGATTCAAGTGAAGCCCAAACAAAGAAAATGAGACAGGAGTAGGAGCTGCAAATATTCCTGGGAAAGATTTCTAGGTTTCTGAATCCAACTACACCTGAAGTCTGTTATCTTTGGAAATTTAGATACATAAAAATTAACTGTTTTACCGAAGTTAGTTTGAGTTGGGTTTTTTGTCAGTTGCAACAAAAATTCTTAACACATGAGGACAGGTAACAAGCAACACACGAGGGAAAGATAAAAGGCTAGACATCAATCTCTGCCTTGTAGAAGCTCATAGCCTTCAAGGAAGACATTACAATATATTTCCCAAACTGAGTTTTAAGAAAGGTGAAATTAATTTTTATAATAAATTACAACTGACACAAACTTATGATTCTATTACACATAACTTTGCAACCATGTTTCCTCCTTCAGCTTTTTCACAGGTAGCTGAGATTTTTGTACCTTTTTTATCCTGTGTCCATCAACGGCCTCTCAAAAATCCCGAAGGCAATTCCTACCTACTTAGCACAATGAGAAAGCAATTTACCATGGTAAATATTACATTGAAATCGTCCCCTGATCCCAGAGGTGCTAAAAATCCCTAACCTATCAAAAAACCAAGTATTTTATTCTGCTCTTATTTGTGTGAGTTCTAGGTTTCATGCCTTGAAACATATTTATAGTCCTTTATGACTATGTGATTCCATTAATGTTGCATGTTAGGGTGATGTCAGTGAAAATGGTAGCATCAAAACATCAGAAAATTCCCTTCTACATAAAAGCAATGAGGAAACTGTCAGTGTCAAGATCAACTTTTGTATAACTCTGGAAATAAACCAAAGATTGACAGGCAACCAGGAGATCATTTATTCAAGAAAAAATGGCTGATTTTTGGTAAAAACAGAACTTTGTGGCATTTTAACCTGACCTGCTTAAATCTCACACTTTCTAGTGCTGTAGTATCTTTGAAAAATAACAGCCTATACTGACAGTAAAAACCAGCAGTCTAGAAGCCACTGGAGTGGGCAGGTCAGGACTGGAGATCTTTCAAAACCTCATTCCCAAATAATTGTCATTTATTGACTTGTCTAATGGTTCCCTGAAAAAAACCCACTTGCAAGGCTGTCGGTATTTGGCTCCACTCTCAGTTCACCCAGCGTGGAAAGCTCTTCCCTAGAGATACTTTCCAGGCAACTGTTTGACTTTTCGCTGCCTGAGGCAGTGTATAACAGTTTAATAAAAAAGCTTCAAAGGAAAAGATAAAGAGTGAGACGTCCACAGGGTCATTGAAAGGCTACGGCATATTCCTGGGAATTTATAAGATCATAATCATACTTAGGGCTGTGTGCATGCCTAGAGCTGTGCTCATACACAAGAAAGATCAGAGAATAGACCTAAGGTCTCACCTCTGGTTGATTTTGAGGCTCTGATAAAGCAGGAAGTGAAAGCTAAGGCAGGTGTCAGGTATTTAAAGAAAACTCTGCCTAATCATTGGCTGACCACGAAGCTAACCAAGCAGAGACTTTACAGACTTTACAGAATTAGTTTGCAAAAGTCACTAAGCAATCAACAACTACTACAACAAACAATCACAAAAACAAACTTGGGGAGGGAAAGAGAATCTGATTCCAAGAGTTGCTGCATTATATTATTTCAAAATGTCCAGCTTTGAACAAAAACTTATGAGATATGCAAAAAAGCAAGAAAATATGGCCCATACACAGGACAAAAAGCAATCAAAGCAAATTTTCCCTGAGAAAGCTAAGGTATTGGACCTACTAGACAAAGATGACAATTATTTTAAATTAAACATTTTGAATATATTCAAAGAAATAAAGAAAATAACATCTAAAGTACTAAAAGAAAGTATGAGAGGCCAGGTGCGGTGGCTCACACCTGTAATCCCAGCATTTTTGGAGGCTGAGGCAGCCAGATCACGAGGTCAGGAATTTGAGACCAGCCTGGCTAACATGGTGTAACCCCATCGTTACTAAAAATATAAAAAAATAGCCAGGTATGGTACAACCACGCCTGTAATCCCAGCTACTTGGGAAGCTGAGGCAGGAGAATTGCTTGAATGCAGGAGGCAGAGATTGCAGTGAGCTGAGATCATGCTACTGCACTCCAGCCTGGGCCACAGAGCAAGACTCCATCTCAAAGAAAAAAAAAAGACAATATTGATAGATATAAATCATTTTCTTAAATAACCAATTAGAAGTTCTAAAGTTGAAAAGTATAATAACTGAAATGAAAAATTAACTCATGGGGCTCAACAGCAGATTTGAGCAGATAGCAAAAAGAATCAGTGAACATAAAGATAGGTTAATTAAAATTAAAATGTGAGGAGTATAAAGAAAATAGAATGAACAAAAATAGTACAAATACAGCATCGGAGATTTCTGTGATGCCATCAAGCATACCAGCATAAGCACAATTGCAATCCCAGAAGAAAAGGAGGCAGAGAAAAAGGAAGAAATAATATTTGAGTAATTAATGGCAAAGGTGACCCAGATTTTATTTAAAATATTAATCTGCACATTCAAGAGTTCAGCAAACTCAAAATAGAATAAACTCACCAAGATCCACACCTAGATACATCATAATCAAACTGTCAAATACCAAAATACTGTATAATATTGAAAACAGCAAGACAAATACCTCATGATATACAAGCAATCTTCAAAAGACTAAGAACTGTTGTATTACCAGAAACTGGAGGCAAAAAGGCAGAAGGATGACAACATTCAATGTGGTGAAAGAAAAGACTGTCAACTGAGAATTTTATATCCAGAAAACCTGTCTTTCAAAATAAAATGAAGAAATTGTCACAAAACAAGAGAAACAGACAGTGAGAGAGTTCTTCACTAATAGACTCATCTTACAAGAAACACCAAAAGAAGACCTCTAGGCTCAAATGAAGGAACACCAGACAGTAATTCAATTACACATGAAGGTATAGAGAGCATCAGTAAATGTAACTACATTGAGAAATATAAAGGACAGTACAAACATATTGTTTGTGACATTACATTTCTTCTATCTTATTTAAAGGAGAACTGCATAAAGGAGTAATTATAGATGTTTGTTCATGGACACACAACTTGCAGAAAGATGCAACTTGTATGACAAAAACAGAGACAAAGGTGAATGTTGTATAAAATGAGTCAATCAACAAGAAAATATAACAATTATAAAACAGATGCACCTAACAAAGCCCCAAAATACATGAGGCCAAAACTGACACAGTTGAAGAAAGAGATAAAATTCAACAATAAGAGTTGGAGACTTCAATATTCCACTTTCAGTAATTAACAGAACAACTAGTCATAAGATCAACAATGAAAAGGAAGACTTTAAGAATACTATAAAGAAACAAGACCTAACAGACATCTATAGAACACAGTAGCCAGCAACAGTAACACATTGTTACTGCATTTACATGGAGCATTCTGTAGGACATATCACAGGTCAGGCCATTAAACAAGTCTCAACAAATTTGAAAGGACTGAAATTATAGAAAGTAAATTATCTGATATCAATAGAATGAAATTAGAAAAGGATAGGGTGAAAATTAAAAATATCTGTAAACATTCGGAAATTAAACAATCCTCTTTTAACAACCAATGTTTCAAAAAAGAAATCACAAGAGAAATCAGAAAATACTATCAAATGAGTAAAAATGAAAGCACAACATGCCAAAACTTATGAGATGCATTAAAATTAGTATTGAGAGGGAAATTTATAGCTGTAAATGCCTATATGGGAAAATTAAAATATCTCAAATTAATAACCTAGCTTTCTACCTTAGAGAACAGAGAAAAAAGAGCAAACCCAGAACAAGCACAAGGAAGACAACAATAATAGAGCAGAAAAAATGATAAGTATAGTTTAATAATAATATAAATATCATATCGTTATTTATATTAAATATTGGTATTTACTATTAAATAATGTTATGTTAAATAATATTAGATATTACATTTCATATTTATGTATTAATACAAAATAATAAATTACATACAGAGAAAATCAGTGCAATGAAACCAAAAGTAAGTTATTTGGAAAAATTTTAAAGCTGATAAAACTTTAGCCAGACTGATGAGTGAAGCAGTAGGGAGATTCAGATTTCTAAAATAAGGAATTAAACAGGAGCTCAGTATTACAGGAAAAAAAAAATTACAGAGGAATACTAGAGCATATGCCAAAAACCAGATGACCTAGATGAAAAGAGAAAATTCATAAAAAGACAAAAACTACCAAAACTGGCTCAAGAGGAAATTGGAATTTCAATATCTATAACTGATAAAGAGACTGAATAATTAAAAAATAAACTTTCCACAAAGAAAAGCTCAGGACCAGATGGTTTCATTAATAAAGTCTAACAAAAGCTTAAAGAAAGAGTAATATTAATTTTTAGAAATTCTTCACAAAATTAGAAGATGAAACAGTTCCCAGCTAATTCTATGAGACCAGTATTACCCTAATTTAAAAAAAAAAAAAAAAAAAGCAAAGACATCACAGGAAAAGAAAACTACAGGCCAATATCCCTAAAGAATATAGATGCCAACCCCACACCCCTGCCACACACATGCAAAATACTAGCAAACAAATGCATGCAACATTTTTTTAAAGGACTAAACACCATAATGAGTGGGAATTATCCCAGGGATGCAGTGGGTTGGTTCAACGTATGAAAATTAATCAATGTAATACACTTTAATTATAGAACAAACGACCAAAATGCATGTCTTGATAGTGTCAAGACATGTGAAAAAAAAGCATTTGACAAAATCCAACACCTTTCAACAATAAAGTTACTCAATAAATTAGGAATTGATGGGAACTTCCTCAACATGATAAAGGCCATCTATGGAAAACATACAGCTAACATCACAATGGTAAAAGACTGTAAGCTTGCTCAAGATCAGGAAGAAGACAAAGATGACTCTCACCACTTCTATCCAGTGTTGTACTGGAGGTTCTAGCCAAGGCAATTGGTGGTGAAAGGGGGGGAATTAATTAAAAGGAATCCAAATTGAAAGGAAGAAGTAAAACTATCTCTGTTTGCAGATGACGTGATCCCATACCTAGAAAATTCTAGAAATTCACAAGCAAACCATTAAAGCTAATAAAAGAGTTAAGCAAATTTCAGGATACAAGATGAAAATCTAAAACTCAATTTTATTTGTAATGAACGATATATAAATGAAATTAAGAGACTAATTCTCTTTATAATAGCATTGAAATTAATACATTACATGGAAATAAGTTTAATGAAAGTAGTTGGTTAAACTTAAATATCTCACAAAGTATTGTTGAAAAAGTTTAAAAAATACCTAAATAAATAAATAAAATGTATCCTATGTTCATAGATTGGAAAACTTAATATTGTTAAGATGTCAACACTCTCCAAAGAAATATACAGATTCAATGTAATTGCTATCAAAACTCCAGCTGCCTTTTTTCCAGAAATACACAAGCTAGTGTTAAAATTCATATGGAGATGAGGCAGAATAGCCAAAGCAATCTTGATAAATAACAGTTGGAAGGCTCACACTTCCTGATTAGAATTGACTTTCCAGAAATAAACTCTCACATTTTCAGCAGATTGATTTTCAACAAAGATGTCAAGATAATTCAGTGGTGAAAGAATAGTTTTTTCAACAAATAATGCTGGGATAACTGGATATCCACATAAAAAAGAACAAAGTTGGATCCATACCTCACACCACATTCAAAATTTAGTTCAAAATATATCAAAGACATAAATTTAAGGGCTCAAACTATTAAACTCTTTAAAGAAAACTTAGGTATAAATCTTCATGACATCAGACTCAGCAAATATTGCTTAGATATGACACCAAAAGCACAACCAACAAAGAAAATAAATTGTACTTTATCGAAGTTAAAAACCTTTGTGCTTCAAGAGATACCACCAAGAAAGTAAAAGGACAATCCACAAATGGGAAAAAATATTTGCAAATAATTTATTTGATAAGGGTCTAGTGTTTGGAATATATACAGAACTATTATACCACACAAAATAGACAAATATCCAGATTAAAAATGAGGGAACAAGATTTGAATAGACAGTTTCCAAAAGAAGATATATTAATACAAATTGGCCAATAAACACATGAAAAGATGCTCAACATCATTAAGGAAATGTAAACCAAAAACAGATACCACTTCACACTGACTAGGGCAGCTTTAAATAAAAAGACATAAAATAACAAGTGTTGACTGGCAAGAATGTATGGAAATTGGAACTCTCATACATTGTCTGTGGGGTGTAAAATCGTGTGACTGCTGTAGAAAAGTTTGGTGCTTCCTCAAAAGGTTAAACAAAGAATTACCATATGACCTAGCAATTATACTCCTGGGGGGGTGTGTGTGTTTGTGTGTGTGTGTGTGTGTGTGTGTATATGACTGCTAATAGGTTTGGGATTTCACTGGAGGAGTGATGGAAATATTCTAGAATTAGTGTTGATGGTTGCAAACCCTTGTGGATATATTGAAAGCCACTGCATAGTGAAGACAAACAAACAAAAGATTCCGTGTTATTCTGAATAGTGAGGTAATGCCGTACGTCCTGGCATTTCATGTGTTGGGAACATCAGTACAGATGTCAGTAGAAAGGCTCATATCACTCCTCAATGCCAATGATGATTCAGTGTTTTGTGAAAGATGGACAGTGGGCAACAGAACAACTTTGCCAATGAGAAAACATTTGGCAGACTATAAAATCCAAGAAGTAGATATAATACAGGGCATCTTCAACACCCTTTTTGACCAGCTGAAGTTTTACCAGGGTGAGTAACAGCCTCGTACTCTATGGCCATGAGAAGGATTCACACATCAGGCAGCAAGCAGCCCTAAGTGTTGACAGTCTCTCCTTTCCTCTTCTTGTTTCTCAAATGGTCATGATTCCTTACATGACAATCATTCTGTTAGCTTCGAATCTGCAGAGTCAACTGAATCTTAGGGATATCTTAGATCTAGAAGGAACTGAAGAACACATTGCCTTAAAATGCCTTGTTTTATGAAGAAAAGAGAGCAGCAACTCCTTCCACGTTGGGAATCTGAAACCCCATTGGATGAGGTGAACTACCCACGGGAAATACAAAGGCAAAAGAGAACATCACAATCTAGTACCACGTTTGAGAGAAAAGAATAATAATAGCTCTCATATAAGAGAGCATCTGCTTTGTGCTAGCGATTAATTAATGAGGTTGCTTCTATTATTCCTTTCGCTTTACAGAGAAGAATGTAGGAAATAAGGAATCTCTGACTGATAAAGAAACTGACTGCTCAGTAACTCCACCTATGGGTATCTTTATTGAGAGAAATGCCCAAACAAGGTCATCGGTGCATGAAGGATACTCATCAAAGCATTGTTTCTAATAGGAAAAGGTAGACACTATCTAAATATCCATTAGTTCGGAAATGGCCCCATGAACTGGGTACAGGTCCACAGTATAAAATATTATATAACAGATAAAATGATTAATTGGACCCTATATTGTTTAAAAATAAGCCAGAGTACTTCAGCTTTCTTAGCTATAAAAAAAAATTCCAAAGACTTTATAAGGATGGCATTAAATAAATAAAATTTCCTCACAAGCTCTCTTTTTGAGCACACAGTCTGATTGTATTTTACTGTCCATTTGAATTTGCCAATGAAACATAGGTGGAATTATGTGCTCATTTGAATCAGAAGCTCTGAGAGCACGAGACTTCACACTCTCCCTTTCCATGCCATGGTGATGGTGGCTGCTCCGCCATCCTGGCTCCCAAAGTGACCCAGAGCAAAATTCTCCAACTGATCTGTGTCAGACAGGCAGTGTGAGCACAAATAAACCTCTGTTGCTTTAAGCTATTAAAATTTAGGAGTGGCAAGTAACTTTCGGCACATTATTTTGACTATGTACTCTCAGGCTAAAGATAAAAATAACTGTAAACACATATTGAATTCTAGTTAGGTTTGTTTTCCACAGCAGTATGGGTTAGCAATTCTAAAACTGCTTTAGTATTCTAGGATTGAGCAAACAATATGTGTTGGGTAATGAGAGCCAGGATTCTCACTGCTAGAAAATTGAGTTTAAAAATGGAAAGGAGAAGGAGTTAGAGTGAACTCTGCAATCATGAACTGGGATGGGAAGAGTACCAGCACAAAATCACAGGGGTGGGGACATACATGTGTCTACCTATGTATAATGTGGGTGTATATATATGTACACATGTATATAGTTTTTTCCAAGTTCTGTTCACTGAGAGGGCTTAGCTATAACAACACCCCTTTAGCAATCAGCGCACCCAGTACCCAGAATGGAGCTCTAAAAACCAATCTCCAATAAAAGAAAACAGAGCTCCTTAGAGAAATGGCTGATTTAAGTGTCAAGACAAAGAAAGTACAAGAACATGAGCCTAAAATATCCTGTGGAGGCAGAAAGTAACAAAGTGCTCAAAAAAAAAAAAAGTCAAAAGGACACAAGAGGCAGAGTGAAGGGGCACCCATTTCCAGTCTGGGACAATTTTAGCATCACAGTAAATAATCACAGCAGTCAACTATAATCTGTAGAATAAAATGAGCTTCTGAGTCCATATTGTTATAAACAAACAGTGGAGAAAGGAGGATTGATCCTTAGAGTAGAATTCCAGCTAACAAATATAAAAAGGAATGATGAAACTACAATACCACCACCTGGCAATCACTATTTATTACTGTAATTGTTTCAGGCAAGAATCATTAATGGGCTCTGCTGCTGATTGAAAGGATGATAAGAAACAGGACACTTGCATTGTACCAAAGTATCTCTGTGAAAGAAACATTAATTTCAAAGGGAAAAAAACACAGTAACTTTATGGTGTCTAAACCTAGCATATACCACCTGTCTTGGTCCATTTTGTGCTGCTATAACAGAATGCCATAGACTGGGTAATTTATAAAGAACAAATTTTTTTTTCTCACATTCATAGAGGCTGGGAAGTCTAAGATCAAGGCACCAGCATCTGGTGAGGGCTGCCCTCTGCTTCGAAAATGGCACCTTGAATGGTGTAGCCTCTGGAAAGGATTGCAGAAGGCAGAGGGCAAAAAGGAATGAACTGCTTGGTCAATCCCTTTTATAACAGCATTAATTCATTTATGAAGGCAGAACCCTAATGACATAAACACCTCCCAAAAGGCTTCAGCTCCCAACGCTGTTGCAGTCAGGATTAAATTTCCAACACATGGATTTTGGGAGACACACACAGACCGTAGCACTCCCTTTTCCATTTGATCAAAGACAACATCACTAGTAATGGGATAAATATGCATTGTGTGTCCTGAAAAGGAGATAGCATCAATTCTGGACTGGTTTCAAAAAAAAAACATATAAACTGAATCTAATAATAAGGAAATATAAGACAAACCCCAATATGGCACATTCTGTCCATTTCAAATATGTCACAGCCTAAAAGACAAAGACTAGGAAACTGTTCCAGATTAAAGGACACAACAAATGCAATGTGTGGTCCTGAATTGAATCCTCAAACAAAAAAAAAGTATTTTTCTTTTGCTGTAATGCATATTAGTGCAATAATAGATAAGATTTGAATATGGTCTAGGAATCAGATATTTTGCATTGACATTAATTTCCTGATATTGACATTTCACTCTACTTATGTAAGAGTTTTTAGGAAATTTACACAAACATATTTACAGAAAAAGGATCATCATGTATATAACTTACTCTCAAGCAGTTCGTTAAAATAACAACAACGTGTCTTTGTGTTGAAAGAGAGAATATTCACATTTTGGGGATTTTGGTGAAGGTATTTGGGAAACACATTTGTTCAGACTCAAAGATATAACCAAGAGAGCAGACAACAGAGATGAATCAATAAATAAATGCATAAAGATGCAGGATGTGGTAAATGCCTAACAAACAGAATTAGTGACAACTAATTTTTCTTAAACACTTAGATAAGTTCCAGGCAGTGTGCCAAGTTATTTACATGCATTATCTGTTAATAATAATGCTTATTTATAACAATAAACTACAATAGATATCAACATCTGATAACCAACAAAGTACCCAACAACAGTGCCTGGTACATTGTAAGTACTTGATAAACACTAACTGGTCTTATTAACATCTTATTTAATCCTCAAGCATCCCTACTGAAGCATTGCTATTTTTATCCTCATTTTACAAATGAGGGAACTGAAGCTGAAAGGTTCTATGATTTGGCCAGAATCACTCGCTGCTAAGCTGCAGAGCCAGGATGGGAGCAAAAACATGTGACACCAGAGCCCCCAATCCTGGCTGCTGCACTGGGTCTCCTCTCAGCTCCTCACTTGGAAAATAAACCTAACAATCCCATTTCTTTTCCCAACTCAAAAGAAAGCTTTCAGCCTAAAAGATAGCTTTACACAGATTTTTTAATTTGAAACTTTTACAAATATGTTTTATAGATACAAAACTTAGTTTTTAGTAGAAACAGCTAGGTAGCCACAAAGGCCCAAGTCACAACCATGTGTGACTTCCAGTGTGTTCCACTCCAGATGCTCTTCCAGCCTGTGAGGTTCTGGCCCACAACCCCAAGGCTTGGCCACCTACACTCTTTGATCCCTGGCACAGAAATGTCAGCCTCTGAGTAGTAATCTAATTCTGACCACATTGGGTCCTCGGACACCTTGACTTCTGATTTTTAAAACTGCAAGGCAGATATAAATTTCACTCAGAGATAAGCAAGGATGTTGGCTCCAATTTAAATACTGATTTATCAATCCCACTGTTGTGTATTACATAACGCTGAAATCAGCCAGCTCCCCCAACTTGATGGCTATTTTTAGACTCAGATCATTTATTATCCACAAGACAGTAAGTGATTCCAAAATTCAGCTCTGAGTCTCTAAATAACACAAATAAAATTATTTCAATAGGATAGCACTCAGAGAGAGAATCAATAAAGTGTGGCTCTGTTAAGGACTGACCTGTGTCTCCCAGGTGGTAACTATAGCTGGAAGAAGCAAAGGCTGTTGGGAATGAGCTTTCCTAGTGCCCAGGTAAGTTCATTAACCAGTAACTAAGAACAGTGAGGTGGTAAGTGCTGCTTAACTCACACAATTAGGGGTCACTCACAGGGAAGACGGGTCATCCAGTGGATCTTAAAAGCAAGTTTACCTCACAGGGAAGGAGGAACAACAGTTCCTCCGCTTCTGAAACAACAGACTACAAATACGTGAGGCCCTACAGCTCTCGGTACATATGGAGGTTCTACAAGCAGTGGAAACTCAACCAGTTAAAGCCACGAGACCGCAAACTTCATGGGGACAAGGACTAGGTTTCTTTCTTCCCACTGACTCGCATACTGCCCGGGGTGGAGTAGGATCTCAAACGTGGCTGAATGCAGGTAAAACCATCCAATAGTGACCTACGGAGCATCTACTGGAAACCTTCCTTCCCTTCTCCGCCAACACTATTATAATGGTGGCAAGGCTCCATGTCGCTGCTTTATGCAAAATGGCCTCCCCATTCAAGTCACTGTGGATTGGTCCAGAAATGAGTAATGAACCATGCTGAACCAATGAGCCCTTTCTGTAAAGAATTTGGAATGAAAATTAAGAGATTCCAGCCTCTGATGCCTCTCTAGAAAGTAAGGAATATAAACTAAGAAGCAGTTGTTGGCCATTTTCTGCCAGGAAAGTGGCAAGCAGAAGAGGGGAGGGGGTGGGGTTGGTCAAGCTTCCTAAGGAGACCCCATGCTGGTTCCAGTTCATTCCTTGTGCCCCGCTCCTTCCCTGTCCTTGGATTCCAGGATGTGTCCTCATCATTAATTCTCCTTTATGCTGTCATTAGCCCTAGTTGGTTTCTGTTACCACCAGAAGAGTCTTAACTGAGAGCTCTAACAATATCAATGCCCCCTGCATCCCAAGTCCCATAGGGAAGGTAGGTGGGACACTGATAAAAGTAGCCCATGGTAACAAGGACATCCTCAGCTGCACAAACGTTTCACTTTTTCAGCTGCAGCTGGACACCAGATCTTGAGCCCATCCCTCAAGAAACCTGCACCTATGTGCTAAGAGGGCATCCTAGGCCACTGTGATGGGCACTGAACTAAGAGTCAAAAGACCTGGATGCTGCCACCAACTTCCTAGGTGATCCTGGGCCAGCAATAGTCTTTTCTGTAAGGTGGGGCAATAATATCCAGCCTACCAGCTTCCTGGGGATAGGAAGATGCTTTGGGGAAGCAATGGTGATACTGCTGAGTGACTGGGGGAAATGCCAGCTTGGGAACCCCCCGTAGAGCTTGGGCATAACACAAATGCCCACAAAGGCCAAGCAGGCAGTGGACATGAGCAGAGCAGCCCAGATAGACACTGAGACCGAAATAGCAATGCCCAGAACAGCTACTGTCATTACCCCACTTTACAGAAGAGGAAACCAA
Organism: Theropithecus gelada; assembly: GCF_003255815.1. Lineage (NCBI taxonomy): Eukaryota > Metazoa > Chordata > Mammalia > Primates > Cercopithecidae > Theropithecus > Theropithecus gelada. The sequence goes on along the minus strand of NC_037679.1, from coordinate 84,811,120 downwards.
GGCTCTTGAGGTCATCCACCAAGTTAGTTGCTGAGTTGGGACTCGCCCAACTCCAAAACATGTGCTCTTGACCACTGCCCCAGAGAACTGGGTGGGAATCACACTGCAAAAGGATACAATTGCTGTGGTCATCGAGGTCAGAGGTAAAGTGATTGTTTTTACTCTGTTGGTACCAGAGTAGAATAGTACCATGTCATAGTAAATTTTGCATTTAGCAAGAAACCCACATAACGGGCAAATAATTAATCAAAGTAAATGTGGTCACTCAAATCATGACCAGCTACACACCCGCTTCTTTAGGATATGCAGCAAATGGAAGCTATTGTGACCTACCAAGTGAGTGGTAAAGCTCTGACATTAGTATTCGATGTTTAAATAAGAACCATCAAAAGGGCCAAAGAGGGGGAAAAAAGTGTGAGACACTTGAGGAAATTCTATCCATAGTTCAGTCTCTGTATCTGATAGAATATAAGAAGGAGGCAAAGTGAGGCCGTGATGATCTGTTAGCACTCAGCACCCCAGTCTCCATCTGACAAGGCTGATAAGGGCTGACCTTGAGAGCAGGGGTCTATCAGGCATTGCATGGGGGAAAACCTCTGGCTCTTGGTCAAAGGGGAGGGGCTGAAGATTCATGGACAGACCCCTCCTCCCAGTGAGAGGACGAAAAGGAAGAAGAAGTGCTGGAGGGGATGGATACCCCATTTGCCCTGATGTGATTATTATGCATTGCATGCCTGTATCAAAACATCTCATGTACCCCACAAATATATATATGCCTATTATGTGCTCACAAAAATTAAAAGTAAAATCTTTTTTCAAAAAAAGGAAGATGGAGAATGAGACAGAGAGCTAGATACACAGACAAAGGCAGAGAGCCCACAGCCTATATGCAACACAGAAAAACAGACCGAGACAGAAGACAAAACACACCTTTAAACAAAGCCAGACAGAGAGCGAGAATGAGATGAGTTAGAAAGATGGTGTGCTGGGGCTTAGAGACACAGAAAGCCAGAGTCATGGAGACAATGAGAGGGTCAGGGAGAGAGAGAGACGCACGCAAGGTAAGACCCTGGGCTGGCTCTGAGGTGTCCTTCCTCCCTTTGCCTCTACCAACCCAGGTGGGCCCTGTTCATTCATACGTCCCAGCTCCAGCTCTGAGTAATAATTACATGTGTATTCTCTAATTCCTTCCACCACCTATTATACTAGCACTCCTTCAATTAGAACTGTAACCTATTAAAAACACTTCTTTGTTGCCTGGGGGAAAAAAAAATGTCTTCTCATCCAGCTTGAGCTACATTAAAATTTCACACAGCTTCTGGCTGTCACAGGTCTGGCAAGCAAATGGTACCTATTCAGTTAAAACTTAACCCCGAGTGGATGGCATTATGGAGAGAAATGGTCGAGGAAGCACTTAGCACTATCAAAACCCAAGCCCAAACTCATAACTTTATTTAAATATGAATAAGCCTTCCTCTATCATTCCTGTGAGCTGACTGGAGACTTGGTGACTGCAGTGAGCAGGAAGAGCCTTGACTGGAGGCTCCGCTGGTCTCCAGTCCTTTGGTTAGGCTCCATGGACCGATGGATGAAGTGGGGAGGGAAAGAGATGGGTGGGACAGGGGTCAGAGCAAGAAGAAGATGAGGAAGGAGAAAGGAAGGGAGACAGGAAAAGGGAGAGAGGGGACACAGCATAGGGTCCTAAAGAGAGAGAAAGAGACAGAGATATATAGACAGAGATATTAGACAGCTCTATAGACAGAGAATGACAGCAAGAGAGAGAGACAGAGAAAGACAGGTGGGGTGAGACAAATTGAGAAAAGGGCAGAGGGCCATGGACAAATGGAGGGAGACAAACAATGAGAACTAGCAAGTCAGCCAAGTGAAAGCAGGCTGTGGTTCTCAGCCAAAAAGACATCTGGGTGCAGTAGCTCACGCCTGTAGTCCCAGCACTTTGGGAGGCTGAGGCGGGCACATCACCTGAGGTTAGTCATTCAAGAGCAGCCTGGCCGACATGGTGAAACCCTATCTCTACTAAAAATACAAAAATTAGCCAGTGTGGTGGCGGGCACCTGTAATCCTAGCTATTCCGGAGGCTGAGGCAGGAGAATTGCTTGAGCCCAGAAGATGGAGGTTGCAGTGAGCTGAGATTGCACCACTGCACGCCAGCGTGGGTGACAGCGCAAGACTCCATCTGAAGAAGGAGAAGGAGAGGAGGAGGAGAAGACGACGAGGAGGAGGAGGAGGAAGAGGAAGGAGCCATCAAGAAAGAGAGAATGAAAAAAGACTTAGATCTTGCATGCCACAGAGATTTCCGCTAAAAACAAACCAAAGCGCCTCTCTGTGCCCACAGTGGGACCTGCCGTTCCAATCCAGCCCTATCAACTGTGGCATCCGATGACTGTTCCTCTAAAACTGATTGAGCCAGTCGCTGCATGAAGCATCACATTTGGTGCTGAACGCGGAACAGAACGCCCCTCAGCACACAGCCCCACAGGGAACTCTCAACCCCGCCATGTCCACTGAGGCTTCCTGGTGAGACTCGGTACATCTAAGATTTTTCCAGCAAATGCTCGAAATGTTATTGGGTATACGAGTGAAAATCAACAAAAATCAGAAAACACTTAAGATGTGTGAGCCCTATTTATGCCTTATGTATTTTTATTCATTCAATTCTCATAACAAATCTATGAGGAGGAACTCTCACTGTCTGCATTTTACACATGGGAAAACAGATGCACAAAAACCTCACCTAAAATTATATTACTAGCTGCTGGACCTAGTATCAAAGCCCAAAAAGTCCTACTCCGGAATCTGAGCCCTTAACCAGTGCACTATCCTGTTTATTTGAAATAATATAACATTAATACCTGAAAATCCACTCTGTGCCAAATATGATCCTGAGTACTTTACACGCACTCGTTCATCCTCAGAGGGAGGATTTTGCTTAACTAGTCTCTGAATTGTTTCGACATATTACCTTATTTTATTTGACAAAAAATCACCATAATTTGGAAATTATTCATTCGTTTTGTATCTGCCTCACCCATTAAAATTAATTCTTGGACTTCCACTTCCACCCATGAACTGGAATTGACTGACCTGCCCCAACTGGAAAACCAGGCAAAACCCATGAAACAACTGTTTCAGACACTAGAAAATAGGTAGAGATTAAGAAAAACATAAGGTACCCTCCTATGATTGCTATGTAGAGAAGAGGCCAGTAATAATCCCCAGTCATGCTGAGCTAAGGAGACAGAGAACAGAGTTCTGGGAAGTCAAGGCAACTGGAACTTGTGAGAGTGTGTTACAAGAGAGAAGGGTGCTGCGGGAAGAAAGAATCGCTACCATCTGCGGAGAGGTCTCCTGGAGCCTTCAGCTCAATACTTAACTGTGCACATAAAGCCAAGGGAAGGCTCACCAGAAAGAGTAGACTGAACAATTCTGGAACTCACTCAGAGCTAAACATCATCCAAGTCCCCCTAGTCAGAGGGGAGTGACACTGGAATAGCGGGAGCATTGGGCAGAATCCTCAGAAGGGTTATGCCTTAATAACAAGGATAAATGAGCCTGAGAAAAGGCTGCTCTGGACTTGGCTGGAAAGTATCAAATGGATCTACAAGCCAGAACAGAGTCAACACTCAGGGAATGTGGCAAAGCCCAGCACTTAGCAACATAAAATTCACACTACACAGGAGGAGCCAATAAAAGTTTTATTATATAAACAGGAGAAAAGTCAATCAACAGAAACCAACTCAGAAATTATGGAGATGATAGAATGATATATAGCAGGAAAAAAATATGTATGGACAGAAAATATTCAAGCTAAAAGATAATGGAATGATTCCTGGGTGCATCCCCAAGATAAATGAAAACATGTATCCATAAAGAGACATAAAAGCTTTATTCATACTAGCCAAAAGTTGGAAACAACTCACATGTCCATTAACTGGTAAATGGATAAACAAATTACAGTATGTCCATGCAATGGACTGTTTCTCAACAATAAACTACTGATACGTGCAAAAATGTGATGAACCCCAAAACAATTCTGCCAAGTGAAAACAAGACAGAATACAACTGTATGGATCTATTAACATTAGCTTCTAAAGAAGGAAAATTACAGTGATACAAGGTAGCTCAACAGTTGCCAGGGGCTGGCAGTGGATAAAGGACTGTCTTCAATGAGATAAGAAGGAATTTAGGGGATGATAGAGACATTCCTTACTTTAATTGTGTGGTTAGTGGTGATGTAACTATTCATACAACACACACTGAAAAATGGGTGAATTCTACTGTAAACTACAACTCAGGAAACAGAGTAAGAAACTAGACCTCATTTTCCAATTGTCCAGTACTATACTCCCAATATCTTCAATTCAATAAATATTTGTTCAGAGGCAATGAAAGGGAAGTGAAGGAGAAGGGAATCTGTGTAAGTTCATTTACCAATGTGTGGTCTACCACTAATCCTATTTAGTGAAGACACAGAGGTATTAAAGGTTTTGGTCATTTTCTCATGGTGCAGAACTGGTAAGCAGCATATATTATTTTGGGGTAGATAAAACTTACACAATTTCCCTAACTAGCCATGGGTTTCAAACCTTCCTCACAGCACTCCTGCTGCCTAGAAGGGCAACAATGTGGTGCAATGGCTCATGGCTGTGATACCAACAGGAACAGGAAACTGGGTAGAAGAGGGCAGTTCCCTGGCAAAGTGCCCCCCCACCAAGCCTGGAAACCCATGGCCCTAAATAAGAAGAGGCATTCCTTTTTTCACAACCAAAAGTTGCCTTTTGGCCTTCCATGCCCTCCTGTACCCATGTAAACCCCAAACCCCTGGCTTCAGGAAGAGATGAACAGAAGAGGAGAATAGCAGAATGGTGCAGCAGAGAAAAGAAAAGGAGTGTCTGTGCACCAAGAGGAGTTCAGCTAGGGGCGGTCGGAGAGGACATCGGCCACTGGACAGCCAAACTCCACAGGAAGATCATCTTCCCACTCCATCCCCCTTCCAGGTCCCCATCCATCCTGCTGAGAGCCACTTCCACCACTCAATAAAACCCTCACATGCATCCTTCAGGTTCCTGTGTGACCTGATTCTTCCTGGATGCTGGACAAGGACCTGGGTACCAAGAGGACACTGAGCTGGTTAACACTTAAGCCATCACAGACAGCAAAGCTAAAAGAGCTATAGCACATGCACACTTGGGCTTCAGGAGGCTCAGGTCCCACCCCTGGACGCTGTTGTGGGTCCGGAGCCCAGATGCACTTGCCCCAGCTCCTGCACCTGCCCGTATGCGTGTTCTGCCTCCCATAAGGGGTGTGAGAATGCATAGCAGCTCAACAGACAAGCCACGATGTTGTCACACATCCTTCGAGGGGGGTCGGGGAACTCTGCTGTTTCAGCTGGACTTGGGGTGGGGGCAAAGGCACAGGTGCAAATCCTGCTCTGTCACTTCAGAAAGTCATTTAAGTTCCCTCTGACTCACTTTCCTTGTCTGTCAAAGGTGATCACAACTGTACCCATACCTCAAGAAGTCAGGAGTATTAATTAAGGCAATGCACTTAAAACACTTGGAACAATGCCTGGCCCCGCAGAACATGCTCAAAAAATGATTAGTTATTGGTTGTATTCCTCCTCCTCCCACCTCAATTTTTCAAGGAAAACCCCTATTCATCCTTCACGCCTCCCACGCAACATTGTTTCACAGTCAGAATCAACCACTTCCTCAAATATGCCCCATAACACTCTGTAAACGCCCCCTCTTAGCATATGCTAGCAGGGTTTGCATGGCTGTCTCTCAGATATGTTTATGTATGTGCTTTTGAATGCCTGGGTTCTAGCACAAGTCTAGGAATATGAAGAATGCTTGAACAAATTAGTGAAGACCAACATATTATAGAACCCACTGAGGAAAGTGGTAAGTGCTGGTGAATTAGGAGTAAGAAAAAACAAGAGGTCACATCCTTGAAAAGAAAAGATCCAAATAGTTTTAAGCCCTTCAATCCTATTGGCCTATCCTATTCCCCTTAAATACAGGCCTATCCTATTCCCCTTAAATACAAAACTCACCGCAGAAGAGGTTGTCTAATTAAGAAGCTTTCGCCAACAATCTGTGTTATGGACAGAACAGAAGGCTGCACGTCCTTCTGAGAAAACCGAACAGAAAACAACCCTTTTTCCACTCAGTGCATCTTATAATTTCTATCTCAAGGAAACGCTGAAAGGAGGAAGCAAGAAGCAGAACTCTATGAAAATTACATCCTATTCTGTATTTTTGCACCTTGAACGCACCAAGAGCAAATGTGTTATGTCAGTATTGAAGCCATTCTTCCAATCTGTGTGATAAATTACTCAACATCTTTTCCTTAATATACGTAAGCATTGATTAATATGTAAAATAAGCAGTTTGCTATTTTATTGTCATTCAAAGTAACTACTGTGTCGCCCTTGCTCTCACAAATAGTGTTTCAGGACTCAAATTAATGAAGCTGCGGCTGCAAATCTATTTTTGTCTTCACAGCTGTATTATATCAAATCTAGCCATACCCTTTCTTTGCCTAAGTCTTTAAACATGTGAGTGGGCTTGTATTAGTTTCCCAGGGATGCCTTAACAAATGACTGCAAACTTGTGGCTTAAAACAACAGAAATTTATTCTCTCACAGTTTTGCAGGCCAGAAGTCTGAAATCAGGGTGTCAGCAGGGTCACACTTCCTCTGAAGGCTCTAGGGAAGAAACCTCTCTTGCCTCTTTCAGCTTCTGGTGGCTCCAGGAATTCCTTGGCTTCTGGTAGCACAACTTTCATCTCGAGGTGCCTGCATCTTTATATGGCCTTCTTCTCTGTATCGCTCCTTTGTCTGTGTGTCTTAAGCCCCCTCTCCTTTTTTCTGATAAGAACATCAATTATTGGATTTAGGCACCACCGTAAATGCAGGATGACCTCTTCTCAGGATTCTTATTCACTTTTCAAAGGGACTAGGGGAACCCCTTACTTGGCTTCACTTTATTGCACCTCACAGATACTGTGTTCTTTTTTTTTTTTAAGCCAGAGTCTCGCTCTGACACCAGGCTGGAGTGCAGTGGTGCAACCTCAGCTCACGCAACCTCTGCCTCCCAGATTCAAGCAATTCTCCTGCCTCAGCCTCCTGAGTAGCTGGGACTACAGGCTCCTGCCAGCACGCCCAGCTGATTTTTGTATTTTTAGAAGAGACGGGGTTTCACCGTGTTAGCCAGGATGGTCTTGATCTCTTGAGCTCGTGATCCGCCCACCTCGGCCTCCCAAAGTGCTGGAATTACAGGCTTGAGCCACCGCAGCCAGCCAGATACTGTGTTCTTTACAAATTGAAGGTTTGTGGCAACTCTTCATCGAGCAAGTCTATCAGCACCATTTTTCCAGCAGCATGTGCTCAGAGTCTCTGTCACATTTTGGTAATTCCCAAAATTATTTCAAACTTTTATTATTATTATATGTGTTATGGTAATCTGTGATCACTGATCTTTGATGTTCCTATTGTAATTGTTTTGAGGGTGCCACAAATGATGCCTATGTGAGATGCAAATTTAACAAACAGTGTGTGTGTTCTGACTGCTCCACTGACCAGTCATTCCCCTGTCTCTCTCCCTCTCCTTTGGCCTCCCTATTCCCTGAGACGAGACATGCAATATTGAAATTAAGTCTGTTAGTAACCCTAACATATTAGTCTGGTGTCATGCTGCTGATAAAGACATACCCAAGACTGGGTAATTTATAAAGAAACTCACAATTCCATGTGGCTGGAGAGACCTCACGACCATGGCAGAGGTGAAAGGCATGTCTTACATGGCAGCAGGCAAAGAGGGAAAATGAGAACCAAGCGAAAGGGGTTCCCCCTTATAAAACCATCAGATCTCATGAGACTTATTCACTGCCATGAGAATAGTATGGGGGAGTCTTTCAATTATCTCCCACCAGATCTCTCCCACAGCATGTGGGAATTATGGGAGCTACCGTTCAAGATGAGATTTGGGTGGGGACACGGCCAAACCATATCACCTACAATGGCCTGTAAGTGTTTAAGTGAAAGGAAGAGTCCCACATCTCTCACTCTGAATCAAAAGCTAGAAATGATTAAGCTTCATGAGGAATGCATGTCAAAAGCAGAGAGGCCAAAAGAGAGGCCTTTAGCACCAAACAGCCAAGTTGTGAATGCCAAGGAAAAGTGTTTGAAGGAAATCAGAAGTGTTAACTCCGGTGTACACACAAATGGTAAGAAAGCAAAAGAGCCTTATTCCCCCATATTCTCTTATGTAGAGAAAATGTTAGTGGTCTGGATAGAAGTTTGAACCAGCCACAATATTCCCTTCAGCCAAAGCCTAATTCCAAGGCCCTATCTCTCTTCAATTCTATGACAGCTTAGAGAGCGAGGAAGCTGCAGAAGAAAAGCTGGAGGCTGTCGGAGGTTGGTTCATAAGGCTTAAGTCAAGAAACTGTCTTCATAACATAAAAGTACAAAGTGAAGCAGTGAGTGGTGATGGAGAAGTTGTAGCAAGTTATTCAGAAGATCTACTTAAGATCTTTGATGAAGATGGCTATACATAAATAACAGATCTTCCATGTAGATGAAACAGTTCCATCTTCTTATATTGGAAGAAGATACCATCTAGGACTTTCATCGCTAGCGAGAAGTCAATGCCTGGCTTCGAAGCTTCACAGGATAGGCTGACTCTCTTGTTTAATGCTGCTGGTGACTTCAAGTTGAAGCCAGTACTCATTTACCATTCCCCAAATCCTAGGGCCCTTAAGAATGATGCTAAATCTACTTTACCTGTACTCTATAAATGGAACAACAAAACCTGGATGATAGTGCCTCTGTTTATAGCATGGTTTACTGAACATTTCAAGCACACAGTTGAGACCTACTGCTCAGGGAAAAAAAAAAAATCCTTTAAAAATATTACTGCTTATTGATAACACACAGTCACTTAAGAGCTCAGATGGAGATATAAGGAGATTGTTTTCATGCCTGCTAACACAACATCCATTCAGCATCCCACTGATCAAGGAGTAATTTTGACTTTCAGGTCTTATTATTTAAGAAATGTATTTCTTTTCTTAAATTTTTTTTTATTATTCTTTAAGTACTGGGATACATGTGCAGAACGTGCAGGTTTGTTACAAAGGTATACACGTGCCATGGTGATTTGCTGCAGCCATCAACCCATCATCTACATTAGGTATTTCTCCTAACGCTATCCCTCCCCTAGCCCCCCACCCCCTGACAGGCCCCAGTGTGTGATGTTCCCCTCTCTATGTCCACGTATTCTCATTGTTCAACTCCCACTTGTGAGTGAGAACATGCAGTGTTTGGTTTTCTGTTCCTGTGTTAGTTTGCTGAGAATGATGGTTTCCAGATTCATCCATGTCCCTGCAAAACACATGAACTCATCCTTTTTTATGGGTGTGTATGTGCCATGGTGTATATGTGCCACATTTTCTTTATCCAATCTATCATTTGTGGACATTTGGGTTGGTTCCAAGTCTTTGCTATTGTGAGTAGTGCCGCAATAAACATACATGTGCATGTGTCTTTACAGCAGAATGATTTATAATCATTTGGGTATATACCCAGTAATGGGATCGCTGGGTCAATTTGTATTTCTAGTTCTAGATCCTTGAGGAATTGCCACACTGTCTTCCACAATGGTTGAACTAATTTACACTCCCACCAACAGTGTAAAAGCTTTCCTATTTCTCCACATCCTCTCCAGCATCTGTTGTTTCCTGACTTTTTAGTGATCACCATTCTAACTGGTGTGAGATGCTATCTTATTGTAGTTTTTCTTTCCATTTCTTTAACGACCAGTGATGAAGAGCTTTTTTTTTCATATGTTTGTTGGCCATGTAAATGTTTTCTTTTGAGAACAGGACAGAATGACTTATTATTTCAGAATGATATACACCAACTCTGCCAGACACCTAAGGTCAGATAAACACTGGCCCCAGATCTGCTCTCTTTTGGGTCCAGGTCAGCCCTGACCTGACTGGGACCACTTCAGTCTGGAGTTGAGCCCACCTGGAGCTCCCAAGGTGCTTTTGGTGACCCAGGCCAGCAGCCAATCAGCACCTGGCATTACTTGCGCCCCAGTTATTGGTTCATGTTCCAGCATATGACTGCAGCTGGACCAATCAGATGGGGCTTTCTGTAGCTGGGAAAGCACAGCCTCGGTGACCTCAAGCCCTTGGTGGACACCGGGTCTGATGCTGGCAGCAGCCTCTGGCTTGGGAGTGACTTCTTTGCATCAAGAAGTGGGAGCCCAGAGAGGCTGGCAGCATTGGATTCAAACTTAGGGCCATGGGTTCCCAGTCCTTTCCAGTGGCTTCTTTCTCACATGTGGAGCTGCCCACAGGTTCCTGTCTCATCTCATTTCCAGGTGGACCTGTGAACAAGAACGGGCTGAATTCAGCCACCACCTCATTTAATGTGGAGCTGTCACTCAGGACGTGTGTCTCCATCAGAGAAGAAGCCAGCCTTCCTGCGCATGGCAGAGCCGGAGCCCCAGTCTGCATAATTGACTCTAGCAATTTCCTCTCCTAACTACACCTGCCACTCTCCTCCCTACCCTGAAAGTAATGGAAACTCAGCTTCCACAGCCACCATGCCGTTCACACCACCTTCGTGTCAAGAGGGTCACAGCATCTCCGGGAGGTCAGCAGGGAAGTTCCCAGCATCCCCATCACACAGAGGAGGAAGCTGAGGCCAGGAGGGCATCTGGCTGGCTCAAGATTACAAAATCTTCCCAGGGCAAGAACTTGCATCTTCTCTATTCTCAGTAAATATTTCTCCTGGGCTATTTTTCTTATTACTTATCTCAGTAAGAGTTGTTTTCAGACCCTGTACCTGCAGTATGGTTTTGTGATAAAGGGAAGAACTTGGGTCTTTTTCTGTGGGGGAAGGGGAGACGAGGTCTCACTCCGTCACCCAGGCTGGAACGCAGTGGCACAAACATGGCTCATTGCAGCCTCGACTTCCTGGGTTCAAGCAGTCCTCTCACGTCAGCTCCTGAGTGGTAGGACTACAGGTGTGAGCCACCACACCCGGCTAATTTTTAAATGTTTTGTAGAGAGGGGGTCTCACCATGTTATCCAGGCTGGTCTTGAGCTCCTGGCCTCAAGCCATCCTCCTTCTTGGGCCAGTCTTTCTTTTTTTTTTTTTTTTTTTTTTTTTTTGAGACTGAGTCTGGCTCTGTCGCCCAGGCTGGAGTGCGGTGGCCGGATCTCAGCTCACTGCAAGCTCCGCCTCCCGGGTTCACGCCATTCTCCTGCCTCAGCCTCCCGAGTAGCTGGGACCACAGGCGCCCGCCACTTCGCCCGGCTAGTTTTTTGTATTTTTTAGTAGAGACGGGGTTTCACCGTGTTAGCCAGGATGGTCTCGATCTCCTGACCTCGTGATCCGCCCGTCTCGGCCTCCCAAAGTGCGGGCCAGTCTTTCTTGATCTGGAATCCTGGGCCTTCTACTAACTGAGTGGACTTGCATAAGGAACTGATTTTCTCAAAGACTCAACTTTATCATCTAAAAACAGGATTAATTTTACTTATATTCTTAGTACATTCTCCAAAAACCTGATACTGTAAGCCACATCACCCTGTTTTACTTCCAATCATATACCATCATCTCAAATTAACCTACTAATATATTTGTTGTCTTAGCTCCTTCTATAGGGGAGGTTGGTGAGACAGGAACCTTGTTTGTCAAGTTCATTTGCCCTCTGCCTTAGAACATGGCTAAAAACCGTGGTTCCTGGAGAAAGGATTGGTGGATGAGTGGGTGGACCAATTGATAGCTTAATTAATACATCAATTGATTAGACTCATCTTCTTGATCTATAATGCCTTGGAACTAACAATATTTGTTTCTAATGCTGATGTTCTTTGATACAAGAAAGTTCTGGCTCTCCTAAGTACTGTTTCTGTAAATACTTCAGTCAATTTTTGAAGCCCTTTGTCAAATCAATGAATAAAGTCTGCATTGTGAAGTGATATAAAGGTTTCCTAGTTATTTGGTATATGTATTTTGCATTTTCACTTCCACAAAAGTCTAAATTTAAGGATTTCACCTATACCATGAATTCAGATTAGCCATAGATCACAGAGAATTCTCCAGATATTGAACAAAGATGCTCCTACCCATGTTTCTCCCCAAATCATTGTATTGATGATGTCAATGTGAATTCTGCCTTGGGTCAAATTTTTACAACTTTACAGAGTTCACCTAAGAAACCTGTAAGTTCTCCAAAGTAGAACTGTCTATCCCTTCCCTAGGTGGGAGAAGAGAACACACTGGCCACTGAGTTACAGGTGGCAGGGTCGAGCAAACAGACATCAAAGACAGTCTCCCAAGTCACCTGGCAGATTCATTCATCCTGTGATAACCTCTGATGCCAACTTCAGAGCACTGAGAAAGGCACCAAGAGGATACATTCAGCCTGTCTTCCTGTGCCTTTCCTCTTGAAAGGAAAGGAAGGATGGATGATTGGATCCTGATACCAGGTAAAATCAATTGTCTGAAAGCCACCCTGCTCATGAACAGTCCTGGTTATCTCACAAACCAGAGTCCACAGAATATGTCTGCCCTTCAAGCTACTCACAGGAGAGCCTTTTATCAGTGACCCTTCCTCTTTCCAGTAATCCTCTAACTCTAACCATCTCCAGCCCTTCTTAAGCCAGGTGCCCCTCAGCATCTACTCAAACATCATCCCGTAAGAAAAGACTGTCTCCTTTGACCAACAATCTAAATTAGCCACTCAGCCAGTCACTGTCTAAACCATCACCCTGTTTTCTCCGCTTAACACCACTAATCAGTCTCTGAGATTATCTTATTTACTTAGCTATTTGTTGATCTCTGCGGTATCCTTAGATCCTGGCACATAATAGGAGCTCAGTAAATATCCACTGAATAAATGAATGAATTTAAGCTATCCTGAAGCAAGGTGTCCAGTCCTTCCTTAAATGCATCCTACTAAACAAAAGCACAGTTGGATTGGCATCTTAATATAGACAGTAGATAGATAAGTGATGATAGATAGATAAGATAGATTGATAAGATAGGTAAGATAATTGACCCAGATGATATGTAATAGATGCTATACATCCAGCATCCATTCCCCTTTCCATGCTATCAGAACCCATTCGTTCAGATTGCAGGAAGCCCCTGATCTCAGGGAAGGCAGACCCCTATAGCAACCCCAAGAGGTGAATCATGTTTGGGGTAAATTGGTCACGGAGACCCAGTCTCCCAGGTAAAGGACACATCCAGGGGCCGGCATGTAGTTCAACTCTGGGTAATAAGTGCAAGGGAGGCTACTTAGAAAGTAGGTAAATGGTTGGAAACATACAAAAATAACTATATATACATATATGTATATGAACATATGTATATATATTAGCATGCATATAAAGATAAACATGTCTAAATATGGGAGTAAGTGTGTATATAGTAACAAAGTGCTTTGTGCCAGGCACCGTTCTAAGAACCTGCCACATACAAGGCACTTAAGTCAAATATTGTTAAAGAGAGCGTTCTTGTTCCTTCGTCTTTCTTCCAGTCAAGAACAGAGATGTCCTGGCTAACACGGTGAAACTCCGTCTCTACTAAAAATACAAAAAATTAGCTGGGCATGGTGGCGGGTGCCTGTAGTCCCAGCTACTCGGGAGGCTGAGACAAGAGAATGGCATGAACCCAGGAGGTGGAGATTGCAATGAGCCAAGATTGTGCCACTGCATTCCAGCCTCAGCGACAGAGCGAGACTCCGTCTCAAAAAAAAAACAAAAACAAAAACAAAAAAAAAAACAGAGATGTAATGTCTATAGTGACAATAGCTAATTTTTACTATGAGGCTACACATCTGAGGCAAAGGCCAAAAAAATCTCGAGGAAGCTGGCCCTGATGCTATACAGCTGCTGAAACAATCTCCAGATATCTTGTCACATGGGAATATAAACTCCAACTAGTTTGAGCTCCTATTCATACAGAACTGGTTTTCTCAAAGACTCAACTTTATGATCTAAAAATGGGATAATTCTTATATTCTTAGCACACTCTTCAAGTGGAAGACACTCTTCCACATCCCCCAGTTTTTTCTTCCAATCACATACCACCATCTGAAATTGGTCTACTGATATATTTGTTCTCTTAGCTCTTCCCATGAACTATGTTTAGTTTGTTTGCCCTCTTTCTCAGAACAAGGGCAGAAACAGTGGGTTCTAATCATAGGCTTTGACGTGCAGCCAAAAGCATTTATAAATGATATAGACTAGTTACAGGCTTTGTGAAGTTCAGGTCAGGATAAAAGAACTTGGGACCAATTGGACATTAGCATTCTGTGAAATGCAACAAAAGATAAAGAACATGAAAAATCAGTTAACTGAGGAGATGAGTGGCAAAAAGAAGGTACAGGAAAACACTGTAAGATATGAGCAATAACTGACACCAATTCTGATGGCTCGAACAGAATTTCTGAATTGGTAGCTTTTTATTCCAAGTTAAAATAGGATTTCTTTAACGAACTAGAACATGTGTTAGACCTCTTCTCCAAAGATACAGATGTGCATCTGACAGCAGCCACCGAAGACAGCAGGTTGCTGTTATTTTTGTAGATCTCTCTGATTTTCAGATTTGCATGACACCTTATCTTACCCTTGGGTTCCCCATCCATTTTAACACCCCCTGCAAAATACACATACGTATTCTCAAAAGCATTCCTTGTTTTAAATATATAAACATCAAAGGAGAAACTGTCTTACTTTCTGTTTCTTATGCAAACTCCACATCTCAGTTAGGGTAAGGGTCTGTGAAATGACTCTTATGCTTTATCTCAGCTGATATTATTCCTACACTTAACCTCTCTGAAAGACTGTACTGGGTATTTATTTTTGTTTTTCTTTCCTTTCTCTAAACCTGAAAGGAAACAGTTTCAATATTGTGCACTCTTTATTTTTTTCCAGCTTGATTCTCAAGAATCTTATTATTGCTGATATCCTGGGCCACATTTTAACATCCTCCTGCCTTCAACCAAAATATTACATCACTTGTTTTTATATTAACTTCAATGAGGTTTAATTTGCAACCAATAAAATATACCTATTTAAAGTTTACATCCACAGGCAGCCCTCACTTTGCAAGGTTCCAATATGCATGAATTTCAATTACCACAAGATGGTTAAGTAACATCAACCCCCCAACAAAACAGTTCCATTTTCAGTTTCCAAGTTTCCTTAACTGTAAGCACGTAAAGTACAAACCTCATTGCTAGCCCTTCAGCCCACAAATCACTACATAAATAACAGATGCACATCATGATGAGCGACCAGTCACATCCATCATTTCACATTCTCTTGGTGACTGGTTGTCGTGCATCCATTATTCAATTCACACACAGACAGCAAAGTATATCATTGTGTTGCCTCCTGGTCCCCCAGTGATAAAACCACCTGACATACACTGAAAAATTGATAATCAAAAGATGAAACTCACCAACAAAGATGAAAGTGCAGCAAAGACATATAAAGTAAAATTAAATGGTGAAAGTAACATTAAAATTTACCGTAAATAGAGTCGTGGAAGAAATAGCTGACTGAGGAAATGTTGGCACTCCCACCGTTCAGGGAACTATAGACATGCAGCCAAGAGAATGTGAGGACAGTGAACTCAGCAACATAAATGAGAAAAGTGGTTGTAACTGAGAGGAAGAAAAGTCCCAGAGGATGTGACACCAGCCAAGAAACCTCACATTAAAGGGATTCTTGGAGATATTTCACAGCATTCAAAGTGCAAAGGACAAAATGTTGGAGGTTGGTTCAACATTATAGAACAGTATGACAGTCTGCCAGTGCAGAGAAAAGCCCGCTGCATATCATAAGTCACACCATTAGGAGAACTCAAGCAGTATTAAACTACTGTTGATAAATCTTTTTTTTTTTTCTTGTAAGCCGGAGTCTCATTTTGTCGCCCAGGCTGGAGTGCAGTGGTGCGATCTTGGCTCACTATAAGCTCTGCCTCCTGGGTTCACGCCATTCTCCTCCCTCAGTCTCCCAAGTAGCTGGGACTACAGGCGCCCGCCACCATGCTCGACTAATTTTTTTATATTTTTTAGTAGAGACAGGGTTTCACCGTGTTAGCCAGGATGGTTTTGATCTCCTGACCTCGTGATCCACTCGCCTCGGCCTCCCAAAGTGCTGGGATTACAGGCGTGAGCCACCCTGCCCAGCCTACTGTTGATAAATCTTATACAAAGAAATAAAATATTTTAATTCTCAATGTTGCTAATCTTTTAAATTACAATATGCTAAATAAATATTACAATTTTACTATTTTTTCATTTCCCTGTACATTTATAATCAACAGGGAGAGTTTGTACTGTTCTCACAAGACTTTTTAAAGGTCACAGAACAGTCACCGTTTTCTTTCATTCATTATTAATATTGAACAGTTTGAGCTTGCACAGTCATTTTCATGGCCCCACACTACCATGCAAAGCGAGGGCCACCTGTACTTAAAGCAACAGTATTAAATGGCATTTGGATACTGTTGCCTGTCCAAGGCTTTGGAAAAGGACTTGTTATTCTCTATTACGAAGGGAGATTAGCAAATTAAAAAGCTGTTAAAAACATAGTAGAATCTGTTCTTGACCTAATCAGAAATGTTGAAAGAGAATTAAAATATTCTCCCTATGTGATTCAGTTTCATTTAACACAAAGCTCATGCACTGTGTAAACTCATCATAGCTTCTGGGATGAGTCTCCACTACACTCAGTCTTCACGACTTTCCTCCTGCAGACCCCACCCAACGTGAACTATCCAACTTCCAGTGCCATAATCATCGAAATTCAGAGCCTCCCCAGAGCCCCAGCAGATCTGCTCATAACCCCACTCTGTGCTCTCCTAACACCCCAGACAGGGCTGGTAGCACACTTGCCACAACCACAATCACATCATCAAGTACGTTACTGGTTGCTTCACATTAGCCTTCCCTGTCAGATCACAAGGACAAGGCTCTTCGTTCCTTTTCCTCTCCGTTGCATCCTGCAGCCCAGCCCTGGGACGGGCATCTACTAGGTGCTCATTTAACATTCATTAAATGCTGTTGAATGAATGACTGTTCTGGGCCACTGCAGGAAATAGTACATTCCCTAAAGGGTATTCAGTACAGAAAAGCTATTAGTCCCTAAATAACCCATGCAAATTAGAAAATGATCCCTCTTCCATCCCTCACAAAATTGTCATAATATACCAATTTGGGTACAAGGCACCTTCTTGCCATGTGCTGTACAACTGTCCTAGTAAAATCCTAAATCTACAACATCTAGAATGTGAATAAAATCACCTTAAACATGCCATGAGGAGTGTGCAACCTGCACAACCTTACTCAGCAGTCCTAAGCGTGTTTAGACATGCTTAGGCTGGGAGGCCACTCAATGAGAGCAGAAGCTGATCCTACTGCAGCCAGGCCAGATGGCCCTGTGCCGCTCTCCTGACTCCCAGCACAGGGACATGTCTGTCATTCCCCATGCATTCCAGAGTGGCTTCATCTACTGACACATTACAGATGCTAAAACCACAAAAATGGATTTCGAATAAAATATTACACAATGAAGCTACAGATGTAGAAAGTTACCCACATCATAGGGTCAAACCATCATGCAAAAAGCTGATACAACAAATCTTATAGAGAAATCAAACAGTGACATTCTGGAAAAGCTAGACAAAAGGAAAGGAGCCCCTTCTGGTTGAGGAAGGCATGGGGAGGGGCCCAGGAGTGTGATGAGGTAGCTTTTGCAAGGGGACTTTTGGGTTTCTTTCAATGGGACTGCATCCTACAGTGACTCTCTGGGGATTAGGGACTCTGCTTTGTCTAGATGACAGCTCCAAATCATGGTGCCCCCATTACATGATTAGACAACAGAACAAGGCTAAGGCAGCTCTGCTCCTGCCCTTCCAATGCCTCAGACCCCAGGCCACTGCCCCTCTGTCTCTGCCTAGAAAACGTGCAGCCACTGGCAGTGACCAATACACCTTCAGGAACCCATTAGCCTATATTAACCCTGGAGAAGAACAGAAGCTTGGTTCTCTTTCTCATTTGCAATCCTGTGGGAGGCACAAGCTATTTAACATTTTCCTTAGGAGCTTAGAGCCAGCTACAAACACAGGGCCACGATCTAATAACATAATCATTATTTTTTCCTCATTTTCATCCGTGAAGAAAATTATATAGGTTATTTTATCAGATGGTGTTTTAAATGAGCTTGAGTGCTCATATATAATGCACAACAGTAGGAGCTATTATTGAGAGAAACTCAGGAGGAATTGAGGTTATTTTTTCTTTGCATGGAGGAGGCTGTGGTAAGAGACGTAAAAAGAAACCATTTGTCATCTCATGGCAAATAGGCAGAAGAGACTGTCCTCAGCCTAGACCATAACAGATCACATGTGTTTCTGCTTCTCCTCCTCTTGTGTTGCCACCAGGACCATGAAAATAATGTGCCAGGCTAGATCCCTGGTCCTGGAAGAAGAATGAGAGACCCATGGCATAGAAGTTCCCCAGCTGAGCCACCCCAGATGAACCCTGCTGGCTCAACTGTCCCCAAGTGACCAGCCCTTGCATAACAGAAAGTAAAAGACTGTTGCTCCAAGCCACTGAACTTGAGGGTATTTTATTATACAAAAGTAGCAACCAATACAACGATAAAAATGAAAACAGCAAAAGGTTAAAAGGTTAAAATGAGCATCATCTTGTTTTTTTTAAAAAAAAAAAAAGATAGATGTGGAGAAAATAAACCAGAAAGAGATGTGTCAAAACTTGTCTCTAGGCAATAGATTATTTTTATTTATTCTTCCTTATGAATGTCTATGTTTCACAGATTTTCTAGACTAAGAAAAAAATTTTGAAAAATGAAATTTATTAGCCTCAATTTCAGCATCATTGGTACAAAAGAAACAGAAAAGGGGGTTTTAATGTATGCTAGAGCTAGAAAGTAGAATTTAATGGAAAGGAAATAGGATCTGGGGTCAAAAGCCCAGAGCTTAATTTCTGTCACACTCGCCCCTGATCCGTCTACAAGGTACTTCTCCAAGCCACCAACCAGTAAAATGAAGTTAAGGCTCCTAACAGGATTGTTGTAAGAATTAAGTATGAAAAATATATACAGAAAAGCCATTTAATGATGAATTAAACCAGAGTAACTCAACATCTGGCAACGAGGCCCAAGAATACACATGTTAAACCAGCTCCTGGGCCAGGCATGGTGGCTCATGGCTGTAATCTCAACACTTTGGGATGCCGAGGCAGGCAGATCACCTGAGGTCAGGAGTTTAAGACCACCCTGGCCAACATGGTGAAATTCTGTCTCTACTAAAAATACAAAAATTACCTGGGCGTGCTGGCACATGCCTGTAATCCCAGCTACTTGGGAGGCTGAGAGAGAAGAATCACTTGAAGCCGGGACGTGGAGGTTGCAGTGAGCCATGATCGCACCATTGCACTCCAACCTGGGCAACAAGAGGGGAACTCCATCTCAAAAAAATAAATAAATAAACTAGCTTCCCTAGTTATTCTAAAGCCCACTAGGGAAGAAGAACCACCAGCCTAAATTACCAAGAGTTTTTAAAAGAAATGCTGTGCTATTACTCTTAGATATATGTAATACCCTAATCAGCCTAAGGAAGAATATTCTTTCATTCATCAAAAAGTAGTCTGAAAGTGTCCTGGGGAAATTTGTTCAAACAGAAAGAAAAATATAAATTCGTAATGGGAAAATTAATATCCCTTTAGGGCTATTTTAATACATATGTTAGTACCTAACTATCTATGTTAATGTATCAGTCAGAGTCCAGCCAGGAGACAGAAACCACACCAGTAACTGCAGAGAAATGCAGTAATTTGATCAGGAAATTTTCAAAATAAGAATTACTAACTAATAAAAGATGGAGAACTAAGACCTAAAACCATGAAAACCCTAGAAGAAAACCTAGGTAATACCATTCAGGACATAGGCATGGGCAAGGACTTCATGTCTAAAACACCAAAAGCAACAGCAACAAAGCCAAAATTGACAAATGGGATCTAATTAAACTAAAGAGCTTCTACACAGCAAAAGAAACTACTATCAGAGTGAACAGGCAGCCTACAGAATGGGAGAAAATTTTTGCAATCTACTCATCTGACAAAGGGCTATTATCCAGAACCTACAAAGAACTCAAACAAATTTACTAGAAAAAAACAAACAACCCCATCAAAAAGTGGGTAAAGGATATGAACAGACACTTCTCAAAAGAAGACATTCATATAGCCAACAGACACATGAAAAAATGCTCATCATCACTCTCCATCAGAGAAATGCACATCGAAACCACAATGAGATACCATCTCACACCAGTTAGAACGGCAATCATTAAAAAAATCAAGAAACAACAGGTGCTGGGGAGGATGTGGAGAAATAGGAACACTTTTACACTGTTCGTGGGACTGTAAACTAGTTCAACCATTGTGGAAAACAGTGTGGTGATTCCTCAAGGATCTAGAACTAGAAATACCATTTGATCCAGCCATCCCATTACTGGGTCTATACCCAGAGGATTATAAGTCATGCTGCTATAAAGACACATGCACACGTATGTTTATTGCGGCACTATTCACAATAGCAAAGACTTGGAATCAACCCAAATGTCCATCAGTGACAGACTGGATTAAGAAAATGTGGCACATATACACCATGGAATACTATGCAGCCATAAAAAAGGATGAGTTTGTATCCTTTGTAGGGACATGAATGCAGCTGGAAACCATCATTCTCAGCAAACTATCACAAGAACAGAAAACCAAATACCGCATGTTCTCACTCATAGGTGGGAATTGAACAATGAGATCACTTGGACACAGGAAGGGGAACATCACATACCAGGGCCTTTTGTGGGGAGGGGGGAAGGGGGAGGGATAGCATTAGGAGATATACCTAATGTAAATGATGAGTTAATGGGTGCAGCACACCAACATGGCACATGTATACATATGTAACAAACCTGTACGTTGTGCACATGTACCCTAGAACTTAAAGTAAAATTTTAAAAAAAATACAGAAATAGCCCATGGAAGGAGCAGCTACCACCTCTAGAGCTGAGGGAGAGTACCCAAGGAACAAACAGAAGGGGTGCCCGCCCCCTAGCCTGAGGTTCAGCCCTCATGAGTGGGTGTGGCTGCAGCCCACGGGGTGGTGGGGAAGTGTGCTGGGTGTCTTGAGCCAGAGCTGGTCCTCAGCTGGTAAGCAGAGTCACACTCAATGGATGGCCCTTGCAGGCTCTGGGAGCTGTGCGGCAGGAACAAAAAGAAGAAGATACCAAAATCAGGAGGAAAAGCCTCTGATGTGCCTCACCCTGATGTGCCTCACACTGTCCCTCCAGCATCCTCTGCTGGAAAGGCCCAGTATTGCACCAGCTGACAAAGGAGAAATGTTTACAGGGTCCAGCTCCAAGACCACAAAGCACGGAGAGACGGATGGTGTAGGAGATGACCAACAACAAAATGACAACTGGCACGTGCTCATTCTAGAAGGTTCAAGAGCATCTGTGCACAGAGTACCATCACACCTCACAGCACGATGTCTAGTGTCAATTTTTTCTCTCTACTGCGTGTTCAAAATCTGTGATCAGTAAACAACTAACATTATTGAAAGGCTTGATAAAGGGTTACAATTCTTAATTTCTGCAGAATGTAAACTTTCAGGGGAGGAAATGAAAACAGAAGTTAAGTAATGTGCTTAACATCACACAACAAAGTAGGGATAAAACAAGAAATAAAAGTTGTCTCCCAGGCCAGTGCTCTTAAGAGCTTCCATCATATGTGTTTCCCATGAGTTCTTTAAATCAAGAGAGTGGTGACTGAGTAAGCCTGAAAGATTATAAAATGCTTTGTGCTGTGTTTCCAGTGAGCAGAGAGACCTGAAATTCATTTTCAAGGAGGGAACTATGTGCATGTTTTCCACCTTCTTTCTTCAATAGAGCAGGAACAAGCACCATTACCTCCTACCTATGATGCCATGAATTAGCAACTTCTCAAAGATCTCCTTGGCTCACACAGCAGGATCTGAAGGAGAGGCTGTTTTCTAGAGACCTCAGAGCGTGGGTGGGTTCAGCAGAGCCGAGGAGGCAGACTCACTGAAAGTCATTAGCCTTCTTCATTAATAATGGAGATTAACCTGATAAATGCTTAGCAGCTGTTTCAACACACTGCTTGTTATCACAAGCATAATGTATCTCCACTATGATAAACAATACATCATGACAGCTGACAAAGTCCGGCCTATGAAGTGACATTTTCAGATGTGGCTTATATCAAATCATTTATTCTTAGAAACTTCCTTGGAACCAATCATTTCCCATTGCTAAAGGCAACTTTAGAGAGAATCTCTGATGACAGTAAATATGGCTAAGTATCAAAACTTCATTGCTAATTCATGATGCAACCCAGAACTCCCAAGTTATTTTCTCACAGGGTAACACAGGAAACTGGCTCAGGGGCTCCCCATCAAAAAGGGCCTATGTACTTCCACTTTTTAATAACCCTACGCCTCCTTCCTAGCATAAGCCACCATCGTGTCTTGCCTGGACCTTTGCAAAAACCTCCAATCTTGTAACCCTCAGCCCATTTCCCACACAGCAGCCAGACTTCCAGATAATTTCTCAAACATAAATCACGTCAGCTCCTCTGCTCAAACCCTCCCGTGACTTCCCACATTCATAGAAAAACATTCCCTCCCTTCTATGGCCCTGCAAGGCTACCAGCATCTCTGCCCTCATCTTTACCATGTCCCCTGGACTCTTGACATCCAGACCACCAGCTTTGCACCTGTTCCTGGAACACTCTGAGTCTTCCCTGTCTCTCAGCCTTCCCACACTTTTCATACCAGGGACTGTCTTCTCACCCTTCAATCCTTAGCTTAAAGTCACTTTCTCATAGGGTATGTTTTTCAAACTGTGAGTCACAATCTATTAATGGGTCAGGAAATCAACTTAGTAGACTCAATCATTTTTTAATAAAAAAAGTAGAGTTGTGGTCATCATTATATTCATTAGTATTAATTTTTGGCAACCAAATAGTCCAAGATACCTGCCCGCATCTGCAACATGATAGGAGGTATTTCCTGACCCCCCAATGGCTTGGGAAGGGGAGGCCTATGACTTACCACCAATGAGTTGTGAAAAGAAGTGACATGTGTGACTATCAGCCCAGAGCACTCAATTGCCAGGCAAGACCCTCCAGAGGTCTTTTTCCAGGTGTGCCCCATTCACTCCACATAGACAGTTGGGATTGCTGGAGCCTTTGGTGGGGACAGACCTCTCTGCCTTCCCTTCTCTGTGGCCCCAGGAGACATAGTGGGCTCAGAGGAGGAGCTGAAAGTATATAGACAGTAACTCTCATTCTTGAAGAGCTCCCAATACCAGGAATCATCCAGAAAATACCAGATAAAAAGGAATTTCAAAAGCAGCAGGAAAGCATAGCTCAGTTTCCTTTAAATATTGCTTCTTGGCCATGTGCTAACTCAGGGCTGCACACGGGGCAGCAGGCAGACAGATCACAGAGTTGGCTGTTTCTTGGCATTCCTGGACATCAGGGTCTAGAAACACTGCTGGGCACCTGGAGCCAGGGACCACTGGCCCGGGGATGAGAATTCCTGAGCTGAACCCATCCTGCCTCATACTGAGTAACCCTGGGGAAGGCCCTTTGGGGCTTCAGTTCCTCACCAGCTACATGTTGAGGTTTTGTTAGATGCTTTCTTAAGTCATGAACCTCTTCTCTCTGGGGACTTCCGTTCATGGCAACATGAAGTGCCTGGATTATTCCTCCCACTAACAGTAATTATAAAACTAAGCATAATTGTTTTTAAAAATAATAAGTTTTTGGACCCACTGGGAAACAACCAACAGCAGGCAGGACCTTGACAAGAGTTTACTCACAAGAGACTGAAACTGCATCAGAGAAGACCAGCTGTTGTATCCTGTAACCTGCCAGGCACAGAAGGCGTATAAGCTTGAAGTGACAGAGACCAGAAACCAGGACTTGAGAGAAACTGGGCATCTGGGGGACATGTAGGGACTCTGAAAGCCTGGGGACCACAGAAAGGATAATTCCCTGAATCTGAGTCTAAACTCTGCCAAAGTCTTGTTTTCACACTAAACTACTCAGGATCAAGGGAAACCTGCAAAGAGCCAGGCTTAAAAAGCAGCAAAACCAGGGAGGCAAATTTTGCAGTTTAAGTCTAGACAAGTTAACTACCTACCAGAACAACAACAACAAAAGACAAAAATCCTCAGAAGGGCCGGGCGCAGTGGCTCAAGCCTGTAATCCCAGCACTTTGGGAGGCCGAGACGGGCAGATCATGAGGTCAGGAGATCGAGACCATCCTGGCTAACACGGTGAAACCCCGTCTCTACTAAAAATACAAAAAATTAGCCCGGTGTGGTGGCGGGCACCTGTAGTCCCGGCTACTTGGTAGGCTGAGGCAGGAGAATGGCATGAACCCAGGAGGCGGAGCTTGCAGGGAGCTGAGATAGCGCCACTGCACTCCAGCCTGGGCAACAGAGCAAGACTCCATCTCAAAAGAAAAGAAAAGAAAAGAAAGACAAACTTGCCTAGGGCTGGGATTGGGGATGGAAATTTATGGCAAATATATATGTATATTATATATATGTGGGAACTTGGGAGGTGATGGGTATGTTCTGTTTCTTTATTGTAGTGGTGATTACACAATTGCATTCATTTGCTAAAATTCCCAGAATGATATACTTAAGAAGGGTTAATTGTATTATATATAAGTTATGCCTTACAAAAGCTTCTACCAAAAATATATACATATACACTTTTCCCAATCTCCTGAAGGCTTTAGAAGCCAGAACTCTTTGAACTACAAGCGAAGGAAACTTAACATTTATTGGCTTAATCAAAAAAGTCACCCACGGACTCCTGCAAGTGAAAATTCCAAATGTAGCTTGGGTATGTCTGGATCCAGGGATTCAAAGAACCCACCAGGAATCTGTTCTCATTATCTCTTGTCTCTTCTTCATTTTTGAGGATTTCATTCCTAGGCAGTCTCTCCCTTCATGGTGGCAAGATGGCAGCTGGAAGCCCCTTCAAGCGTTCCAGCAAAGGACCAAGGACTGATTATTGTTGAACCATCTTAATCACAGTCACACTGTACACAGTGACACACAGTGGTCAGGGAGAGGCAATATGCTGGTCAGCTAAAACAGGACCGTGTCGGCACCAAATCTCATGTCTGTGTGGCAGAGAAAGGTATTTCCCCAAAGGAATATCGTGGTGCCATGACTAGAAGAAGACAGAATTCATCTTGAGCAGGTGAGGACAGTGGACATCCACACTGGTGTGTTCTGGTTGGGAAATGCAGAGCAATCTGCGCCTTCATGACCACCTGCCCTATTCTAAGGATGTATCCTAAATGATCTATCGTTTGTGTGGCCCTTCCTACTGTAGAGAATACCAGAAAGCTTTATCGCAGCCACAAACTGCAAAGAGTTCCTATAAGGCTTAACTAATTTACAGGCAGCAAGCACAGCATTCAGCAGTCTCTGACTCACTTTATTTATACAAACATTAACCTTGGAGAGCAAGCCGCATGTGTAGTCCTTGACCCAGTTCAGCAGCCTGGGGTCACTCGATTTCCATTAACATTGAGCCTCCTCCCTTTGTGATTATGGTTGCCCCTACAGACCTGGAGGTCATGCTTACTCAGTATTAGGTAATCTCTCTCTCCCACGAAACAAGCCTACAGTTTATATTCCGTAAATCACACAGCCATTTGACCCACAGGAGTAATCAATTAAAAGATAAGTTCTGCTTACCCAGTTTCATGGCTTTGATTACTATTGTTTTCTGGAAAGACAAGAATATTGCTAGATATTCAGCACTTACTGTATTATTTCATATTCACAGCAACACCAAGATGTCTGCAAAGTCATTCATTCATTCAGGGTCACTTTGTTGGCCCTGCATAATCTGCCCACAGTCTATACCCACTGCTCCTCTGACCTCAGCCCTACCACTCTCCCCTTCGCTCACTTTACTCTGATCCCATTGGCTTCTTGCCATCATGTATTGACTGCTGGACAGATGTAGAAGATGGCATAGAGATGAGTGGAATAAAGTCTGAAATACAGAGAATTGGGAGCTTATCATGAACATCTGTTTTTTGGGGTCAACCCTTTACCCATCTTCCCCTCTTCTGATATCAGCAACTTCATTAGTATCTCTTGGAGGAAGCCTCTTTTTCTAGACCCTAAGTGAATGTGGCATATGGAGAGCTGGGAGCTGAACCCATCCCACAGTTCCATGGATGAAGAACCTGACCCAGGCCACCTAATAAGCCTCTTTCATCTCCCTGGACACAGTGATTATTCCAAGTTAAAATATGAAATTTAAATCTGCGACTATACTTGAAAGTTTTTTTTAAGTTCCAGGGTACATGTGCAGGATGTGCAGGTTTGTTACATAGGTAAATGTGTGCCGTGGTGGTTTGCTGCACCTATCAACCCATCACCTTAAGCCTGGCATGCATGAGCTATTTTTCCTGATGCTCTCCCTATCCCCCACGCTCCTGCAACAGGGCCCAGTGTCTGTTATTCCCCTCTCTGTGTCCATGTGTTCTCACTGTTCAACTTCCACCTCTGAGAACATGCAGTGTTTGGTTTTCTGTTTCTGTGTTAGTTTGCTGAGGATAATGGCTTCCAGCTTCATCCATGTGCCTGCAAAGAACATGATCTCCTTCCGTTTTTATGGCTGTATAGTATTCCATGGTGTATACATACACAGTTTTTTTTTTTTAATCCAGTCTATCAGTCTATCATTGATGGGCATTTGGGTTGATTCCATATCTTTGCTATTGCGAATAGTTCTGCAGTGAACATAAGCATGCATGTATCTTTATAATAGAATGGTTTATATTCCTTCGGGTATATACCCAGTAATGGGATTGCTGGGTCAAATGGTATTCTGGGTCTAAACCTTTGAGAAATCACCACACTGTCTTCTACAATGGTTGAACTAATTGACATTCCCGCAAACAGTGTAAAAGCATTCCTATTTCTCTGCAACCTCGCCAGCATCTGATGTTTATAATCTTCTTAATAATCGCCATTCTGACTGGTGTAAGACAAAAACAAGCAATGGGGAAAGGATTCCCTATTTAACAAATGGTGCTGGGACAACTGGCTAGCCAGATGCAGAAGGTATTTAAAAAGCACTACAGTCATCCCCAGGTATCTGCATAAGATTGGCTCCAGGATCCAGAACTTGAAGGATGCTCAAATCTCTTATATAAAATGATACAGTATTTTCATATACCTATCCATATCCTGCTGTGTAGTTTAAGTCATCTCTAGGTTACTTATAAGACTAAAACAACGTAAATTCTATGTAAATAGTTGTTAGACCACATTGGATTTTTTCAATTTGTATTATTGTTTATTGCTGTATTGTTGTTTATTGTTGTATTGGTTTTTATTGTTAAGTTTTCTAATATTTTCCATTCATAGTTGATTGAATCCACAAATGCAGAACCTGGGGATAGGGAGGGATGACTGCATTATCATATAACTGAATTTCTAAGCTGTAAGTATGATAGGGGTCACCACATTGACAGAGACTGTCTAGACTTCTGAGAAAAGTAGAGCCTAGAAATGAATAAAGACACATATGGGTCCCTGGATTCAGCTGTTTCTGAAATCCCAAGTATCCCTGGACTATTAGACTTTCTGTTACATGCAACTGAAATAAGTGACTGAATAAGGGTCATATTCTAGGATCATCTTCCTAGATATGAAATGTGCATTTCTCATTTCCTGAGAAAGCAAACAGCATCATCAGAATGGAGGACATCACACAGTCCAACAGCTGCCACATTGCTGACGTTCGTCTAGCGCCCTGTATAATAAGACACCAAAATAATTAAAAGCCTGCTCTCCAATATACTCAAAAGAACAGAAGGCAAGGCTTTGAAGAGATATTTGAACACCTATGTTCACAGCAGTGTTATTCATAGTAGCTATAACATGGCAGCAACCCAAGTGTCCATCAACAGATGAATGAATGGATAAGCAAGATGTGGTCTATTCACATATAATGGAATAGTATTCAATCTTCAAAAGGAAGGAAATTCTGACACATACTACATGGATGAGCCTTGAGGACAACATGCTATGTAAAGTAAGCCAGCGACAAAATAATAAATACTATATGAATCTACCTATATGAGGAAAATCACAGAGACAGAAAGCACCACAGTGGGTGCCAGGGGCTGAGAGGAAAGGGGAATAAGGAGTTAGTGTTGAATGGGTACAGGGTTTGAGTTTTGTAAGATGAAAACAGTCCTGGAGATGGATGGTAGTGATGGCTGCATAACAGTATGAATATATTTAGTAACACTGACCTGTACACTTGAAAATGGTGATGATAGTAAGTTTTGTTATATTTTACCATGGTAAAAAATTCAGGGAAAAAAAATCTACCATCTAAAGACATTATTTTCCTCCAACAATCCTGACCTCTACCCTACCAGACCCTTGAAGAAAGACATTGTTGAGCAGCAACGTGGATGCAAGCTCTGTTTTCTCTCTGGGTTAAAGGTATGCATTAACGTACGGGTCAAAGAGCAAATCAAATTCATGCTAACTTTTCTAACTCATACATGATTTTACGTTTCCCAGAGTGGCTCTGCACCACCTTTGGTGAGGTCTCTGCACTTTGAGGAAGCAGGCGCTCACTTCGTTAAAACACCAGGTCTCGGTGGACTTGCAGGGTTGCATCTGTCTATGTCTCCTCCCTTGATTTGATGGAGTCATTTAGGCAGGAGAGCACTATGGAAGCTGAGGAATGTTGAACACTCTAGCCTTTTAGGGTAACATTTATAAAGCACTTTGGCATATTAAAGGCTCTAAGAAGTCCTGTGGTAATGAAATCTACCTACCTTTATTTAATTAAATTTCTTCCATATTTATTTGACACTCCAACCTCTCATTTTTCAAGGCCCATGCAGTCACATCCTGTGTGCCAAGAAATACATGAGAGAGAAGGCTGTTTTAATGAACATCTGTCCAATGATGCAAAACCTCAAGAGGCTATATCAGAAGAGACAGTGTCAGGACAGACAGAATCAGGGGTGCCAGGGTCAAGCCCTAGCTCCCACATAAGAGGCTATCTGGCTCCTTCTGAAACTCAGGTTTCCTGCTCAGTAACAAATATTTGTTGAGGACTTTCTATATGTGTCAGGTGCTGTTCCGAGGACTTTCTATATGTGTCAGGTGCTGTTCCAGGTGCAAAAGATATAGCAAAATGTGTCGTGACAATGATTATTATGAAGAAAAACAAAGCAAGAAAACTTAAGCAGCACAACAGGAGTTGGTCATTCTCTCCAGGGTGATCAGGGAAGGCCTCTCTTACCAGGTGATATTTAAGCAGAGACTGGATTGAACTGAAAGCATGAGTCTTGTAGACATCTGAAGGAAGAGAAGCCCAGGCAGAGGGAACAGGAAGTGTAAAGGCCCTACGGCAAGACCGTGTACGGCACATCTGAGAAACAGAAACAAGGCCAATACGGCTGGAGGGGAGATATCAGGGAGACAGAGAGTGATTAGGAGGTGAGGTCAGAAAGGTGGCTGGGGCCAGATCCAGTGAGGTCTACTAGGTCATGATAAGGATTTCCAATGTTCTTCTGAGTGAGAGAAGATGACAGTGGAACCATGGATCAGAGGTTAGACGTGATAGGTCTGGCTGCTGTGTAGAGAACAGACTGTAATGAGCCAGGGTAGAACCAGGAGAGATTATACCACAAACCAGACAAGAGATGCTGTGGACTTGAGTAGTCACTGTAGAGGTCCTGAAAAGACTGGATTAGGGACTGGATAGCCACAGCGGCTAGATTAGTATCAGATAAAGTAGATTCCATAGCACATAATATTACCATGGACAAAGAAGTTAGTCTCATTGTGATATAAAGTTCAATTAATCAATATAATATTACCATCTTAAATTTTATATATCTAATAACAGAGCTTCAAAATGGATAGAGCAAAATCTGATAGAACTAAAAAAAAAAAAAAAACAGAAAAATCTCCAATAATAGTAGGATATGTCAAAACCCCCTCTCAATAATTGATATCAAAAAGTGGGAAAAGAATCAGCAAGGACTTAACAGACTTGAATGAAACAATCAACTACCTTGACCAACTGACACTTATAGAATAATCCACTCGACAACAGCAGAATACATTTCTCAGTGTGCACGGAGCATTTATCAAGAGAGATTATCTCTACACCATAAAGCAAGTCTTAATAAATATAAAAGAAATTAAGTCATACAAAGTATGTTCTCAGTCACAATGGAATAAATGTTGGAAATCAGTAATAGAAAGATATCTAGAAAATGCCCCCCATTGGAAAATCTATAACACGTTTCTAAAACTTATGGACCAAAGAAAAAATCAAAAGCAAAATTAGAGAACATTGTGAACTGGATGAAAAATGAAAATACAACATAGGAGAATTTAGGGGAAAATTTATAGCACTAAAGAAAGAGAAAAGTCTACATCAGTGACCTCTGCTTTCACCTTAATATACTAGAAAAAAGAAAATTAAAACCAAAGTAAGCAGACAAAAAGAAATCACAAATATGAGAGCAAAAGTTAATGAAATATGAAAATATAATGCAAAATCTATGAAATCAAAAATTGATTATTTGAGATTATTAAAATTGATAAAACTCTAGCCAGACTGATCAGGAACAAAAGAAAGAAGAATCAATGCCAGAATAAGAAGGGTGACATCAGTAGAGAGTCAGACATATCAAAAACATAACAGGGGAATATTATGAATGACTGCATGTCAACGTTCACTCAAAATGAGACCCAACGACTCATCAAAGAATTGTGGAGACGAACAAGGGCCTGCCCTCACAAAGCTTACATTCCCAGGAAGAGAGAGCTCATAAGTTGCCAAACACATGTCTAACCAGAGGATTTTGGAGAGTGCTTATTCTGTGAAGGAAAGAAACCAGATGGGTGTCATAACGGGTCACTGAGAGACAGTACCATTACCTCATCAACGGGAACATGCCTGACCTAAGACCTGGACAGGGAGAAGATGGAGCTGCTCTTGGGGTCAGAGAGAGCCTGTCAGAGAGAAGGATGTATTCCAAGGCCTTGCAGTGAGAACAAGATTGGCCAATTCCAGAAAAGAAAGGAGGCCAGCACGGCCAGAAAGTATAGGAAAGGGATGAGAAGTGAGGGAGGAGGGTGGGCAAGAGAAAGCACACAGACTTCTTTTGGCCACTTAAGAATGTGTGTGTCATGGCGTCATTCACATTGCAATGGGAAGCCAACAGAGATTTTCATCAGCAGACTCATACAATCTGTTTAATTAATTAAATAGAGGGCCTGGCTGTGGTGTGCAGAACAGATGACAATGACACGGGAGTGGAACAGGGAGACCAGACAGGAGGCCAGGATAGGCAGTTTGGTAGGAGATGGTGGTGGCTGGGCTCGGGTGCTGGTAGTGGAGACGGAGTGAGTGGCTGAACTCTGGATATATTTTGGAGATTACAGATCCTAGGACTTACTGATGGGCTGAATATGATGCTTGAAAATGGAGAGGCAGCCGAGGTAACTCCTATATTTTTATTCCGAGCAACAGGGTGATGATGGTGCCATTTGCTGATATAGGAAAGACTGGCGGAAGGTTCTGTTAACACCAAGAATGGGACTTGAAGAACCTCCTGAACCCTGGAATTACCAAAATCTTAGTAAACCCTTTACAAATTAGGTTTTCGAAAATGAATGCCTCTGGCAGAGTTAATTAACAGGAATTCCACTGAATAAGAGGCTTGTTCTCAGAGTTACAAATAATGCCCTTTGAACTTGGACTCACATCAGAATCATTAAACATTGAGCCCACAGATGAGGAATAGAAAGTTTAATTGATTGGCAACAGAACAAGAATGAATTCCTGTTGAAAATGGAAGGGGTCCCTGACCAAGTGACTGTCTAATAACTGATCACTTGAGATGTGCTTGCTGGTGTGCCGCTGAGGAAGGTCCATGTGTCTTGTCTGAGATGTGACAGCCAACAGCACTATCCCTAAAATCAGTGATGGCAGCCCAACAGAGACCAGAGTTATCTGCACCCTAACCCTGACCCTAACTCCTCACATGACTGTTCCCCATCACAGAAAGCTGGGACCTGGGAGATGTGAATTCTTAGGTCAGTTCAGCACCCCCAGCTGGATATCATAAATAAACTCTCTCTGAAGCAGAGTAAGAACAATAGAAATAACCTGGGAAGAGTCACCCCACACCTCAGTTTCCCTTGGAGGGTGACCTTAGTTAGATGATCAACAATGTTTCCATCTAAATCAGATACACTCTGTGAGCTTTCAGCTGCCGAAGCACAACGGATGGAGACTTGAGATGGGGATGGCGATGCTGACGCCAACAGGAGCCAAGTGTGCACGTGGGGGAAGCAGGCCTGGCTGGGGATGGGCACAGTGTGGAGATCTGCGGAGTCTGGGGGTGGTGGATGAGTGTGTGGACTCTGGAGTCAAGTGCCCTCTGGGGAGGTGCTGTCATCCCCGTGTTGCAGGTGGAGACACCGAGGCTCACGGATGCCCAGGGAGGTGCCCCAGGTCCCACAGCCAATAAATGGCAGAGCAGAAATTTGAAGCCAGGTTGGCCTGGCTCTAGGACCCAATGCTCCTAACTCTGTGCTTTAGAGGAGATTTGCCATCTGTGGTCCCTGATATGCCACCTCCTAGATTTCCCTGCTCAGCCTGGCCGAGACAAGAACAGGACCTGCCGTCCCCATCCAGGAAGAAGCTGACTCAGCTGCTACCTCTGCTCCCCCTCTGCCTTTGTCATGAGGAAACAGCCAGGAATGGCATCAATCAATATCTCTCGAACACACGTCCTCCTTCCTCTCCCAGTGATGCCCCTCACTGCAGCCATTGTCAAGAACGGATGTCCACCCCAGGTGACTTGGAAGGCCACAGACCAACAAAAGGCACCCAAAGTTCCCAGGAAGGCCCCTGGAACAGTAGAAGTAGCACAGAAGAGGTGCCAGCAGGTGGCTTTAATGTGTCTTTCTGCTGCCTGGAGTCTTCGAAAGCATTTGTGTTTCGTGTGTTGGCTTGTTTTGCTTTTGGAAATTTATCCTACTGCAGTGTTTTATGGGAATTTTTTTAATGCTTAAACAGTTTTTGAAGGGTAATACAGTTGACCCTTGAATAACATGGATTTGGACTGTGCCGGTACACTTATACATGGATTTGCAGGATGCAAAGCCTGTGCATGAGGAAGGCCGACTCTTTGTATATGTGGGTCCCCCAGGGTCTATTTTGGGACTTGAGTATGCCCAGATTTTGGTATACATGGGGGTGTCCTGGGATCCATCCCTCAAGGATACCAGGGACAGCTGGACATATATCCCGTTAATTAGATGATCAATAATGTTTCCATCCAAATCAGATACACTCTGATTTTTTTTAAACCTCAAAAAGAGTAAACAATAAGTCTCCTATTGGTAATATCATATTTATCGTATTTCTTAGCTAGGTTTTAAAGGCATGGCATGCATATTTATTTACTGGTATTTTTTCAGGATAATTGCCCCAGTTCACATCCTTAACCTAATGACAGATGCAAAGCCCTATTTGCCATGTAAGGAAATATATCCACGGGTTCTAGGAATTCACATGTGGGCACCTTTGGAGGGCCATTATTCTGCCTACCACAATGGATATAAGGTTTTGCCCACAGCATGATTTGGTTATTTTCAAATGATTCATCTGGTAAAGAAGGTATCTTTAGATAATGATGAATAAACAACATTTACTGAATATCTACCATGTGCCAGGCAATGTTTTAAGTACTTACTTATATTAACTTGTTTAATCCTCACAAACAATGTGTGAGGTGGACACCATCATTGACTCCATATTACAGACGAGATGCACCTGAATTGAGCGGATGGTGCAGTGTTGGAGAGCGAGTTCGTGGAAGTCCTGGATATGAGTCCTAGCTGTCTGCCAGCAGACTCCGTGGCCCCTCAGGAGGTTTATGATACAAAAAACAGAATGATCACCCCTGGAGCCAACAGAACCTGCCAGCCAGTGTTGCTTCCTACTGAAGCTTCCTGATGCTTTACGTTTGGGAAATTCAGATGAATGGCATCGTCCCTGGGAGATGGTGCCTCTTAAGGACAGCAGCCTCTCTTTAACTCTGACATGCAACCACTCTGTGCAGCAGTCTGTCACCACCTTGCAAGGAAACTGTGTGCAGATTCAGCCACACCTTACAGAGCAAAGACCTGACACCCTGTCCTTCATTCTTAAAGGTCAGAGGAACAGCAAGGTCGGGGCCACCCGACACGCAGCATGTGGAAAACATGCCCAGATTCAACCCACCTCCCTGCAGAAGCAATCCCGGCTTGTTGTGGCTGCTTTTCACATGGGAATTCTTAACAACCCACAAGGAAAGTTACAGAAAAAGTCTGATGTGGTTGTAAAATCACAGAGTAGAGGCATAGTCCCCCAAGGAAAGTAGACTGTGTTCAGCTGCCTTTGTTTTCTTGCTGCCTGGACAGGTAGAAATTTACTCCATCTGTAAGCTCCCCTCTCCTGCAAAGAGTGTGGGACCTTACAACCATCACCTGTGCAAAGTGGACATTTTCCAGAGTCAAAGGTGGTTCTGGAGAAAATGCAAAGGTGGGCAAGTCTGCCCCAACTACTCTCTTGGTCTTTTCTAAATACTCTCACGTCTTGTTTGTCTCAGAAAAGAATCCAGCAGCTTCTTCAGCTGAGTCTAATTACAGAAAGACCAGTACCTTCACCCCAGGAGTTCAGCGTGGTCTTTAATCGTGACAGGGAATCTTTCCTCCTTCATTAAAAAAAAAAAAAAAAAAAAACCTTTCCTGAAATCCATGATGGCAAGAACTGAGCCTCCCTCAACAGGTGCTGGCTCTCAGCCTGGTGCTGGCACACAGGCCCTCAGTCAAGCTGTGGGAGGAATGACTGGCAAACAACTCTTTAAGTCTCAGCAGCATTTCACAGGTTACCAAGCCCTGTGGGACTCCCAGTTAAACACAGTGGGCTGGAAACTTGATTCATCTTTTCCCCCCTCAGGATCTCATTAAAATCAGACTAACAGAATGAAAAAATCAAAAACTCTCCACACAAAGGGGCCATCAGTGACAGAAGAGACCAGTCTTTTCCAGAACAATGGTGGTAACAGATGAAGTGAGTAGGGATGCCTATGACAGAATTTGAACAACAAATTAATATTAAGTAGAAGCACTGGGTTCTACAAGGAAATATAAATGTGATAAAACTTAGTGTAAATGCATATATTAGGTATATAGGCTACATACAATTAATAAATACCTAGGCAGACGTCTCACGGTGCTGTTTATTCATCTGTCAGGGAAGAGAATCAATCGACAGCAGCACTATCCAACAGATCACCGCTGGAAGGTTCTATATCTGTGCTGCCAAATGTGGAAACCACTAGCTTCATGTGGCCGCTGAGCACTTGAAATATGGCAAGTGCAACTGAGAAACCGAACTTTTAATTTTATTTAATATTAAATTTAATTTTAATAGCCACGTGAAGCTAATGGCTACCATATTGGATAGCTTCAGGTTCTATGCTAAAATTAAATTGTGGCATCTGAAAGAGTGGATGTAACTGTACTGGTGGTAGTGATGGAAGTAATAGTAATAATAAAAATTGAAAGAGTGCATGTGACTGTAATGGTGGTGGTGATGGTAATAATAGTAATGATAAAAAAATAAGGACTCTAATCACTGACTTGTTTTTACCATAAACCTTTTCCCCTTAATCATAGTAAGATGATTTTTGCTTACCATTTTGTTGTTGCTGTTGTCGTTTGGGTTTGGTTTGGTTTTGGTTGTGGGGTGGGAAGTTTGAGACAAGGTTTCGCTTTGTCACCCAAGCTGGAGTGCAATGGCATGATCATGGCTCACTGCAGCCTCGACCTCCTGAGTGCAAGCAAATCCTCCCACCTCAGCCTCTCGAGTAGCTGGGATTACCGGCATGTGTCACCATGCATGGCTAATTTTTAAATGTTTGTAGAGACAGGGGTCTCACTACGTTTCCCAGGCCGGTCTCAAATTCTTGGACGCAAGCGATCCCCCGGCCTCAGCCTCCCAAAGTGTTGGCATTACAGGCATGAGCCACCGTGCCCAGTCAGCAAGGTGATTTTTAAAAACCAGTATTTCGGCCGAGCGCCGTGGCTCACGCCTGTAATCCCAGCACTTTGGGAGGCCGAGGCGGGTGGATCACAAGGTCAGGAGATCGAGACCATCCTGGGTAACACGGTGAAACCTCGTCTCTACTAAAAATACAAAAAATTAGCCGGGCGTGGTGGCGGGCGCCTGTAGTCCCAGCTACTCGGGAGGTTGAGGCAGGAGAATGGCGGGAACCTGGGAGGCGGAGCTTGCAGTGAGCCGAGATCGCGCCATTGCACTCCAGCCTGGGGGACGGAGCGAGACTCCGTTACAAACACAAACAAACAAACAAAAAACAGTATTTCTTGTAGTGATTAATGGTTTTTTGAAGTTCAGAAACTTCATATTAAATTATGTCTTCTCTTAAATGTAAGTAAAACGAAGGACTTAGCACTTAATAAAGAAAAAAACCCAGCACACAGAATATGCTCCCATTTTAAATAGGAAGTTCGCCGGCCACTTCTGTGTCCAGACACAGTCATCTCTCTGCCTATATGTGGACTTCGACTCCATACGTGGAACAATAATTTTCCAGTATTACTGCTGGCTATACCGGGGGTGCTGAGATTGTGATTTTTCCATATATTGTTTTAAAATGTTATAATGAACATGCATCATTTTAAATAAAAATAACAAAGCCTCTTAAGATTTTGGCTGAAGCAGGTTGTTAGGTGCCAGGGATCGCGGGCTGCGCTAAGCTGGCTCGGGCTGCAGGAAGGAGCCTTTTTATGCTCACGCTCAGGGAAACGGGGAATCCCTGGAAATCGCAGGTCCTGAGGACGCAGCGAGTCCGGCCCTGCAGGGGCTCCGGGAGCCTCCGGGGGGAGGGGAGGGCGCGCGGCCAGTACAACCCGGTCTGCGGCGCCATCTAGCGGGCGTGCCGGGACCGTCGCCCACGAGGCCCTTCCCCGGAGGAGAGGCTGATGCCAATCAAAATGCCATCGCCACCCCTTGTCAAAGTAAAGCCATTTAGAGAAAGATTTGCTGGGCTCTGCAATCAGCTGTGCGAGGGAAAAACAAGTGTTTAGGAACATTCTCTCGCTGTTTGTCTCAGGCGGAGTGCCCTGGGAAGGGGAGAGGCTGTAAAAATGATTTACAAGATGCATCTATTCCGATTGGTCAGTGGCCACGCCACCCGGCTACGAAATATGTTGAATTTCACCACTGTCTTAAGTATTTCCCCTTCAAACAAAAATAAGAAACAAACTCTTAACATTTATCATACATGCATTATGTGACAAGCAGTGTGCAAATACTGCTTCACTTCATCCTCATGGTAACAAGATAAGGTTATTCTGGCTTCTGGTAGGAATTATATTACACTTTTCACAGACAGGATAGCTAAGGGGCACTGTGTTGAGGGTCACACAGCTTTAAGCCAGGTTGGATTTGAATGACAGCAGCTTGATTTTCTTAAGCACACGCATCTCACATCTCCCCAGCTGTGGAGAAGGGGCCCTTTCCTGAGCAGTACAGAGGCTGGCAAAGTGACTCGCTGGCCAGCGCTCTGGTTTGCCAAACATAAACATCAGGCTTGCAGCAGGCAAGACTCAGTGTCAAAGTGCTCGCAGACAGCCTGCATACTCACACCCCCCAAGCTGTGATACATAATCTAGTTCGCCATCAACAGTGAGTTGTTTTTTTAAAAGAAAATTATTGTCTCAGAATACAGGTTCCTAAGGCCAGGTGTGGTGGTTCACGCCTGTAATCCCAGCACTTTGGGAGGCTGAGGTGGGCAGATCACCTGAGGTCAGGAGTTCGAGACCAGCCTGGCCAACATGGTGAAACTCTGTCTCTACTAAAAATACAAAAATTAGCTGGGCGTGGTGGCACACACCTGTAATCCCAGCTACTCAGGAGGCTGGGGCAGGAGAATCGCTTGAACTCAGGAGGCGGAGGTTGCAGTGAGCCAAGATTGCACCATTGCACTCCAGCCTGGGCAACAGAGTGAGACTGTCTCAAAAAAAAAAAAAAAAAAAAAAAAGAATGCAGCTTCCTGATTATTTTACTATCTTTAAGGGGATGTAAAATAGGACTATAAAATCCCCGGGCTCATCCGACAAGCAGGATAATTCCAGGGCAGGAGTCTCTGACGGATGCGCTGCACGACAGCCATCCCTGTGAGACAGGTCATCAATATTAATGATATTGACGGAGTCTTTAAACATTTGTCATGTCTCATCCCTGCCGTTGAAGCACCCGGAATTCCACTACTTTGTTGCTCTGACTGACAACCACCCATTTCCCTCCTGAACTTGCTTAGCTGGGTCTCTTTTTCCCTTTCACCTTCAGAAATTATACATCAGCAAAGGTTTTCCCAAATAGAAGCAGGTCAGCTGAACCAAACATCTTAATGGGCTTTTCCCTTCCTTTCCACTGAGCTGACTCCAGTTCACTCTCCAAGAGCCATCCTTTAATATTGTTATGTTTTTAATGTAAGTTAGGAAATGGCGTAACAGCTAAATCCAGTTATGGGGCCACTGTGGCGATGGGTTTACTAAATGGTCTCCCTGGCACCACGTGCTGGAATAACAGTGTAGGTAGTTGGCTTGCAGAGCCAGGAATGCCACAATGGGGTGCCCACTCTGCACCAAGTACTACGGCGGCATTTACAAAGCACATGGCTTTCAGCTCAGCCGACAAAGACGGTTACTTGTGGCCATTGGTAAAGTGTACTCAGTGGACAGGCATTCTCCCTGACAATTTAAAATTGCTCCTTTCAGCTGTGAGAGGGTAGGATCAATCAGGGGAAATGGTGCGGATATAACTGAGGTTACGGCTGTTTACAGAACACCTTGCTCATTCTGGTATAGAAGAGAACCTAAGAGACAGACACCTTCAGTCTATTCTAGATACCAACTGCCAAATGTTGTGTGTCTTCCTCAACAGTAATTATACTCACAAACGTGGGGTTTTGTGGGAAGGGGGAGAAACACAGACCTTCTAGGTAGGCTATGACGTCAGGGTGCCACAAAAATAACTCTCAGGCCAGACACAGTGTCTCACTCCTGTAATCCCAGCACTTTGGAAGGTCAAAGTGGGAGGATCATTTGAGCCCAGGAGTTGGAGAATAGCCTGGGCAACACAGTGAGACTTTGTCTCTACAAAAAAATACATAAAAATCAGCCAGGTGTTGTGGCATGTGCCAACAGTCCCAGCTTCTCAGGAACCTGAAGTGGGAAGATCAATTGAGCCCTGGAGGTTAAAGCTGCAGTGAGCTATGAACACACCACTGAACTCCAGCCTGAGTGGCAGAGCAAAACAAAACAACAAAAAAAAAGAAACAGGAAAAAGGAAAATAAAAAAAAGAAAAAGGAAAATAACATTCAAAGACAGTAAAAGTTCTTCCTGTCCTGATTAGCAGTCCAGTCAACACGACTGAGTTTGAGTATTGTGTAGCTGAGTGAATGGCTGGAGATATAACGGCCTGGCAGAGTCATTATTTGGAACCCCAGTTCTCACTGCACACGCGGACGGTGCACTGACTGTGCTGCCCTAGATCTAAGTGGTCAATGGCACTCATGTAGCACTCCCTGCCTCCTATACCTATAGAGAGCAAGTGTCCCCCCAAAATTCACATTCACTGACAACCTCAGAATATGACCTGATTTGGAAATAGAATTTTTGCACATGTCATTAGTTTAAATGAGGTCATACTGGATTAGAGTGAGCCCTCAATGCAATGACTGGTGTCCTTATGAGGGGAGGACACAGAGACACAGACACACACACACACAGCTCATGTGATGACAAAGGGAGAGATGAGTGCAAGGTGGCCACAGGCTAAGGAATGCCTGGAGCCAGCGGAAGCTGGAAGAGGCAGGGAAGGCGCCTCCCCTAGAGGCGTCAGAGGGAGCACCTCCCTGCTAGCATCTTGATTTCAGACTTCTGGCCTTCAGAGCTGTGAGGAAAGAAATTCCTATTGTTTTAAGCCACCCAGTTTGTGGTAATTTGGTACTGCAGCCCTAGAAAACTAATATAGCACCCAAAACAGACATTGTTTACTGATTGGCATCCTTTTTCCTGCCTAACATAGCGCTCTAGCAGACGACCATTTGGCACATGATATAAAACCCACTTCCCACCCCCAAACCAGATGGAGCTTTACAGGATGCATCCTAGTTGGGGGTGGGGGAGTGGAGGAGAGAGAGAGAGGGAAAGAGACAGAGAGGAGAAGAGAAAAGAAATAGAAGTAACCTAAATATTCATCAATAGGGAAATGGGTTTAAAAAAAAAAAAAAACTATGGAAGAACCTACTGCAGAACATGAGAGTTTTTAGAAAATAATTAAGCTCTATTCATATTAGCACAAAAAACCTCTAAAGCATGTTGCTGACTGTAAAGAATATTACACTCAACATAATGCCATTTGTTTTCAAACACAACCACACACAAAGCCGTACCATGGATTTTCTGCAGCCCCATATCCATTTGTTTGGTTTTGTTACAGACAGGGTCTCGCTCTGTGGCCCAGGCTGGAGTGTAGTAGCACAATCACGGCTCACTGCAGCCTCGAACTCCTGCAGCCCCACATACGTATGAGAATGTAGATACATAGAAAGACAAGGTTCTGACTAAAAGAAATAAAATGATACACAATCATTAATTTGGGCGAGGCAGTAGGAATTAGAAAGCAGCCAACAGGCACTTGTCTATGACGTTTTAGGAAGATGTATTCAAACTCTGTTTAGATTTTTAAAGTTTTGCACTAAACAAAAGATGAAAGACAAGACACAGACTGCTCCAGAAGCCTTCGAACCTTTCTAAAATGCCCTCCTACTTATGGCTTCCCAAAGCTGGGACAGACCCCAAGGGCCCATGTGGCACCTGCTGGCCCTTCCTTGGGGTAAAGCACCCCTACTCAGTGCTGGAGACTCCACAGACAGAGGCTGCCCCCGTCTGAATCCCAGCGACCAGCAAAGCGAGTGAGCACAGGACACACAGAGGTGGGAAGGAAGAGAAAGATTCTCTTGACAGGAAGGGGAGCTTTGCAAGAGTCAAGTTCCCTGTTGGCCTTTGGGGCCACCAGGCAGAATCATTTGAAGAAAATAAAAGGCCTCCTGGGTACTTAATAAGTTTCAGGCCGGGCACAGTGGTTCACGCCTGTAATCCTAACAATTTTGGAGGCTGAAGTGGAAGGATTGGTTGAGCCCAGGAGTTTGAGACCAGCCTGGGCAACATGGTGAATCTTGTCTCTACAAAATAAAAATAAAAATAAAAAATTAACCAGGGATAGTGGCATGCCTGTGGTCCCAGCTACTTGGGAGGCTAAGGCAGGAGGATTACTTGAGCCTGGGAGATCGAGGCTGCAGTGAGCTGTGATTGTGCCACTGCACTCCAACCTGGGCAACAGAGTGAGACCTTATCTCAAAAGAAGGAGGAGGAGGAAGGAGGAGGAAGAAGAAATAAGGAGGAAAAGGAAGAAGGAGGAAGGAAGACAGAAGAAGGAGGAGGAAGAACGAAGGAGAAGAAGAAAGGAGAAGGAGGAGGGGGAGGAAGGAAGAAAGAGTGGGAGGAAGAAAGGAAGAATAATAGCAGAAATAATAATAATAGAAATAAAGTACACAATGTAATACACCTGAATCACCCTGAAACCATCCCCCCATCCTGGTTCATGGAAAAAATGTTTTCCATGAAGCCAATCCCTGGTGCCAAAAGAGGTTGGGGACCGCTGATATCTAGCACATATAACGTGCAAAACATGTGTTGATTAACTATGTTGTCAGTAAGGCTTCTAGTCAACAGTAGTCTATTAGTAGTTAAGTTTCCAGTCAGTCAAAAGTTATACTGAGATTTTTGACTGTGGAGGGGTCAGTGCCCCTAATGCCTGCATTGTTCAAAGGTCAACTGTTTATGTTTCTTGCATTCATCAGTCCCCTCCCCTAGCATGACAGCATGAGAGCTGAGGTCTTGTCTGCCTTATTCATCGCCATTCACTAGAACAGTGCTCGGCACAGAAGAGGCATACAAACGCTGTCTGGAATAAAGAAGTATTTGTGTCCAGGCCTTGTTGTAAGGTTTCAGGCCAATACGACTAAAAAGGAATCTGATGATCTCTCGCTGTAGCCTGTGCTGAGCCCATGTGCCCAGTTGCCTAGAAACTCACAAGTGTGCTCATTTTTTTATTCCGATCTTTTTGAAAGATAATGTGGTTTTTTATCTGCATGTGCAGAGCTGGGCTTTTCAGTTTTAAGAATAGTCGTTGAAGGGTGGACTGTAGCCCTCAACACCAAGCCACCCACGGAAATAAATCTCTAAGCTCAAAGCTCAGTAATTGGGCAGAAAACCTAAAGAACAGACACCGTTGAAGGAAAAAGGAAAATCTGTGCCTTTAGAGGAAAAAAAAAAAGAAACAAACACATTTGTTAGCATTTCTTAGCCATGGAGAGGGGGCAAAAGGATGATACAGATGTGGAAGATAATGCAGGAAGCACCGCTGTCACCCTGGGTGGCAGCATCCCTCTCCTTAGACAACCCTTTTCAAGACGGGGTTTTTGAAGCTGTTGACCATCTGTGCTGCTCTGCTAGAAATGGAAATCTTAGATACAAATGGTTTCCAGGGTCTAATAATTTCAGCTCCAAAACTTCTATCCATTCCATTTTCTCTCTTTTCATTCACTAAAAAATTATGAACCCAGCATATAGTGCTGCTAAGTAAATGTTCGCTGTTCCTCTTTGAATAGATGGGTGGCTGGGTTGGATGGGTGGATGGAAAGGTAGATATGTAGATGGAAGGGTGGATGGGTGGATAGAAGGGTGGATGGGTGGATGGAAGGGTGGATGGGTGGATGGAAGGGTGGATGGGTGGATGGAAGGATGGATGCGTGGATGGGTGGATAGGTGGCTGGAAGGGTGGATGGGTGGATGGAAGGGTGGATGGGTAGACGGAAGGATAAATGGGTGGATATAAGGGTGGATGGGTAGTTGGAAAGGTAAATGGGTGGATAGAAGGGTGGTGGATGGGTGGATGGAAGGGTAAATGGGTGGATGGAAGGGTGAATGGGTGGATGGAACGGTGGATGGGTGGTTGGACGGGTGGATGGCTGGATGAATGGAAGGAAGGAAGAATGAATAAGTGAGCACCTCATCACAGCCGCCTCCCTCTGCCAGTCTGCCTGCTTGGCTACTGCATCAGCTCCACCCTGGTGTCCATGACCGAGTCCCTCCCACTTCCTATCAGGCATTCTCCCAAAAGCTGCATATTTATCTTCGTGAAGTAGAGACTGACTTGCTACCCAAAAGGTCAACAGCAACCAACACAATCCAGGATCACACACCTGTGGCAGCAAAGTCCTAAATCATAAGCCTGGGGTTGAATCCCAGGACAGCAGCACCTTCTTAGAGCACTGGGTGGGCTATTCCACGAGTGCAGATGCTTCAACTGCCCACTCCATGGCTGTCACAGGTGAGATTACAAGGCCAGACTCTCATTCTCCCAGCATCTGTGTATGCCACCCAGTTTTAACCAATGGGAAGGAAGGTCTGTGGCCAACTGGGGCCTGTAGGAATGAGTCTCCTCTCCAGGCAGAAATGAGGGACGGCACGGTGGATGGCATCCCTGCCCCCCCCCTTCCTGATAGTGATGACCCCTGGGCGAGGAGCCCAGCAGGCCTAGGAAGGTGATGGGAGGCTAAGAAGAGTCTTCAGTTGAAACCCTCCAAGCTGCAGCCAAGCACTAGCCAGAGGGGATTTACATTGGGCAGGTTTACTGTGTCACGAGGCAGGAGGCCTGGAGGAGGGAGGCTGGTAACGGTGTAGCTGGGCAGCCTGTGACACTGGCGAGGACACAGCCTCCCACTCTGTCTCTGCTCTGCTGCCCCAGAGTGTGTGCAGCTCCTCTCACAGTGACACCTCCCGCTCCTTACACAGTCACGCTCAGGACAAAAAGCAGGAATGGCCCTGTGCTTCATTCCTTTTTAACAACAAGTTGTTATTTTTCCAGACCCCTCGCCCAACTAGGCAACATCCCCCTGGGTGCAATAATCACAAGGGAAGGGGATGAACAAACCGTGATGGCTTAGGCCAATCCAGATGCCACCCTGGGACTGTGGAGGAGTC
Source organism: Theropithecus gelada (assembly GCF_003255815.1). Lineage (NCBI taxonomy): Eukaryota > Metazoa > Chordata > Mammalia > Primates > Cercopithecidae > Theropithecus > Theropithecus gelada. The sequence continues at coordinate 84,766,733 of NC_037679.1, read as the reverse complement.
CAACCTTACCCAGTGGACCAAAGGATGTGGCCACTCAGAGGGCAAAGATCATAACCAAGGCCCTTTTAGCAAGAAGGCTGGGGAGGAAGCAGGAAGCAGGAGTGGCCACTGGCTAAGAGAACACCACTGGCCACCACCCCACTCGCCGAGTATACCACAGGTCCTTCTTCTGTGCGGCTACAACAAAATACCTGAGATTGGGTCATTTATGAAGAATAGAAATTTACTTCCTCACAGTTCTGGATGCTGGAAGGCCAAGACCAAGGCCCTGGCAAGGTCAGCGTCTGCTGAAGATCTCGTCTCTGCTTCCAAGATGGCGCCTTGTTGCTGCATCTTCCAGGGAGGATGAAACACCATGTCCTCGCATGGCGGAAGGGACAGGCACGGGGGCCTAAGCCGTTCCTCCAGCCCTTTTATAAGGAAGCCATCCCTTTGTGAGGGCAGAGCCCTCATGGCTAATCACTTCCCAAAAGGCCTCACCTGGTAATACCACCACAAGAGGGATTGAGTTTCCTCGTGAATTTTGGAGAGGACACATTCAAATCACAACATACAGAACTTCGATGAATACTTGTGGATTCATACATTCTTTGTGATCCACAATAAATGATCCAAACCAATGAATAAAGGATAACTCCAGAACAAAGATCAGACATCCTAGCATAGTATCCAAGCCTACTAGAGTGTTCTGCTGCCCCCTTCTCTGTTCCCCTTATCATCTCCCCTTGGCCCAAACACCAGCCCCAAGCCACCTGCAGCCCCATAAACTCCCATGTTCTTGCTCCTGCTCATCACACACATCGTTCCATCTGCCTGGAACACCCTTCCTTCTTTCCACCTGGCTAATGTCCATTCACCTTCAAGAATTAGATAGCACATTCCTTCCTCCCCTTTCTTCCCTGACTCTCCCAAACAGTAGGAGCCCTCCATGAGCTTCCAGACCCTCTGTGATTCTCTCTCTCTCTCTCTGCACCCATAATGTGCCCACCCTAAACCCTTTGGCTATGTCTGACTCAGCAAATCAGACTCCTTTCCACCTCCTTTTCTCCAAGAGGAGAACCCACCATCATCCAACCTGAGGTTGAACTTGTTTTACCTTCTCCCAAACTTTGACAACTATACCTACAGATGGCTAGATAACACAATGACAATGACGAAAATTATAACAGTTCAACATTATTGAGTGCATGCAGTATGCCAAGCCAGTGGGCAAACACTTTACCTTAGTATATAATTTAATCCTCACAAAACTATCAGGCAGGCAATGTGATTCTTACAGTTTACAGATGAAGTGGAGCTTCAGAAAGATTGAGTGACTTGCCCAATATCTTGAACCTAGTAAGCACTGGAGCTCAAATTTCAAACTAGGCAGGTTGACCCAATAGCCCTCACTCTTGACGAAAATGTCTCACTGCCACCTACCTCAAAGGTAATCATAATTGAAATTTTCCCAGGCAAATCAATAGGATAATGAAACTGGCTGGATAGAGAGGATTGTTAAGCCCACACGCCAGCTGAATCTGATCTGGTGCCCTCTCTGGGACACTTTCCCTCTACATACATGACTTTTATATTTGCCTTGATAGTTTAAGCATGTTCATATTCTTTATGGCTCAGTTTATCCATCTGACACCACTGTGAAGTAGAGAGAAGAGGTACTCTCACTCGGAAACTCACACATGAGCAACTAAAGGGAGGTTAGGTGGCCAGCCTGAGGCTACGTGGAGAATGACAGGCCAGCTGGGCTTTGACTTCGTGGTCTCCTCCTCCCAGTCCCAGGATTAGAGGACAGTGATGTGGAACTATGACCAGAGCCCACCCAGCCCCTGTCCCTTGGTTGTCCACATCCCCTCTGTGGATGGGGATGCCTAAGAGACTCATATTCCTTGGTGCTCTGGAAGCTCTGCTCTGGGGTCCTCTGGAAGAGCCAAGCACAAGGAAAGTGCATCCCCGGTGAGGAGAGTAGTATCCCCAGGAGCTTGGAGCTGTCAGAGGTGCCAGAGTGACATGGAGGCCAAAAAAGCTCCCAAGGCAGCAGCCTGGGAGGCACCAACTATAAGCTGGTGCAGGCAGCAGCCTGGGGCTACAGCACAACGACAGAGCAGATCATGGGAGGAGGGATGGAGAGCCCTGAGCACCCAGCTTGAGGAAGCTCCAACTAGAGAGAGCTGGAATCCTGCATAAGCAAGTGTGCTAGGAAAATAACAGCCTCCTCCAGAGATGTCCACGTCCTAATCCCAGAACCTGTGAATACATTACTTGGCATGGCCAAATGTGGCACATATACACCATGGAATACTATGCAGCCATAAAAAAGGATGAGTTTGTGTCCTTTGTAGGGACATGGATGCAGCTGGAAACCATCATTCTTAGCAAACTATCACAAGAACAGAAAACCAAACACCGCATGTCTCACTCATAGGTGGGAACTGAACAATGAGATCACTTGGACTCGGGAAGGGGAACATCACACACCGGGGCCTATCATGGGGAGAGGGGAGGGGGGAGGGATTGCATTGGGAGTTATACCTGATGTAAATGACGAGTTGATGGGTGCTGACGAGTTGATGGGCGCAGCACACCAACATGGCACAAGTATACATATGTAACAAACCTGCACGTTATGCACATGTACCCTAGAACTTAAAGTACAATAATAATAAAAAAAAAAAAATTAAAAAAAAAAAAAAGGAATCTTTCCAAGTGTGATTAAGTTAGGGATCTTGAGATGGGGAGAATATCCTGAATTATCTGGGTGGGCCCCATGTCATCACAAAGGTCCTTAAAAGGGAAGAGAAAGCAGGAAAGTCAGAGAAGGTGATACAATGATGGAAGCAGAGATGAGAGTCAGGTGGACCCATGAGCCAAGGAAAGTTGGCAGACTCTAGAAGCTAGAAATGGGACAGAAAAAATTCTCCCCTAGAGCTTCCAGAAGGAACCAGCCCTACTGACAACTTTGCTTTAGCCCAGGGAACCTAGTTAGGACTTCTGACCTCCAGAACTCTAAGAGAATAAATCTGTAGGTTTTTAAGGTCATTGAGTTTATGGTAATTTGTGAGAGCAGCACAGGAAAATTAATAATACAGCAAGCAAGAGCTCTCTAGCCAATGGACTCAGGCTATGATGGTAGACATAACCATTCATTCATTTGCTGAGCAAATACTATATACTTGGCACCATGCTGAAGAAACATCCAGCAAGCAAAATAAACATGGCGCCTCCCATCAGGGAGCTTGAAATCCAGTGGGGAGGACCTGCAGTATGCTGATTATCGATTCATGGCCTCTCAGCTCCAAGTTCACCCCTCATTACCTGCTCTGTGAAAATAGATCTGAGCCCTATTTCAATATTTTTGCTTTTCCAGTGGGCACAACATTAGGCTTTGTCAGTAGAGCATGCTGGAGAGACAGTTTGGGAGGAAAGGGTTGGCTTTCTGATGCTGAGGCCCTCTCTCTGCAGCTCCTGCCATGCATGGATCTACTCCAGCATTGGTGGCTTTCTTGGTGTCCCACTACTGCAGTGCATGGTGGCCAGCAGCCCCTCAGAGCTAGCAGCTTTCCCCAACGTCCACCTTCAATAGTTTGGTAGCAAGTGCATCACCCTTGTGAACAGCTGTCCCGAGCACTGCAGCGGACAGATTTCCATCAAGCTCTACCCGAGTGCTACATCAGCAACTTGTCTGGACTCAGTGAGCTGTGACCACAACCTCTCGAGAAATGTTGCTTCCAGGGCATGGGCAGGGGAAACCTCTTCTTTGAGCATTATAGTTCAGCCTTCAGGCTAGTAGCTGCTCCCCATATCTGTCATTCCTATATTCTTTAGAGTTCTCTCCACTTCTAACTAACCAATCCCTCACTATCCCAGTCCTCTGTGATAGTTAACAATTCTCTATGTTAAACTTTCTGTGTTCACATTCTTTCTTATGGCTGGACCTAGACTGAGACAGACAGGACACAAACACTCATATAAATAAGCGTGGATCACAGACAGTGATGGGATCTGCATGAGACAAGGACAAATAAGTGAAAATAGAAAGGGGGAGACTAATTTAGCCATGTAACCAGGAGAGGCCTCTCCACAAGTTGACCTTCGAGTGAAAAGTGACAAGATATCAGCCGTAGTGGAGCATTCTGGGCCGAGGAAGCCAAAAGGAGACCTGAGAGGAACGAGACTTGGCTTGGCCACGTTCTGAATATGCAAGCTTCTGAGGGACAGGCTGGATTTGGTTCACAGGAGTCGGCATGTAATAAAACCAGCAAGATAATGGCACCGGCTGGAGGCTGTCACCCTCAGATCCAGTCCCTGGCCTTCCTCTGATCAGTTCTGGATCACAGTAGTGTTGACCCCTGAAGATGCTGCTTCCTAAGCTTATGCCTCAGCCAGCAGGATGAGATTAAGTGAAAGACTTTGCAGGATCTGGCAGGAGGGTGGAGGCAGAAGCCAGGTAATTCCTCACCCCACTCCCAGCCCTGCCTCAGGTATATCCTTCGCAACAGTTGAATCTCTCCCACACTCCAGCCCTAACCAGGCTGCTCAAATGTGATTCTAGCTGCAGCAGTGACCCCCAGGTCCTGGGCTCTGGTAAGACCCCCTCCACCCTCACCCTCTGGCCTGGGGGTAGGAGCAGATTCTCATTCTTACTACAGTGCCTGGCTCTCCTCTGTTCTACGTCTGCTTCTCATCTGTTTCGTTCCCTGTGTATTTAAGTCCTTGCATTTAAAGCTGCTCTGTTTTAACTACAGAGGGATTTCTGCTTCTCGTCAGACTCTGACAATAGTGAGCCCACGTTTTGTACATTGTGTAGCTGTGTACCCTAGTTCCCTTACTTCATGCAGGGGTGGTCCAGCATTAATTGCCACTGATCTTTCCATAACTTGCCTTGGAATAAGGAAAAGGAGAAGGGGAAGGGGAAGAGGAAGGAGGAGAAAAAGAAGAAGAAAGAGAAGGAGAAGGAGAAGGAAGGGAAGTGAAGAAAGAGGAAGAGAAGGAGGAAAGAGAAGGTGGAGGTAGAGGAGGTGGCAGCGATGGTAGCTTCCAAACCCACTGTGAATGGAGTGCTACAGATAAAGCACAGAGCAAAGTGGTAAGGACTTTGAGTAGAGATTCCCCAACCTCAGCCTGATCTAGCTGAGTTGGAGAATTTATAGATAAGTTCCCAGGCACAAGGGATACAGCTTCATTCCATCTTAAAACCGACAATCATCCATCTCCATTCCTTAACAGTTACTTCCCCAACTAGACATGGCTGCCCTCAAACCACAATGTGGGTCAGTGATCACAGGAATGATCTCCGTCAGTCTAATCTTCAAAAACTAAATCATCCTGGAAGCTTGGACTAAAGCACAGATCCATTCATTCAGTCAACAAACATTAACTGTGCCAGCCATTGTGCTAGGTGCAGGGGGGAATGATGTGGACAGAACTGACCAGGATAACCCTACTGTCATGAGTCCCCACCTTCTGGGGAGGAAGACAGAAAATGAACCCTAAATATCAACCAGTGATAATGTCTAGGAAGAGGATAAAACAGGATGATGACAGGTAGAGGGTGATGAGCTGGCAGGGGAGGGAGGGCCAGTTTTAGCCGACAAGGTCATAGAACGTAGCTCCATAAACAGTTGAGTTGGGGAAAAGGACCCGGACGTGGGAAACGTACGGAGAGTGTGTTCCCAGCAGAGCGACACACTCAACACACTTGAGACACTCGAGATTCAGGGACGGCAGAATTAATTGTAAGATGTAGGGTTCAAAGGAGTCTCAACTTTGTTGTTTAACTTGCATGATGAATGATCAAAAGCACCCACAGATGTTTCTAGAGTATCTGGACATGGATCCCACACTTTGGTACCAGAAAGGAAGGTCAAAGCAGTGCAGAAAATGGTTGAACATTTCCAGTGTGGAAAAGGGTATTAAGTAGGTGGTACCCATGGACTTTCTGTCTCCGTGGAATCTCTGGAATTTAGGCTCTGGAATCTCACCTGTGACCCTGATCTCAGAGGTAGCCCCTGAGCTTGACTATGAACATAACTTCAACCAAGCTCAGGGGAAGAAATCCAATCACCTCCAGGCCAGTGAAGCAGAAACACAGGCAGTTCTGTGGACTCCGGGACTCTACCCAGCATAAAGTGGTCAGTTCCCAGCAAGACTCTTTCAGTCCATCTGTATTTTAGAGTTTTCCAATCCGTAAGTTACCTTGGAACCTTCAGGGCAAAGCCAATTGACAAGGGGTCAGATACTTGGCATACAGAGCCACTGTTCCCACCAGGTAACCCTGATGCATTTCAACAAAACTGTTTTCACTCAGTGCAGCACTCAGTTCCTGATATGCATGCAGACTGAGAAAATAAAGAATAAGGGCTCCCCAGAAAACAGTTTCTCAATATCCACAAATGAAAAGGGATTTACACAGTAGACCCTAAATAGTTCCCAAGGAACCATTATGAAAAGCAGGTTGATCAAACGCAATTTAAGTATATTTTCCTTGTTTAAACAGTGTATCAGGTATACGGGAAATAACAGATTATACAGCGCATCATGTTTAAAGAAAACTTCTTTGTGACACTTTCTCTGAAGCCCCCAGATTCCTCACCATGGCGAGCGGGACGATGCCCACAAAGGTTGTCTGGCTGACGAAGATCTCGGAGACGACCAGCTCACTCATGGAGTCCTCAATCGGGTACTCCACCTGCCAGGTAATCTGCTGGGCCCCAGCCAGGTCACTGCTGTTATCAATTCCAAAGTCCACTTGCAAGATCTCATAGAAGGATCCATTTACCCTGGAAAACAAACACATATCAAGGTTCCATTTAAAACCTCAGACTCAGCAGAATGTCAAGAATGTAATAAATTGCCACATTCTTATTTGTCAACCAAAAGAATGACTGCCAAGTTCAACAAGTCACATGGCAGTGTTGTTGGAGCCTCATTCACGGGGCCCATCAGCAGCCCACACCTCAGAATGGGCTGACGATCCGTCTCTAGGGCTCCGTGTTGCAGAAAGCAGGCTGTCTTTCACTGGATGAGTAACTCGGCCAGCATTTCAATTCTGCGGACACCAGGCACAGCTCTCCTTCCCCAGCCCAGGCACGGGCATGCCATAATCCAAGCTCCATACTCAAGAAAGGCCCCCAAGCCATTTCATGTAGCTTCACTGCTCCTCCAATCACAAAGCGCACCCTAGACCTTGGCTATTCCTGCTTCTACTTAGCTGGGGTCTGTAGACCAGTTGTTAAAACTCTCCAAGCTTTAGAATTTGTGGAGAATAGTGGGGGCCTCATGGGTGTGTGGAAGCATCAGGAGACTAAGAGTGATAAAGAACTTCACACACTATGTGGTTTAATACATAAACTATGAGCAATATAAGAAGGTACTATACTGGATTTCTCATTTCACCAAATGGGATTAGAAGTAATGCAAGAAAATCCCACCTGCCTTAATTCATGGAATGACAACATCATATGTGTGTTTGGAGGTGGCAGGGGGCTGAGAAGTTGGCAAATTCTTTAGTATTTAGTATTTAGTGATTCTTAGTATTTGTATATGCAGGGAGCCCCTTGTTATTGGCATGGACTTGTAAATTGCAGGCTATCGCATTGACAAGAAGTCACTGAACAGTTAAAACAGAAAGCCGTGCAGCACAGGATTGTGAATGACCCTGATCCATCAGCCTGTTTCCATCCCCATGAATCCAGCTCCACCCAGATCCAAGGAAGGCGACGGCAGAGCAGCTGATCCACAAGCTCCGCTCAGGCCTGAGCCACACACACCAGCTGCTCCTTCTCTGCCAATGGGCCTCGCAGGACCAACGTAGGCTGAGAAGTCTCCTTCCTGCCTCTGGGGGCCTAGGCAAGGTCTGCAGTCTGGGCTCCCAAACTCACAACCTGTGAGGAGTTTTGAAAAAGAACCTGCTGCCTGCTGCTTGTCTAATGGACTCTCCTACCATGGACAGCTCCTCGGCACTGCGACTCCTATAAGAACAGTGGTAGGGAAACCACATCTGCTTCCTTGTATGTGCCAAGAGGTACCAGAGGAACATTGGAATATGGCCATGGCACTGACAAAACTAAACCACACTGACCTGACTGGTAAGAAATTCTACCCAAAGGGAAACCACATTGGACTCCATATAGAATTGGTCATAGGCAACCTTTTTCCCATTTAGCCAAGATTTTAAGGAACTCTCTGACACCATAGTGCCCAATATGGTGGCCACCAGCCACAAATGGCTATTTACATTCAAATTAAAATAATTTAAGAATAAATCAGGCCGGGCACGGTGGCTCAAGCCTGTAATCCCAGCACTTTGGGAGGCCGAGACGGGTGGATCACGAGGTCAGGAGATCGAGACCATCCTGGCTAACATGGTGAAACCCCGTCTCTACTAAAAAAATACAAAAAAACTAGCCGGGCGAGGTGGCGGGCACCTGTAGTCCCAGCTACTCGGGAGGCTGAGGCAGGAGAATGGCGTAAACCCGGGAGGCGGAGCTTGCAGTGAGCTGAGATCCGGCCACTGCATTCCAGCCTGGGCAACAGAGCAAGACTCTGTCTCAACAAAAATAAAAATAAAAAGAATAAATCAAATTTAAATTCAGTTATTCAGTCACAGTATCCTAATTTCAAATGTTCACCAGCCACATGTGGCCCGTGGTGACAAGTTGCACAGGGCAGATAGACAACTGCTGACCTGCTTTGCACCCTGGGAAAGTCATTTGTACCCCTTCCACCATCAGCTTCCTCACGTGAAAAATTAGTAAATAACAATAATACTGGTCTTTCTACTTTCAGTAGAATTATGAGGATGGAATGAGGGAGTGGGTGTGTACTCACTTCATGTACCGTCCAGTACTATGAATTCATGCTGTGATGATCTCAAAATCATAGGATACACACAGCTGTGGAAAAGTTTAGGGGCTCCCATGGGCAAACATAGCCAGGTGGTCCCGGTCCCAGCTGAGCCTAAGCTGCATGTAGGTACTTGGGATCTATAAATCTTCATGTATCTATTGGTACAAGTTGTTTTGCAAGAAAATGTGTGTTGAATAGGAGTTTCTGAACTCATGAGGGGACTGAAAGTGTGCACACATGGGACCCCCTTCTGCACCAGGGGACCCCTAGTTACCTGGGTATCTTTAGTGAAAGGCAAAGAGAGCAGAGATGAAAAGCTGAGTTTTTAGCTCAGTTTTCAGATAGAGTCACCTCCCTGTGCCCCTGCCACTTTCCATCCACCATATTCCAGCCTAATTTCTCTTTACTGGTCACAGAAATTCTCCACGAATCCATCTGTTAAGTCACCTCCTATACGAGATGCTTGGTCCTGTCAGATCAAATTTTCAACTTCTCTTTGGGCTGCACTGTGCTTTGTAACCAGAACTAGGGAGCTGTTTCCAATACCTCCTGGGTTCTTAGCATTCCGTAGACCACAGAGAAGCTAATGCCAGGGAAGCGAAGATCCAGTGAGAGGAGAAATGAGCTCTGTCACCAGCCATTTCATCCTGAAAAATCAACTTTCTAGTCCTGGGGTAAAGAAAGAGAAGTGGCCAGTCTTTGGGCAAAGTGGGTAGGGTCTGCATGACAGGGTCAGCCCCTCTGACTGTGGGCACGTCCTGCTCCTCTCTGACTTCCCAGCCTGTGAGCTGGACCAACTGCAGGAACCTGCCCGAGTCCAGCAATGAATGGAATAAAAATTAAGGCAGAGTCACTTTTATGTAAAGGTTTTTTTAAAAGTCATTTCTCTCAATTCAGAGGAAAGAGGTCTTATACTTTTAGGTAATGGGCATATTTGCTAATGATCCCATTTCTACAAAAATTAGTTCATAATTGTTAATTTGACCTGTTCTTAATCTAGTCTTGATAAGCCTTTCAAATATCAAGAAGTGTTTCATGATTCTCAGCTTAATAATTACAACCGCCTTTCAGGAATCAGGATCAGCATTTCAGCTGCGAGACATTCATTAGGCAATGTTTCCTGCAGTGGGAAAGGATGCATGTGAGAGTGCGATAGTGTGTGTGTGTGAGTGTGAGAGTGCGATAGTGTGTGTTTGTGTGAGTGTGAGTGTGAGTGTGTGTGATAGTGTGTGTGAGTGTATGAGAGTGCGATAGTGTTTGTGTGTGTGGTAGTGTGTTTGTGTGATAGTGTATGTGTGTGATAGTGTGTGTGTGAGAGTGTGTGTATGAGTGTGATTGTGTGAGTGTGAGTGCAATAGTGTGTGTTTGTGTGTGTTAGTGTGTGTGATAGTGTGAGAGTGTGTGTGTATGAGTGTGATTGTGAGTGTGAGAGTGCAATAGTGTGTTTGTGTGAGTGTGTGTTAGTGTGTGTGATAGTGTGAGTGTGTATGAGAGTGCGATTGTGTTTGTGTGTGGGTGTGAGTGCGATTGTGTGTGTGTGATAGTATGTGTTAGTGTGATTGTGTGTGTGAGTGTGTATGAGAGTGTGATAGTGTGACAGTGCAATAGTGTGTGTGGTGTGATAGTACATGTGAGAGTGTATGTGAGAGAGAGAATACGTGAACATGGGGGTATGGGAGTGTGTGGGAGTGCATAGGAGTGTGGGAGAAGGAGAATGTGTGCATGTGTAAGTGTGTGCCAGCGTGAGAGGATGTGTAGCTCTGTGTGTGAGACAGAAATAGGATATGTGCGTGTGTGTGTAAATGTGTGCATGAGAATGTGTCTATGAGTGTGTGTGAGAGGGAGAAAGTGTGGATGTGCGTGTGAGAGAATGTGTGAATATGTGTGTGTGATACAATGTGTATTTGTGTGAATGTGGAAGAGATAATGTGTAAATGTGTTGTGTGAGAGAATGTGTGGATATATGTTGTGTGAGTATGAGAGGGAATGTGTGTGTGAGTGTGGGAGGGATGAATGAATGTGTGTGTGACAGGATGTGTGAAGGGGTGTGAATGTGTCTGTGTATGTGTGTGTGAATGTGTGTTTGTGTGAGAGAACACGGGTGTGAGAGATTCGTGTATGAGTGAATGTGTATGTGTTGATAGCATGTGTATTTGTGTGGATGTGAAAGAGATAATGTGTGAACGTGTTGTGTAAGAGAACGTGTGAATATGTGTGAGAACAAGTGAATATATGTTGTGTGAGAACATGTGAATGTGTTGCGTGTGTGAGAATGTGTGAAGGGGTGTGAATGTGTCAATGTATGTTTATGAGTGTGACAGAATGTGCGTTTCTGTGAGAGAACATGTGAATGTGTGTGTATGAGATAATTTGTGTGTGTGAGTGAATGTGTGAATGTGTGTGTGTGCATGACAGAGAATGCGTGAGTGTGGGAGAGAGAATGTGTCAACGTGTGTGTGTGTCTGCATGTGTTTGTGTCTGTGTGTGGGAGAGAGATGTGTGAATGTGTGAGTGTCTGCATGTATGTGTGTTTGTGTGAGTGTGCCTGCCTGTGTGTATGGGAGACTGTGTGAACGTGTGTGTTTGTGTGTGTCTGTGTGTGTTTGTGTCTGCGTGTGTGTGTGTATATGTCTGCACGTGTGAGTGTGGGAGAGAACGTGTGAACGTGTGTGTTTGTGTGTGTCTGTATGTGTGAGTGTAGGAGAGAATGTGCAAATGTGTGTGTTTGTGTGACTGTGTCTGCGTGTGTGTGAGTGTGTCTGCGTGTGAGTGTACCTGCATGTGTGAGTGTGGGAGAGAGAACGTGTGAACGTGTGTGTACGTGTGAGTGTAGGAGAGAATGTGCAAACGTGTTTGTGTGAGTGTGTCTGCGTGTGTTTGTGTAAGTGTGTCTGCATGAGTGGGTGTTTGTGTGTGCGTGTGTGTTTGTGTGAGTGTGTCTGCATGAGTGTGGGAGAGAGAACGTGTGAACATGTGTTTGTGTGTGTCTGTATGTGTGAGTGTAGGAGAGAATGTGCAAACGTGTGTGTGTGTGTGTGTGTCTGCCTGTCAGGAGGAATCCGCCGTGGAGTGGCCACACTGCTTGACTGTTTCTCCCTCAAGCTGGCGCAAAAACCTTCCTTCCAAAAGGACTTGCCTCCCAGATGCCCCTGTTTGCCATGAAACCTCCCCTTCCATACAAGCTGAGCCTCCTCTCTGGAGTCCTGGGACCCCAGAGGACAGGCTGAGGCACCTTTTAGTGCACAGTGTGGCTGCAGCTCAGCCGTGCCAGTCAAGAAGAGGAGGAGGAGCCATGGGGCAGCAGAGAGAGACGGGACACCCAAGCCAGCAGCGTGTCCCCAGGACCACATTCGGCTGTTTCTCAGTGCATCGCTCATGATCACAAGAGTGACTGCTTCACAGGACCAGGGAAGGGAAGGAGGGATCAGAAAGGTGGGAGGGAGGAAGAAGTAACGAAGAGTGGGCCAGTTCGAAAGCTCAACTCTTCTCCAGCAAGTTGTGTCATTTACATCGAATATTTTTTGCAAACGTCTGGATGGTTCTGAGCTACCAGGCAGAGACGGCAACACTTTCCCCACGTGGGAATTCTAAAACTGGGACAAGAGAAGCTGTCGCTCGTCTCGGGTCTCTGTTTTTTCTTATGAGACTTTTTCTAGGCATTAATTTTTAAGATGACCAAAAAGCAAGGTAAACACTGAGTGATGATTACACTGAACAAATGTCCCAGGATAGGATTTGCTGGTGCCTCTCAGGAAATACAATGGGAGACAGGGACCTCTGACTCCTCCTCTTGACCGTGACCTCCATGAGGACACAGATGTGCCTGTATTGTCGCTGCCCTGACTGTAGAGCTGACACAGCACCTGAAAAACTGTAGGAGTTCAATGAGTATTTGTTTAATTCTTTGAACATACTTAGAAGACCCAATAGGATATCCTGTAACACTCTGGGGCGGGGGGGCACGTGGCATTTGCATTCTGAGAGACAAGAAGCGACCAGCCAGCAGACACTTGAGCCGTATTCTCCTTCCAGGCTGTAAGTCTGTCTGTATACTCTGCTTAGAGAAGACACATCTGTCTTCACTACTGACCACAGTAAGTTCCTCAAAGGCCAAAACCTATTATAACACCATAGTCACTACAGTTCCTGGCACATTAGTCACTAACATTTATTTGGCACCCCCCTGGTGTGTTGGGCACTGAGATTCATTAGTAGACAAAAGAGAAACAGGAAAATAAAAGACCTCGTAAAGACAAATGCTATCATGAACACAAAATAGAAGAATTAAAATTGCTTTAAGAATTAAACAAAATTCTTCAAATTTTAAAAATTTTTTAAAAATACAATTTAAAAATGGTCACCTTAAATTTCAAAATAGAATATAAATTACAACAAGAGACAATGGAAGGGCATTCTGGAGTAAGAAGCTGACACCTGAGCTGAGAACTGAAGGGCAAGTAGAAGCCAAGCAGATCCTCAAGTGTTTGTTGAATGAATAAGTCTATTTTAAGCTAAAAAAAAAATCATAGGAAAACTGTATCCCAAATCATCAGCATGAACACAAGGTGCTCAATAAAAAAGAGCATCCTTCAAGCCTTTGCTTCAATGCTGCCAGCTCAGTGAAGCCTCCTCTGACCACCCCACTTAAAATTCCATTCTCATCTCCACAATTCCAATCCCCTTGTCCGGCTCTAGCTTTTCCATGGCTTTTATCTTCCAACATACTGTTATTTATTGATAATGTTGATTCTCTCTCTCACTCTCTCTCAAACACGCACACACGCACATGCACATACAAGTATGTGAGTGCCTGCTTTGTTCACGAATGTATCCCCCACACTTAGAAGGCTGTCTGGGGCCTAGGAGATGCTCATTAAACATCTGTTGAATGAATGAATGAGTGTTAAACACAGTTAGAGCAGGTCTCAGGAGAGCACGTGCTGAGTACAGCAGAGCCTCTGAGCTGCAGGTGACTGGAGGAGACAGACCTGCGTAGGCGGGCAGGCCACGGAAGGCTCCCAGGGAGGCTGGGCTGGGGCTGAGCTTTGAGGACTGGGTTTGCACAACAGGCAGCTGCCAGAGCCCCACTGCTTGGGGTCCCCTATCACCCCTGTTTCCCATCCTGACATCCTTCCCACTCCCTGAGTCCCCACCAGCACTGGTGTCCTGGAGAGGAGAGCACATTCCTGCTTAGGGATCCCTTCAACAGACCAGCGGTCTTTAGTTCATCTCCCTGCCTCTCATTCAACCTTTTTTTCATCAGGAACTAAATGGCTGGCTCTCAGAATGGGGCATAAACAAACCGTCTCCTTCTGCAGTTTCATAGAATCCAGGCACCACCTCCTCATTTCCGTTTTGTCAAGGGCAGTTCTGCTTTCTCTGAGTATGCTCTGAAAAGACGGTCTAGAGGTTAAAAATATTTAAGGGCCACTAGTCTAAATCAGGGACTTATCTTTTAGGACTCAAAACATTCTCTCATTATTGGTTAGATTTTCTGACTTCCCATCATCAAATTGCTGTATAGAACTTTAAAAAAAAAATCTAGGACTGTGCCAACCGGGCATACTCTAAGAAACTGGGTTCCTTTATGGCATTTCTGGCCGATGGGGAAAATTAAATAGAAATCCGAGGTTGCAGCTTCCTATGACTGAGCTGCCCACAGCCAGAGACATACGTTGCTTAACCATCCCCCCATCATGTTTTACAAAATTTCAATCAGCTGGCAATATTTTTAAATATGGAGAATCTATACCCCCACAAATAGTAATTCTGGCTTCTCTGGAGAAAGTTAGGCACACTATTCCACATTCCCATGTGGTAATAACCAGCTGGGGCAGAATACTGTCCCCTTTATTGGGGTTGAAACTTTTCAACAGGCCCGAGCCACTCTACTCACTTTTTACGTCCCCCAAGTCCCTGCGGACATTTGGGATCTCTGAGAAAACACACTTGGTTTTGAGCTCTCTAGTAGACACCTTTTGCACTGTGCTTCCAGTTCAGCAATAATTCCTCATTCTCCTGAGAATTCATGTACCTATTTCCACTCTTACCCTTGTCCATAGGGCGGGACATGGCATGACCTTGTGAGACCCAATCTCTAGCCATGGGCTGGACTTGGTGGTGAACCCTCACCTCAACTGGATGAGGGACACTTCCTAGGAACGTGATTTCCAGCTAGGAAATTTGGAATTTGGGATGCTTTTTCTTTTTCTTTCCTTTTTTTTTTTTTTTTTTTCTCATTTTGAGACAGTCTTGCTCTGTCACCCAGGCTGGAGTGCAGTGGCGCGATCTCAACTCACTGCAAGCTCCACCTCCTGGGTTCACGCCATTCTCCTGCCTTAGCCTCCCAAGTAACTGGGACCACAGGCACCTGCTACCATGCCCGGCTAATTTTTTTGTATTTTTAGTAGAGACGGGGTTTCACCGTGTTAGCCAGGATGGCCGTGATCTCCTGACCTCGTGATCCGCCCGCCTCGGCCGCCCAAAGTGCTGGGATTATAGGCGTGAGCCACTGCGCCCAGCCTGGGATGCTTTTTCAAGCAGAGATGTGAACTCTAACCAGCTGTGCAGTGACCTCTTCTACCAAGCGGACTAAGAACTGAAAAAAGAGATCAGAGTGAAAAGGACAGGGTAGAAGTTAGAATAAATATTTCCAGAGTTTCTGGTAAATTTGTACTTCCTGGTTGCAGTTCCTGGAACCCACTACAATGCTTTTCTTGGGTTCCATGAAACACCTACATATCCTTATAGTTCATTCCCCCCAAAAGGTGAAAACAACCCAATTTTCTATCAAGCAATGAATAGATAAACAAAATGTGGTATTTCTATACAATAGAATATTATTTTGCCATAAAAAGAATTACTGATAAATGCTGCAATACAAATGAACCTTAAAAGCATTATGCTAAGTGAAAGAAGCCAGTCACAAAAGACCATATAATGTATGACTCTATTGATACGAAATGTCCACAGTAGGCAAATCCATAAAGACAAAAAGCAGAATCATGGTTGCCAAGGACTGGGTTAAGTGGGGGAATGGGAAGTGACCGCTACTGGGTACAGTTTCTTTGGGGGTGACAAAAATATTCTGAAATTACATAACGCGATGATTCCATGACTTTATGAATATACTAAAAATGACTGAATTGTTCACTTTGAAAAGATGAATTACATGGCATGTTCATTATACCTCAATTGTTTTTAAATAGAAGGAAATGAGAGTAAAAATCAAGTTGCACAAGTATATGAATGGTATAATACTTTTTATAAAAACTAGAAAGATATGCAATAATTCTTTCTATAGTTTATATTAAAAACTGCAAAAAACAGGCATGGTAATGATAATGCCTACCTCAGAGAAGGGAGAGAAATAAGTTTCAACAAGAGGTACTGAGGGTTCCAATTATATCTGTAAAATATATTTCTTTTAAAATTTGAAGCGAAAAAAGCGAAATAGCAAGAGTTAATAAAGTTGGGGGTAGGTGAATGAGTGTTTGTTATATTATTTTCTATACATTTCTCTAATCAAGAAACATTTTACATAAACATAGAAGATCACCATCTTCAACTCTGTCTTGTTTGGTTTCTTCTGCTTTTGTTTAAATTTCAAATATATTTTTCCATTGTAAATATTCCAAAACCTCTCCATCTGACTCCTAAGTCAGCACATAATAAGTCGGCCAACCCATTGCTCCACTTCCCAAACACAGGAAAAGGGTGTTAAAGTCTTCTTATTTTTCTCTTTTTAAAATTTGTAAAGTACTTTGCAGACTGGCATGAGTGGCCTTATTTTTGCTTACCAACATTTTCCCAGAGCTGAAAACAATAAATCTTGATAATGAGCAAACACTTGAGGCACCTCCACTTTCTCGGCTGCCAAACCCACGACGATTTCTCACACTAACAGCTCACCCTTACTTCCAGCTTATCTGATTTTATCAGCATCACCGTGACAAGCCCAGAGACAGCTAAGACAATTGCCACATTTTTTTTTCCCACTGCCTCTATCTTTCTGACAACATTCCAAAACCCTTCCAGCAAATGATGGCTCAGAAATCATCTTACACCAGGTTCTTAAATACAACTTTTCAGAATCGTCTCTGTTTCTTTCTATTACCAACCTGGAGGAAAATGCTTGTTACATAAAAAATGGACAATGGATTTCTCAGTGAAAACCATTTCTATTCAGGACTCCTTAAAGAGAAGAGGCAAACCCATGCTGACGGACATAAGAAATCAGATGACAGACTCCAGACTCCAGGCACGGAGGATGCAGGACCGAATCTTGTTACTGTCGTCTGGCTCCTGGGGCAAACGTTCGCGGCTTTGCCTCAGAGTGGAACTGGGGGTCTGATTTTGATTCATAACATAATGTTAACTTGTGAATAGATAATCCATTCCTAGGATGTAAAATTCAAAAAGTATAAAAGAACAGTCTTCCTTCTACTGCTACCTCTCCAGACTCCCAAATCCACTCCCCGTAGCCAACCCAAGTTATTCTTTTCCTTATTAGTCCTGCAGAGATATTTGATGCACCTACAGGCATGAAAAAGTGTAATACTCTGCCCCATTTTTACACAAACGTGCACATTATACACTCTGTTCTGCATCTAGAACATTTGATCTCCAGCCCAAAGGGAAAAGAGAGGCCTAGTTGTTCTCCTCATTAACTGTGGAATGCCTTGGCCTGGAAGCGATGACCAATCACAAGGCCCAATCTGATCACAGGGCCAGCAAGGGCAATCCTCCTGCACACCCAGAGGAGAAGTGGTGAACAGTACCCATAACTAGAGCGCCAGGAAGCCCCGGCCCAGGCAGGTTACACAGCTACAAAGCGGAGCATCCAGGACCCACCACACCTCTGAAGCCACAGTCCATGTTGGAGAGAGACTGAATGTAACATTTGTACATTCATACATGCACATTTACTGAGTGACCACTAGGTCCCCAGCCCTGAGCCAGTTATATTTCCACAGGGGGAAAGTGAAGATCAGAGTCACACACAGAAAACTCTAATTACTGGCTGGGTGTGGTGGCTCACGCCTGTAATCCCAGCATTTTGAGAGACCGAGGCAGGAGGTTCACTTGAGGTCAGGAGTTCAAGACCAGCCTGGGCAACATGGTGAATGAAACCCTGTCTCTACCAAAACTACAAAAATTAGCCAGGCATGGTGGCGCGCACCTGTAATCCCAGCTACTCAGGAGGCTGAGGCAAGAGAATTGCTTGAACCTGGGAGGCAGAGGTTGCAGTGAGCCAAGATCACACCACTGCACTCCAGGATGGGTGACAGAGTGAGACTGTCTCAAAAAAAAAAAAAAGAAAAAAGAAAAGAAAACTCTAATTACTTTTCAAAGAGTCTACTTCTGAGTGGAAACCTTCTCCTGTCGTGTTGCACAGGATTACTCTGCATCTCTATTGGGAAGGGCCTCATTAAGTGGGGATCCTTCACATGCCTAATAGGCGAGTTGACTCCACCAAGTGGAAGCATCTGCTAATGAAACCAGGGTCCTGAGGTCATGCCGTATGCACGCTGGTTAGCTAGATTTTCCCAGGTGGCCATGGAGGGCTCCTATAAGTCCAGGACCCTGAAGGCCACTCTGGTTACCAGGGGCTAGTTGGCAGCTGCAACTGCAATCAGTGCCAATTTTTTCCCAGACCTGGTGTCTTCCCTGCTGAGGTATAGGAGCAGCATCACGCACAAAGGATTACACAGGGCTCCCTATTAAGGGGACTGTAACAATGAGATGACCAGGGCTTTGTTCGTGGCTGACCTACAAAGATCGGGCCCAAGATGAGCTTCCTGCAGAACACTAGATCAGAACACTAGATCAGAAGAGTGCTCACAGTCACCTAGAGCAAAACGTAAAGGCCGCAGATATTTGATTGTACTTAGTAGGAGAATGTACTACTCTCAAAGGGATGGAGTCAGAAGGTGCAAAGATCATGAAGTTTATTGCGGTCTTCCCCATTAAAGGCAACTCCATCCATCCTTCCAGTTACTCTGGTCAAAATCTTGGTCGTCCTTAACTCTTCTCTTTCCTTAATAGTGCATGTGTAATGTGTACAGAAAGCCTGCTGGTTCTACCTTAAAAATATGTATTTTTTAAATACCTCACTCTAACTGCATCTACTACTTCTGCCCTAGGCCAAGTCACCCTCACCTCTTGCTGGGGCGACTGCAATAACCTGCTACCTGGTCTCTCTGTGCCCACTGTCACCAACGTTCCCACACTCTCTCCGCTCCACCCAGCAGCCACAGTGCTTCTGTTAGAACTTAAGTCAGACATTCTTCTCGCTTCTTTTCAAAACCTTGAGGAATTCTCATCTCACTCACATAAAAGGCAAAGTCCTTACAAAAATCTACACCCGGCCCCTTAGCTCTATGGCCAGATACCTCCCTAAACACTTGTCCCCCACTCTCTCCCTGCTCACTCTGCCTGAGCCACAACGGCGCCTTTACTGTTCCCCCAGCTCCAGCCATGCTGCTGCCTTAGGGCCTTTGCACTAGCTCATGCCTCTACCTGGGCCACTCCTCCCTGTGACAGCTACACCATCCTTGGCCTTGCCTTCAGGACTAGACTCAACAGCTGTCTCCTCAGTGGTGTCTTCTTTGATGATCCTGCTGAAAGACCCATCTCCTACACTGAGGTGATCCCTATCACCCTCCCTGCCATTTCTCAATAGCACCATCAAACATACTCTATTTTATTTATTTACCTTTCTTTGGGCTATTTCTGTTCACTAGATTGTAAGCCCAGTGAGGGCAAGGGTTTTGTCTGCATTTTCCCTATATTACCCCCCAGTGCCTAGGAAAGTACCATAGTAGGCACTCCATAAACATATCATGGATGGATGGATGAATGAATGAATGAATGAGTGAATTAATGCATGCATAATCTGTGAACCTCAAAGTAAAGACACTTCAACATGACACCCCTTTGGCTTCCCTAGATTGTAATGTTTTCATCCTTGTGTCTGAGGTCTCATTCATGTCCAATCCTGACTAGGTCTACACAGGCACCACTCATCTCCCATTCTTCCAATTTCAATATTCATCTATGGGCTTCTGCATTACCTCCCATAAGAGCATGAGGAAATTCCTGTTTGGCAATTTTCCTGCAAAGGAGTTTTCCTCTGCCCTGCAGAAGTTTGGAATGGCAAAGCCATGATATACTGGAATCTCAAAAACACAAACATAACATTTGAATCCTAACTATTTGGCACTCAGTGCTTCTGGGGCAACAATCTTCTCTTTATTGAACACCTTAAAACACAAAGTACTAGAATACAAGAAAGATATAAGACCCAAGCCCTGTCCTTGCAAACAGTTATACCTTAACTTATCAAGTTTACGCTGGCATGAGACCCAGAAGTGTACTGAAGCTATATGTTCATCATGTTGATGTCAGAGATGACTTCTATCTCTCAATCCTTTTTTGTGCCTTAAGCTGGTTAGCATTTGATAAAGTATTTTGATAAAGTATTTTTTCAAAAATTATATTCCACTTAAGAGCGTTCCATGGAAAGAGCCATGAGTTACATAGGAATATAATTTACACGGAATAAAATCCACCTATTTTAAGAATATACCATGAGTTCTGACAAACGCATAGTCATGTAACTATCACCACACTCAAGATATAGGATCTTCCCACCACCCTGAAAAATTGCTCTCAGGACCCTGTTCGACAGCTCACTTGCCACACTCCCCAACTCTGACAACCACTGATCTACTTTCTCTCACTCCAGTTTTTCCATTTCTAGAATTTCATATAAATTGGAATCACACAGAATATAATTTGTATCTGGCTTCTTTCATTTAACATGAGGCTTTGATGGTTAATCCATGTTTGTGTGCCCATCAGTAGCAAGCTCCTTTCCATAACTGGGTAGGATTCTGCTGTACAGATGTTTACAATTTGTTTATCTATTCATCAGTTAATGAACACTTGAGTTCTTTCCACTTCTTGGATAGACTGAAAATGAATATGCTGCTATAAACATTCATATATATATATATATATCTTCTTTTGAACATATGTTTTCATTTATCTTAATCCAATACCTAGAAATGAGTTTGCTTGGTCATATGATAAGAATAGGTCTTTCACAAAACTGGAAAGTTTATAAGCATTACTGCTTCAATTTTTTCTGTCCCTTTTCCTTTTTCTTCTTTTTGGACTCGATTCCACATAGAAAACTTCCTATTGTCACACAGGGCCCTGAGGACCTTTTAATTAACATTGTCAATGTTTTTCTTCATTGTTCTTCAGGCTGAATAAGTTCCATTGGTCTGTCTTAAAGTTCACTGACTCTTTTTTCCAGCCCGGCTAATTTTTGTATTTTTAGTAGAGATGGGGTTTCACCATATTGACCAGGCTGGTCTCAAACTCCTAACCTCAAGTGATCCACCCACCTTGGCCTCCCAAAGTGCTGGGATTGCAGACATGAGCCCCCATGCCCAGTCCCAGTAAACTTTTTTATTTCAGATATTATATGTTTCAGTTCTACAACTTTGACTTTATTCTTGTGGTAGTTTCTATTTTTCTCCATTTCATATCTTTCCTTTCAGTAGGAGCATATTTTCTTTAATGTCTATAATATTATAATAATAACTACCTTATAATCCTAGCCTGATAGCCTGATAATTCCATTATCTGGGTCACCTTTGCACAAGTCCCCACTTACTGCTTTTTTTTCCTCTGGTATGTGAGTCTCATTTTCTTGCTCCTTCTTATGTCAAGTAATTTTGGATCACATCCTGGACACTGTGGAACAATGCATTGTGGAGACTCTGGATTCTGTTATATATGTCTGAAAAATCATGTTGTTACTTTTTTATTAAATACGCAGTTAATCTGAGCTTCTTGGAGTCTTCGTAATGCATGTGTGGTTCCAGGGTTAGCCATAGATTTGGGCAGAATTGTATACAGAATGTGAGGCCTCTCTTTCTCTAGATCTTTTTTTCCAGCACTCTCCCTTCATTTTCCAGTGGTTGTGGTTGCCCCAAACGTTGCCTCTGGTTCTTCAAGCTGGTAAGACTGAGCTTTCTGCAATTCAGCTACCCTGCATGGGTACTTCCATCAGGGTCTAAGTCATAAAATGAGAAACTCATCCAATGCCATTCCCTCATTCCAAGTGTCTGCTGCTTTTGGTTACTCTGCATCCTTTAAACAGCTATTTTTTGCATTTTCTCCTGAGTTTACAGTTGTCATCAGTGTGAATATTAGCATTGTAGCATTTCCTCCACCATTATTAGACAAGGAATCACCAGTGCTACTGTTTTGCAGGCAGGTGCTGTTACAACAGATTCAGTAACAGGTAAAAGATGAGGACAACTTTTCCAAGGAATATCACAAATGACAACCAGCTTTCTCTAAGTAACTACCTTTGATTCAGTCACTCCCAAAGTACATGGCACCTCTGAGTCACAAAGAATTATTTCAGCACCACCAGAGCAAAGGAAAAAAATGAAAGAAAACAGACAGAGACAAACATCTTGAGATATTAAAAAAACAAATCCAAACAGAATCTTTAACCCCATTAACCTTGAAATTAGCAGAGTTGGGAGAAGCCCACAAATAGATTGACACTCTGAAGACCATCTGGGTCAACAATCAGATTAGAATTCTTGTAACCTTCCACTCACCTGGCAGATTTTCAATAAATGTCAGCTAAGCAGAAAGTCAATGGAAGGGATTTGCAGGCTCCTGTAATCCCAAAGTGTGTAAATCTCCCTAAGTGAAGAGCTCTCCGTCAGGAAACAGAAATTCTCCTGTCACCAATTAATTAATACCCAATGATTCCATCACATCTCTGACTTGGCCCATTGTATTAATTACAACAGCCTCAAAATCTTTCTTATAGGCCAATTACTCTAAAGAAATTAGCTCTTAAGTCGACTACAAATAGAAAAAATTATGTGCATGTAACTTCTCTAGCCTCTCCTTTGCTGCCTGTCTCTTCAAGCACTCCTGAAATTCTTTACACAGAACTAAGCCCATTCTTACCCTGCCATATTTTGATTAAGAGAAACTAATTTGGGCCTAAGGAGCAAGTGTGAACCAGACTGATATATCAATTATAGCACACGGTGGGAAGAAGCTGGATTCTTTCCTTTCATCTCACAAGACTGCTCATCTACCCAGTTGTAGGATGCAAAAATATAATAAGATGGTCCAGGACAGGAGATGGCCTCATGTACATGACTCAAGTAGCTGATTATCTGGATTCCAGGGAAAGGGACATCGAGTTCACACAGGATTCAGGTACCACCTCCTTGAATTTGCCCAATGCTCACTGCATATCAATCTTATTTTCAGAAACGGGTCCACCGGTGTATGTTCTCAAGAAATGAAAACTATTTCAAATAACGAGGAGATCCAGCTGTGAGTCGGCACTATGTCAGGCCCTCTGAGAAAAAAAGACCACTAATTGGCCTGAAAAAATAGGATGAAAAGGCAAAAACCTGGTGGCTGAGCCAGGCTGCACTAATGACAGGCTGTGTGGCTGTGTGATGACCATCCGGCTAGCTGACCTTTGACATCATATCTATGTCCCCCATACACTCACCACCACCACAGGGCCCCCAGGGTGCCAGGAGACAAAGCACAGCCCGGGGAGGGAAGGGGGCCAGGCTCGGGCCTCACACCTAAGTGAAGAGTAAATCCTCTCTCAGATCTAAACCTCCAAGGTCAGCACCTGCAGAGCTAGTTTCTCTGAAAACTCTTCTCTGTCTTAAGGCAATAATTCATCTGCTCTCACTGATGTCGGACAGCCAATGCACCCTAATGAGAGATCCCAGGAGTCTGGGGGCCACACCTGCTGAGTGAGAACACATGGTCTGAGATCTGTGCGCTTCTAATGGGAACTGAATGTTTAAAGTTAGGACAGTCCCAGAACATCAAAAAGAAGTCAGGAAACATAAAAAGAAGCTGGAGCCACAGAGTTGTCCATTCTCAACCCCTAATTCTACCAGAGTTTCACAAGCTTACACTCTTTGTCTGGGTCTCCGAGTTATGGATTATAACCTATTCATTCAAACTTTCAATGAAGTATTTTTGAGCATCTACTTTGTGCCAAGCTCTGTTCTCAGCACTGGGATCAACCGTGAGCTCTTCTGGAGTTTATATTCTAGTGGAAAGAAACAGTTAACAAGCAAATAAAAAATAGAGAAGGCAACTATTCAATCATGAATTTGGTATAATTAGTGACCTTTCCCAAATACTTCCAGCTCCCCATTTTCTGAACACACGACAGGACGGCACACCTGCGCCACTTGGGATTGGGCAGGCCCAGGTGACTAGTTTCAGCCAACCCATTTTGTATCTCCCTTCAGTGCAGAATACATACTTAGCTACTAGCATGAATCTCTGTTTCCCTCTGCCACAGCCACCAGCAACTTTCAAGATGAGGTGCTCCTTCAGCCCTCTGAGGCACTGCGGTTGTCAGATTCCTCCTGCTGAACCTTGAAGAGCTCATATTTTGAGTGAGAAATAAACCTTTGTAGTTTTAAACCATTGAGATTTGGGGGCGGTTTGTTATCACATCATAAAATAGCCCATTCTACTGGATGCAGAGATGAAGATAAAACAGGATAAAGTGAAGGGGAAAGAGATATTTTAGATAAAGTAGTAAACGGAGGACTTTCCGAAGAGAAGAGATTTGAGAGCTGAGATTTCAGTGGCAGAGGACAAGGTTCAGGGTTGCAGGCAAGGGGAACAGCAAGGGCAAAGATCCCAAAGTGTAGTAAGTTTGCTCCACATGTGCACACAAGTGCATTCGTGCACACATGTGCACACACACATTCGTGCAGATACTCATACAGACACGTGCACATACAGACACAAAATGAACGACAGTACCCTATTTTCATGCAACTGGAAAATCAACACTACACCTAAACAGTTATTCCTCAAGGGTTTGCAGAAGTGTGCTCTTACAGCTTGCAAATACTTAGCCTTAGAGACATCCACCTGTGCTCTGCCCATATAGTACATGAATAATCTGTTCTGCTTTCCAGACTGAGAGTCCTGCAAAATTGGTCCCCTCCACCTGTCAATATTAGCATACAAGGGACACAAAATCTCCAAAGATGAGCCCCAAAAATGTCAGACCCCAGTACATTATTCAGTCATGGCATCCCACAAAATTAGGGACTTAATTTAAAAATAAAAATATCAGATGTCCTGTTCTCACTTCAAAGTGGGAGCCGAACAATGAGAACACATGGACACAGGGAGGGGAACAACACACACTGGGGCCTGTCAGGGGGTGGGGTGGGAAGGGAGAGCATCGGGAAAAAGAACTAATGCTTGCTGGGCTTAATACCTAGGTGATGGGTTGATACGTGCAGCAAACCACCATGGCACATGTTTACCTATGTAACAAACCCACACATTCTGCACATGTACCTTGGAACTTAAAATACATATGGGATACCCAGTTAATTTTGAATTTCAAGTAAACAACATATAATTTTTAATATAAGTATGTCCCAAATATTGTATGGAACAGAGAACAGTATTGCATGGAACATATGTATACTAACATATTATTCTTCATTTATCTAAAATTCATATTTACATGGGTATCTTGTATTTTATCTGGCAATTCTCCACAAAATGGAAAGTCTCTTTTCTCTCAAAGATAGGAAGCTGTTTGTGAACTTTCCCATCCAATTACCAAAAGAAAAGTTGAAGGATTTCTCAGGCTTACAAGAGACTGGATTCCTAACTTTTCTGAACTGGCTCTCCCTTTATTTGATCTGACAAAAGCTGACATAAAACCCTTGCTCTGAACTGTCTTCGCCTGTCTTCTGTTTCTTTGATGACTTCCTTCAAAACTGCCCTATCCTTAGGCCCTCCCAATTACTACACGACTCTCTCTCTACTTGTACATGAAAGATAGGGACAAGCATTGGGGATCCTACCTCAATAGCACAAGGGAGATCAGAGACCCACCATTTATTAGTCTCTCGCTTGACCCCATAGAACAAACATCTACTCTCCTCATTTGCTGCAACCAAGTTGACCTAAGCCTGCTACCTGGGGTTAGGACATCCACGTAACCTCACAGCCCCTCAAGCCATTCAGACCTTACTCTTCACTGATAGTACCCAGTATTTTTCTATTTCTAGATTGATGTCTACAAAATCCTTCCCCTTCCATTTCACATGGTTTTATCCATTGTTACAACATTCCAAATAAACCCTTCCATGCCTCGCCCTCTGCAAGAGGTACCTCAGACTGTCATGCCCTCAAATGGGAATGTTTCTTGCCTCCCTCTAGCTTCCTGGAAACACTTTGAAACTAGTGGTCCTCAAATGGCACCAATTTTGTCCCCCAGGAACATTTAGCAATGTCTGCAGACATTTTCAGTTGTCACCCTTGGGTTGGGGGAGGGTCCTAGCAGCACCCAGTGGGTAGAAGCCAGGAGGCTGCTGGACATCCTACAACGCCCAGAGATTTGTAGAGATTCCCCACGAGAGAGTCCCCCAACCTGAAACGCCAATTGTGTCAAAGGCTGAGACATTCTGCTTAGAACATTCAAACTTACAAGTGTTTGTGAGTCCTATTTGAGAACCAAACAAAGATGCTCTCAACTCAATCAGCCTTGCTCAAATCCAACCTCTTCTGAAAGGCCAAAATGCTAAATTTGGTCAACAACTTACCAAAATTTTAGCCTTTACTAGGGCCTGTCAGCTACAGATACAAGATCACATGTCTAGAGATACAAGATCAAATGTCTACATAGACAGCAGATATGCTTTGGAGATGGTCTGTGATTTTGGTAAGCTTTAGGAGCTTCTTATTTGCAGCTGGTATTTCAACTAAACATGATAACGACACCAAAGGCCTAGTACAGGCCTTGCTTCTCCCAAATGAATTGGCTCATTTAATGTTGTGGGACTTACTCAAAAGCAATCTGAAAAGCAAAAGGCAATCCTATAGAGATTATTTTGCTAACTGAGCATTCCCAAACTTATCGCCAACAGGTCCAGGTCACTTTCCCCAAAGATAACCCCCAGGAAACCTGCATGACCTTTGGGCAGGAGACCTGATTTACTAGAAATGAAACCAACGGAAGGCTGTGCCGGAAGCTCTTTGGAAGACACCTCCAGAGACGCCGTTAACCAGTGTCCTCTGTAAGGACATTAGAACAAGCCGCATGGGACCCTAGTATCTCAAAGTAAACAAATGTGTTCCAAGGACCCCGCAGCCTGGAGTGTAAGCTGGTCTTGCCAACTAGAATCAGGGGGTATCCTCTTTACCTGTCTCCTGAGTTCTGTTTTCTGAGTCCCTCCACCAGGAGACCAGCCTGGCTGCTTTATAAAACACAGACTAACAAGACGTGGCACATGGACTGTGATGTCCTATGATGTAATCACAGTCATTTCTCTGCTAGGAAGTCATATATTATCTCTGAGACATGCTAACGACATGGTTAGATGCCTCCAGCCAACAAGAGCTATTTGCTTAACTGACTGATTTGCAAGTGAAGGGGGCAGCAAAGGATACTGCGTGTGATTTTCTCCACACCCTCACCCATCACCCACATATACACAGTGGTTTATTGCACATATTCAGTGCAATTGCTACTAATGCTAAATAGAAAAAAAACAGCCATCAACTCAGCATTCCCATGTAAATTAAATCATCCTTTACTGTTCTTCTCATTATCCTCCCAGCATTCTGACCAAGACATAGAAATATACACCTTGAGAGAACCAGAGGATGCCCCTAATTTAAAACACACTGGCTTGTAGGGTCATGTGATCAATGTTGGCCAGTGCGTGGTAAATAAAGCAGCGTGTGTCTGCTCTGGACTGATCATTTAATTGCTGGTGGGAGAATCTCGGAGCTCTCTTCCCCTTTGGCGTGGTGAACAATGACAGGATGGTAATTGCTTTGTCTAAACTCACAACAATGAGCAGAGTCCTTTGCCAACTCATGATCAAGCATGGCTAAGATGTAAATGGGTCTCCTATTCACCATCGCACCTGTCAGTCGTGCCTGCCTTAGGCATGTTCCTGTTAGCCACCGGCTGCTCAACCCCAACTCCTGGCCACCTGCTGACCAGGAACTCTTACTCGAAACGATTACCTAAAGCTTCATTAATAAATGAGTTTTTCAGACAAAGTCAAACTCCTAGCTTGATCAGTAACATCTCAGAAATCAATTAAAGTAATAAAGCAGCTCAATTTATGCTTAGGTAAAGAGAGGAAGAAACCCCTGGTTCAGAAGGAGAGGGCCCGAATGACTTAACAAAGAGATACGGATAAAAACAGTCTGGGCAGTCCACAGTCAACACCTACCAAGGGTTCAAAAGGAACAATAAGTATCTGTGGCTCAAGACTCTGCTCAGTCACCATCCAACTCACTTTTCAATGGTCCAGAACTTTTATAAATCCCCTAGAATAAAGGATGGAAACATGGAAGGATGAAATAATGTAGACAGGAAAGCCCCCACACCTTGTCAAGACCACATTAAATGAAATCAGCCTGAAATATTCCTCAAACTGCCAACCCCACACTCAGCACAGGCCATGACAGGAAAATCCCAGATTGCTATAACATCGAATGGCATCCTTCAGTTGAAAATAATTGAGAGCATCACTCTCCAACTTGGGAAGAACATCCGAGCTGAGATTTGAAGTGCTTCTTACCTAGACACTTAAAGTACTGCTTGGCCAAGTGCTTCCATATAGGTCAACAGCAGGTGAATGAGGGAGGAAAGTGCTTTAGTCTCCTTGGAGGAGAGCAGATTTAGGGCAGCCCAGGCTGGGTAACAGGGGGGACCCCACCTCTCCCAGAGATTTGAAATAAAGGTAACCATCCTTTAAAGAGGAAGCCGGTAAAACTCTAAATTAATCAGTGCATTTCATCAACCGTGTTAGATACCTACAAGACTGCCTAAATGCATGGTTTAAAAATGTGAGCAACAGCAAGTCCCATCAGGCTAATGAGGGAGGCATGACTAGAATATGCCCGTTGTGAAAAGCACTGAAACCTAATCAATGATACTGTTCACAGCCTAAAGAAAGTTTGCACTAACAGAGAGTGGTCCTCGCAAGGCCCACAGAAAGAAGTGGGGGTAGAGGAAACTGAACACTTGTCCTCTTTCTGGAGGGGATTCTGAGCTAGCAGGAGGTAAGTTCCCAGCATGTAAAGAGCACCTGAGAATGAAGGCCAGAGAGAATGAAGGCCAGAGAAACGGCGAAGCCAGGGAGTGACCGGGAGGATTCCATCTCATCAGGCCCTAGGTCTAGCCAACATGCTGCATTTGCCTCCTGGGTTGCCCCCATCCTTGAGTATTCTCTCTAATATTTGGTTAAGCTGATTTAAGCTTCTACTGCTTGCACCAGCAACAAAAATTGGCATACTAATGTGTGAGCATTAAAGCCTATCATGAGATAGAGATGTGGTATTTTATGATACACAAGTGGCATTATTTTACTTGCCTCGTAATTTCAACTGTGGTGACTTACACTGGCATTTAACCATATTTCAACTGATGTACGGGGAAAGCCAAACAGAGCAATAAATTGTATCAAGTGCCAGGCGAACCTCCTTTCTTAAAGCCTAGTACTTTCTTCCATTGGTAGCCTAGTCTTTCCAGAAAATGGACCAGAATGCCAGTATAAAACCTCCCTGAAATCACTAAATTACAAAGTCTTACAATTACACATCTCTCAGCCCCATTTTATAAGCTTATTTTGAAATCCAGGGAGGCTATTTTCCAGTTTTCTCTGTTTCAAAAACTAGAGCTAAATGGCTGGCATCCCACTGTGATTCAACCAAGCGAAGAGCCCACAGGGATGATGACAATGCGATTCCAGGAGGACATGACATTGTGTTGTGTTACAACTTCAGCGAATCTCAATGAATTAAGCTCCTTTAATGGCCTCTCAAACACCTTGCACATTAAATGTTCAGAGATATCCTTTAAACAACTGCAGTAAAGTACTGAATTTTTTAAAAGGAACTTAATATTAAAAGACCAAAACATATTCATGAACTACCACCAAAGGAATGCTCAATGTCCTACCAGCCTCAACATCGTTCCAAATGTACTAATCCCAGTGCATTTGTGATATCACAGGAATGGTCTATACATTCTACCCTGTGCCCTCAGCAGGGGCTTAGTGCCAAGAAGGGATTAGCAGGTCCAGGCATTTCTGTCCACTGTTTACACAGAGAAATATGAGCACTGTAACCTGGCAAATCTGCAGTGATGCCAGCAGGAACCAGGATTCCACTTATACTGGTTTAATGGAATAGAATTGGATGAAGGTAAATGTTGCAAAGGTGCACGTGTGAATAAGAGAAATAATAAGGGATGTTGAAGAACTCCAGATGAGCAACAACAAAAAGCTGCTCCCATCCCGAGTTGGAAGGGCCAAGGGGAAGAAATAGTGTCACAGAAGTCCCTTGAGACCTGGAGCCATGGAGGAGGGGCATCCGACAGGAGCTACAGCCTTGGAGGGACGCGGCCATTTCCAGGGAGGAGGAGGAGGAGGGACATGGACATTTTCAGGGAGGAGGGGGAGGAGGGATGTGGCCATTTCCAGGGAGGAGGGGGAGGAGGGACATGGCCAGGGAGGAGGGGAGGAGGGGCGCACCCATTTTCAGGGAGGAGGGGGAGGAGGGATGTGGCCATTTTCAGGGAGGAGGGGGAGGAGGGACGTGGCCATTTTCAGAGAAGAGGGGGAGGAGGGACGCCAACATTTTCAGGGAGGAGGGGCAGGAGGGACACGGCCATTTTCAGGGAGGAGGGGGAGGAGGGACACCGCCATTTTCAGGGAGGAGGGGGAGGAGGGACATGGCCATTTTCAGGGAGGAGGGGGAGGAGCGATGTGGCCATTTTCAGGGAGGAGGGGGAGGAGGGACACACCCATTTTCAGGGAGGAGGGGGAGGAGGGACACACCCATTTTCAGGGAGGAGGGGGAGGAGGGACACACCCATTTTTGGGGAGGAGGGGGAGGAGGGACACACCCAGTTTCAGGGAGGAGGGGGAGGTAGGGTAGGTCCTTCCTGCTGCCTCTCTTCTGTGCTCATGTGCATGCAGAGAAGCAGGAGGGGCTCACCCTACCTCCCCCTCCTCCTGCCTGCCCTCTGGTCTCCCATCAGTGCTGGTGCACTGGCAGCACCCAGCCAGAAGCCCGCAGCAAGAGAACCCAGGTGAAGCCATGGATAGGTATGAACCGCCCCCACCCCAAGCACACAGCAGGGAAGAAAAGAGAGGAAGGTGAGTGGAAGTGAGGGCCAGTGGAGAAAAACTAACACTGGGTAGTCTAGGTTCCCTCTGGTGTGACCCCAAGCTACCTTCCGGATTCACCCCGCACCCTCTGTCTCCACTCTGCAGGGAACCCACTTGGCTCCTCTGAACCAAATCCCATATCCCCTTTCATGTGTGTTTCTGGTTAGGGTTGGCCACAAGAAGATTCCTGGGAAATTTTAGAGGGCAGAAGGGGGCCTGTTGAAATATTAATCTAATGCAGGTTTTGCACATTGAAGATGTCTTCCCATAGATGTTTTTTGGCCATAGCTTGAACAGTCACTAGCTGGGAATGCCCTCCTAAAAATGCTCCCAGCAATCTGGCCATGGCTCCAGCAAGCAGCATTGTGGAGTGAGACCTCCCGGTGTGGTTTTGAGGACTGCATGAGCTAAGGTGTGGAGCGCCAGGCCGCTGCCCTGCAGGTGCTCATTATTTATTATCAAAGGTTTCCAGGTTGCAGGTGACTTGCCACCTGCAGGGGTGGAACTCCATAATTCCACTAGTCCTAATATGGAGTGTTGCCTCCCTTTTACACTCCCTTTCTCAGAGCGCCTGGTATTTCTCATTCACAAGGCTCTTTGCCATTCACCCTTAGATAGCTATCCATCTTCACAGGTTTATTTTCATCTCCCTTCCTGGACTGCAAGCTCTTGAGGGTGGAACTGAGCCTTTGGTTGGCGCTGTGTCTGTCTCCAGGGCATGACACAGGGCCCAGCCCATTTTGGAACCAACTGAGAACTGCAGGCGTGGCTGCATGGACAACATGCGGGGTTCTTTCACAGGACAGAGCTTCCCAAGGGTGCGCCCTCCTGAGCCCAGGGGCAGAGCACAGGCCAGGCCACCACTGCCTTCCTGCCCCTCTCAGACCCCATGACTGCCTTGCTGGGACCCAAGGCTGCTGTAGCCTCCTTGCCCAGGGCCTCTGGATGCACCTGCCTCCAGGAGTCCTGGCTCCTGTCCGCCCTGTGCAGGAAGCTGGCTGGGGACACCAGGGGAGGCCCATAGGGAAAGGCCCTGGGGAGGAGGCGGCATGTCCCAGGAAGGAGCAGCCGGGGCCCCTGCAAAGCAGCCATGCAGTCCCCTTCCCCTTCCCCTTGGGTTTCAAGAGGGAAATTCACACCCAAGCTGCAGACAGCAGATGTGTGTGATTAGCTATGTCATGCCATGCAGCAGTGTTTGCAGGACACATGAGAGCCCGCTAAGGAAAGGTGAGCAGCAGTCACTTCAAGAGACAAACGAGGAAGGCTGCGCTGCCATGGCAGGTGCAACTTGCACAGGAAATGTTTGCACAAGTGGTCAGCGAACCCCTTATGTGCCCCAGTCCCCCATTTCTGCAAGGTGAGGAGCGGTGGGGGCAGGCAGCAGGGCACTCTCACCCATCCACAGAAACCTAGATCCCCATGACATGGGCCACTTTCACTCCACATAAGCAGTATTGATCCTCCTTGATTAAATTTTCCCCTTTTCCAGTAATACCCTGAAAATCCAATTTATGAACTTGGCTTAATTGCCATCCCGGTAGCTGGCTTTGCAGACTCTCTTTACCCTAAGTGTGTTTCCCAGAGAAGAATATCGGCGTTTCCATTTCTGCTCATTAAAGCTGGTCAGTTTAAATATTGTGCTCATTTCATCCAAAGTGGCCTCAAGTAAAAGCTAAAAAGGAATTCCTCAGTCTCTGGTGCACGTGATGCACTTTGCTGCTGTTTTCTGCACTTGCCAGGGTGCATGGCTGGGTGGAATCAAACAAACAAATGTCTATCGATCCATCGAGCCAGGCTCACAGGGACCAGCGGCAAATCACAACAGAATATTCCACTCCACAGTGGGTTCTCTGGTGAACACGAAGCCATATCTGAGACAGTGAAGGTAGGTAGAGGGCTCTCAGCTCTTGCAGAAGTAATCTGAAATGAATGTGCCAGGCAGCACTGTCTGCAGATGCAGTGAACATCACGGCCATGGAGCAAACCCTTGGTAAGCTGCGGCTTTGAGGGAAGTTTAGTTAATGATGGCCCTAACAGCTCAGGGTCTGTGATCACTCAGATAGGTTCACTTGGGTTTATATTTACCTTGAAAAAGCTTTGTACTAGTAATTAGTAATCCAAAGCTTTGGATTCGTAAGCCTGGGGAACAGAGTAAGACCCCATCTCTAAATAAATAAATTTTTTAAGGTAAAAAACAATTAAAAAACAAGTCAAATTTTAAAAATAATAATTTAAAAATATTTATATTAATAGCACAGGCTTTTGCTAACAGCAAATTATCCCAAAATTTAGGAGATTAAACAATAAACATGTCACAGTTCTGCTGGATTGGACATTTGGGAGCAGCTTAACTGATAGGTTCTCATTCAGGTCTTTCATGCAGTTGCAGTCAAGCTGTCATCCAGGGCTGCAGTCACCCAAAGGCTCGACTGGTGCTGGAGGATCCACTTCCAAGATGGCGCTCCCATATGGCTATTGTCAAGAGGCCTCCGTCTTTCACCACATGGGCCTCTCCATAAGGCTGCTTGAGTGTCCTCACACCATGGTAGCTAACTTCCTCCAGAATTAATGATCCAAGAAAGAGCAAGGAAGAAAGTGCAATGCTTTTTGTGACCTAGTCTTTGAAGTCCCACATGCTTTCACCATAGAGTACTTTATAGAAGCAAGTCACTAAGTCCTGCCTATACTCAAAAGGAAAGAAATTAAGTTTCACCTCTTAAAGGGGAGTATCCAAAGAACTTGTATATACATCTTTGAATACTACCACAGGCCTACTGAAAAAACATCAACAAGAGTTGAGCTCAGAACTTTGAGGCTGGGCAGATACGGGTATGAATTCCCCTTCTCTCTTTAGTTACCTTAGGTTTAATCTCTTCGCCCTTCAGTTTCCTCATCTGTAAATGAGGATACATCTACATTGCCAAGTTATATGAGAATTTAATTAGAAATATATGTAAAGTATTCAACACAGTACCTGGCACACAGTAAGAATTCAACTCAACATTGTTACTATTTTAATTACTATTAAGAGTCAAGGAAAACCACTTAGCATTCTTTACAGAGTTAATCTCTAGAGTAACTCCCCCCAAACATAACTAAAATGGCATAGGTGGAATTTATGTAGCTAAACAATAGATAATTATTTTTAATTGATAACTGATAAGTTTAAAGAGTGTCCTATAAATGACAACATATAAGGTCATTGATAGTCCCAACACATTCAATGTCCAAAATTCTTAGAAGTTTTTATGCATATTCTGCCTCTCTGAAGGTTCCAGAACCAACTGAGAATTATATTGCAGGCCTTTTCCATCTTGGACCATTCAAACTGGCTCTCTCTCCCTTTGAATGGAAATAAGTCAGAAAATATCTAATGTGATATTACAGAAGCATTGATCCAGATTCACAAATCCCAGCTTCTAATGTGGTAATAATACTTGAACTAATGGCCTGGCATGGCGGATCATGACTGTCATTCCAGTATTTCGGGAGGCTGAGGTGGGTGAATCACTTGAGCCTAGGAGTTCAAGATCAGCCTAGACAACATAGCGAGACTCCATCTCTAGAAAAAATAAAATAAAATTAGCTTGGTTTGGTGGCATACGTCTGTAGTCCCAACTGCTTGGAGGCTAAGGCAGGAGGATCACTTGCGACCAGGAGTTCAAGGCTGCAGTGAGCTATGATTGTGCCACTGCACTCCAGCCTGGGCAAAAGAGTGAGATACCCATCTCTAAATAAATAAGTAAATTTAAAAAAAAAAAAAACTAAAATAAATAAGTAAAAATTTTTAAATAATAATTAAAAATATTTATACTAACAACACAGACTTTTGCTATATGTGAGTTGTGTGACCTTGCCAATCACTTAACTTCTCTCAGCCTCAGTTTTTCAACCATAAATGAAGGTGCTAAATACCTGATTTATCATATTTTGTCAATCTCTAACTATCTTAATTCTCTGAATTTATCTGCTGGTGATATCTGAGATTGGGTAACTGAAAAGCTTATGTAGGCAAACCCAGAGAAAATTAAAGAGATCATTGCATATGCAAATATACTGCTAATTGCAAATGTATTGCTTTAGGGAAAAAGCCTCTCAGGACCAATGTCTGGTAAAAACAAAACGCTGATTGGTATAAATACATATACACTTACATGTGATAAAACCAATTTTTCCAATTCAGACCCTAAGATCTTTAAAACAGACTAGAATTTCATCTACAAATGTTTAGTTTTGTCCCTTATTTTCTAATCTGTATCAGTTAGGTTTCTCTTTGTCATGAAGCACCTCAAAATTCAGTGGCTGAAAACTACAGTCAACCATCTGGCAGTTTGCCATAGGTACATGAGTGGGATAAGCCAAGTCCAGAAACACCTTCCCAGCCCAGCTCAGCCCAAATTGCAGACTCAGATAATTATATGCTTTATTAGTCTGTTTTCATGCTGCTGATAAAGACATACCCAAGACTGGGAAGAAAAACAGGTTTAATGGTCTTACAGTTCCATGTGGCTGGGGAGGCCTCACAATCATGGCAGAAGGCAAAGAGAAGCAAGTCATGTCTTACATGGATGGTGGCAGGCAAAGAGAGAGCTTGTGCAGGGCAAATCCCATTTTTAAAACCATCAGATCTCATGAGACTCATTCATTATCACGAGAACAGCACAGGAAAGACCTGCCCCCATAATCCAATCACCTCCCACCAGGTCCTCCCACAATACATGAGAATTGTGAGAGTTATAATTCAAGAGGAGATTTGGGTGGGGACACAGCAAAACCATATCATATGCTAAGTAAATGGTTGTTATCTTAGAAAACTTCATTTTGGGGTGATTTGTTATGCATCAAAAATTGATTTATAGACTTTATAACCCATTTCTTTTCCATGTCTTATTGTCTTGGCCAGACATTCAGTACAATGTCAGAGCAATGATAATGATAGCCTTCCTTGTCTTTTCCCTAACTTTGATTTCCTATTAAATATGTTTATTTTAACATTCTACAAGATACTGTCTATCAAATTAAGAAGTTTCCTACCATTTCTACTGTGCTAAAAGCTTTTGCATAAATTAAGAGCTAAAATAGAAGCTGTTTTCATTCTTTAAGCACTGAACATCCTTTTTCAGACAAATGGAAAACTTCTTCAACCAGACCACCTTGGGAATATCATGACTAGCTTACAATGGAAGAGACAAAACCAAAACATAGGAAACAGTTAAATCATAATACAAGACATAATATGATCAAATGATATATATTAAAGGTATGAACTCAAGTCCAATAGAAGTTCAGAGGAGAATGTGAGACTGGCTTTGAAAAAAATGTAGTAGAAGAAAAGCATTTTGATGACAGCACGGCAAAAGACAAATAGCAGACACACAGAAAATAGCAAAAACATGTTTGACACTCCTCTATGTTCACCTCACCATTTCTGCTTCCTGGGTACGTAAGAAGGCTACATTTCCCAGTCTCTCTTAAAGCCATGTATCTGCACCCTGACTGATGAAATGTGGGTGGAGGTGATATAAGCCACATCTAGTCCTGGCCTTTGAAAACATCTTATGAGATCTTCCAAGGTTTCCATGGAAACTTCAAGGATGGCATAGCAACAAGCATAGTTTCCAGATGACATAGACATAGGACAGAAGTGGCCAGCATCACTGATTACTACTTGGACTTGTTTGTAGCTACTTGGATGTGGCTCAGAAACTCCATCCAAGCCTCATTGCACTGTGTTAAACCACTGAGATAGAGGGTTATTTGTTACAGCAGCTAACATTAATTACCCTACCTAGTACAACGAGCTATAATAGTAGAGGTCAAAGAGTCCAATAATATCCTAGTAAATTTCTTAGTGACAAGCCACGCTGTGTTATACCCATTGGCCTGGAATTCTGGCATTCTGCTTCCCATGTTCCAAGACAGTCTTCATTTTGGGAGCTAAGGAAGAAACAGCCTTTTTGCATTCCCTGTGAAAGGAGATGTACCTGTTATAATAAACAAACATCTATCAAGGGTATTGAACAATGGGTTCATGAAGGATGTGCTAAATAGTATTTCAAAGTAAAAAGTGGAGAACAGACTGAGACTTTCTGTTCCCAAACAGATGACAGCTTCCACAGTCAAAGGTAGCAGATTTCAGGTTCCCTATGGTTTCAGAACAAATTTTAAAAGAACAACAGTCCAGTAATGTGAAAGAGAACAATGCTACTCAGGTCTGCACACATTTTTTAGTTCTTCAGACTGTTCAGTTCCCACTCAATCTCCTTAACTTCAGCTAAGAGAATAACATAAGCTTACCACCTATCAACAATGGTTCTACCCCAAGGAAGATGGTAATTAAATCCAATGAAGACATTCAGTCAGTCAAAAATAATTAGGACAGCCAGCAATTATACACATTTGTCTCCTGACACTGGGAAATAGAAATTTTACAGTGACTGAACCCTCAGAGGGTCCTAGCAGTGCCTGGAAACTTGATATTTAGAAGTCAATATCATTCAATGGCAAAATAATGTTCTGGGGGTGGGCCACAAGTAATTATCACAGCCCTTCAGGCCTTTAATATAAATTCTCAAAGCTTTTAAACATAATACTAAAATGCAATGAGAGCCTCTGTTCCTTAGACCCAGACAACTTCCCATCTGCAGCAGAAATGTGTAAGACTAACCACCTTGTTCTAATAAAATCTCAAAAATATGTCTCTTGGTCAGACTATCCTGACTTACCCAAGGTGACACAGCCAACAAATGGCAGGTCCAAGATTTAATCCCAGGCGGTTTAACACCATAGACCTTACTCATAACCAGTACACTATAACCCCATGTAATAAGATGCTAACAATATGGGGCACTAATACTGTAACACACTAATAATATGATACAACATGATAATATGCCATAATTAAATCAGAGATCATGCCAGCTTTTATACCCACACCCTCTTCACTCAGAAATCATCCTGGCTGTCTCTTCACCAACTTCTTGTTGCTCAAATACATTTACTTTAACTGGACAGGTCTAGGACTTAGAGGAATGCAGCATAACCAAGCCATAAGCACTATTTCTTCCAGAGGTAATCTTATGAGTCTCTATACCACCTCTACTCTGCCCACAACTGTCCTAATACATACACACATACAGAGAGAAAGAGAGGGGGGGGGAGAGAGAGAGAGAGAGAGAGAGAGAGAGAGAGAAAGAGAGATGCATTATTTTCTTGGTCTCAGGCAATTCCAACATTCTTGCCAGTAGTTAGACTGCATGGTAAGTGGATTCTGTAGTTGAAAGCTAGTAGGAATAAAAAGAAAAAGACATCAGGGTGAACTGTAATTGGTTCTTTGAATCAAAGATGGGGAGAAACAAAAGCTTAATGTCATTTCTAGTGAGCAGAATAAGTCAAGGTGCCAATGGTAACTGTGTAGAGTATTTACTTTCAGTCCATCCTGCCTAACCCATCATGGGGAACACTTAATAATCAGATTCCAAAGCTTCCAGAGAATATACCCAGAACTATTAACTTAATGGATGGAACTACAGTAACTTCAAAGAGCAATAAAATGAGATACCACGTATGGGTTTTGGTAAAAAGAAGAGTGAAACAATTCAATTTGATGAAGAGTTGTTGGGTATCACTAATTGCCAAGTTCTAGACTTGGCATAACAGGTTGGGGGAGGAATTAGACCTAGTTCCAGCACTCAGGAAGGTCACAAGGACATGAGGAGAATTTGTCCCATCTAATTACATGACAGTGTGCTAATATTTCTAGTAGTGGTGATACTGTGTAGGTAGCACCAAAAACTCAGTAATTAATGCTGCTGGCAGGGAGTTGTGGTGGCAGAATGAAAATGAAGGACAAGTAGAACTTTTCCAAGGGGAAACAACATGCAAACGGGATTCATTTCACCATCACCCTTTGCGGAAATCAAAAATATGAACATACGGTTAAAATAGAAGTCCATTTATAGAACCACAATTAGTCAGTCGCTCAAGCAAGAGACACCAGATTGATTTCCTCATTAGGTGGAAATCAAAAAAGAAAGCTTTGGTGTCTTCTTTCATGAACTTCGGACACTGCCCTGAGACTATCTTTTGGCCTTAGTATAAACAGTCTTGTGATAAGGGACCCTGTCATCCCATGTTTCAGAGCCATTATCCTGACTTTCCATAGTAAATCCATTCGTGATCTTTGGTTGTAAGGAACAGGCACTGATTGTAACTTGAGCAGAAGTTGAGTTTTTTGGAGGACACCAGCCTACCCGTTTAAGAGAAAAGGTGGAAAAAAAAAAAAATAGGTCGAGATAGGGTACAGTGGCCCACACCTGTAATCCCAGCACATTGGGAATCCAAGGTGGAAGGACTGCCTGAGCAAAAGAGTTTGAGATCAGCCTGGGCAAGATGGTGAGACCCCATGTCTACTAAAAAATTGTTTTAAAAATTAGCTGGGCAAGTAGGCTGAGGGGGGAGGATCGCTTGATCCTGGGAGATCAAGGCTGCAGTGGGATATTATCACACTGCTGCACTCCAGCCTGGGTGACAAAGCAAGACCCTGTCGCAAAAATAATAATAATCATAAGTCTAAGAAACAACAGAGACACCAGGGCAGCTCCAGAGTCTGGGTTACATAACAAATTAACAGCCTCACCAGTTCCAGAGATACAATGATAATGCTCATACTGTCTTGTCTGAGCTTGCAGCAATCTACTCAAGACTCAAAGTCCCAGGAGGCAGCATCTGATCGGCTGACCATCGGTCAGCTCCTCACCCCTTGATCAGTGCAGAGTAGAACGCCTTGATTTACCGCCCCAGCCACAATGCTCATGACAAGAGAAGCCCCCAGAAGGAAATCAAGAAGCTGCTACTAAAGGAAGCAGATACGGTTGCCAAGAGGCCCCACCCCAACAATGTCCTCACCATACATGTGTTCATACATATTGTGTGCACACTGAAGTTGGAGAACATTAGATTATGCAGATAATACCCAACAAGAGGGGTAAGGTGTAAGCAAGGCATGGTGGCTCATGCCTGTAATCCCAGCACTTTGGGGGGCCAAGGCGGGCAGGTCACTTGAGGCCAGGAGTTAGAGACCAACCTTGCTGACATGATGAAATGCTGTCTCTACAAAAAACACACACAAAAAAAGAGGGGTAAGGTGTGAAAGAATACTTTCTTAGGGGTGTCCGCTCAGCTTACAGCCCACTTCTCTGAGAAAGGCTCCCCATAGGTTTGAACTCCAACAATTATGTTCATTTTAAGTTAATCCTGCCTCCCTCCCAAACCAGGCCATACCTGATTGGACCCAATCAACCTCTGACCCATAGGAAGCCAATCCATTGGCTGGAAACAAACTAATCATATTTTTCTTTTGATAGACTGAGTTTCAAGATACAAAGAATAAGATTGAGAAATGAGTCAATATTAAAGGCAGAACCCTAAAGTGAGTTTCCAGGAATTCCTTCCTCTGAGGTCTTTAAAATTACCCTTGGTGTTTTTCCTTCCTGATACCCATTCATTGAATCTCTGGATTTCATGAGCAAATCCAGTATCCTCCTAATAAATTCCCTTCTTGCTCATGCCTCTCTTTCTATTCTTCTCAAAGCAATAGTCCCTGTCTAGTCAAAGATAAAAAGTTTACCCCATCCTCAGCTAATAGGAAGACAGATACCAAATTACCTGGTGTTTCTCTTTGCAAAAAAATAACCAATTAACAAGACCAAATTGCTTTTATCTGCACTTCATTTCTTTTATTTTTTTTAGTTACATTGTTTTTTTCTTTAATATTTTTGACCCACAGTTGGTTAATCCACATATTCAGAACACACAGATATGATGGGCTGACTGTATACACATACAGACTGTAAACCACTAAAACACATCATAATACTAATAAATAATATTAGAGTCTTTTTCAATCACTATTTTTTCTCAGATATTTCACTATTCACTGTTAATGTTATTTTTTTATTATACTTTAAGTTCTAGGGCACATGTGTACAACATGCAGGTTTGTTACATATGTATAATGTGCCATGTTGGTGTGCTGCACCCATTAACTCGTCATTTACATTAGGTATTTCTCCTAATGCTATCCTTCCCCAAACCCCCAACCCCACGACAGGATCTGGTGTGTGATGTTCCCCGCCCTGTGTCCAAGTGGTCTCATTGTTCAATTCCTACCTATGACTGAGAACATGTGGTGTTTCATTTTCTGTCCTTGCAATAGTTTGCTCAGAATGATTGTTTCCAGCTTCATCCATGTCGCTACAAAGGACATGAACTCATCCTTTTTAATGGCTGCATAGTATTCCATGGTGTATACGTGCCACATTTTCTTAATCTAGTCTATCATTGATGGACATTTGGGTTGGTTCCAAGTCTTTGCTATTGTGAATAGTGCCACAATAAACATACGTGTGCATGTGTCTTTACAGTAGCATGATTTATAATCCTTTGAGTATATACCCAGTAATGGGATCGCTGGGTCAAATGGTATTTCTAGTTCTAGATCCTTGAGGAATCGCCACACTGTCTTCCACAATGGTTGAACTAGTTTACACTCCCACCAACAGTGTAAAACCTTTCCTGTTTCTCCACAACCTCTCCAGCACCTGTTGTTTCCTGACTTTTTAATGATCATCTCACTGGTGTGAGCTGGTATCTCATTGTGGTTTTGATTTGCTTTTCTCTGATGACCAGTGATGATGAGCATTTTTTCATGTGTCTGTTGGCTATATAAATGTCTTCTTTCCAAAGTGTCTGTTCATATCCTTTGCCCACTTTTTGATGGGGTTGTTTTTTTCTTGTAAATGTAAGTTCTTTGTAGATTCTGGATATTAGTCCTTTATCAGATGGGTAGATTGCAAAAATTTTCTCCCATTCTGTAGGTTGCCTGTTCACTCTGATGGTAGTTTCTTTTGCTGTGCAGAAGCTCTTTAGTTTAATTAGATCCCATTGTCTATTTTGGCTTTTGTTGCCATTGCTTTTGGTGTTTTAGACATGAAGTCCTTGCCCATGCCTATGTCCTGAATGGTATTGCCTAGGTTTTCTTCTAGAGTTTTTATGGTTTTAGGTCTAACATTTAAGTCTTTAATCCATCTTGAATTAATTTTTGTATAAGGTGTAAGGAAGGGATCCAGTTTCAGCTTTCTACTTATGGCTAGCCAATTTTCCCAGCACCATTAATTAAATAGGGAATCCTTTCCCCATTGCTTGTTTTTATCAGGTTTGTCAAAGATCAGATGGTTGTAGATGTATGGTGTTATTTCTGAGGCCTCTATTCTGTTCCATTGTCTATATCTCTGTTTTGGTACCAGTACCATGCTGTTTTGGTTACCGTAGCCTTTGTAGTATAGTTTGAAGTCAGATAGCATGATGTCTCCAGCTTTGTTCTTTTTGCTTAGGATTGTCTTGGGAATGCGGGCTCTTTTTTGGTTCCATATGAACTTTAAAATAGTTTTTTCCAATTTTGTGAAAAAAGTCATTGGTAGCTTGATGTGGATGGCATTGAATCTATAAATTACCTGCGGCGGTATGGCCATTTTCACGATATTGATTCTTCCTATACATGAGCATGGAATGTTCTTCCATTTGTTTGTGTCCTCTTTTATTTCGTTGAGCAGTGGTTTGTAGTTCTCCTTGAAGAGGTCCTTCAAGGATTCTAAGTTGGATTCCTAGGTATTTTACTCTCTTTGAAGCAACTGTGAATGGGAGTTCACTCATGATTTGGTTCTCTGTTTATCAGTTATTGGTAGATAAGAATGCTTGTGATTTTTGCACATTGATTTTGTATCCTGAGACTTTGCTGAAGTTGCTTATCAGCTTAAGAAGATTTGGGGCTGAGACGATGGGGTTTTCTAAATACACAATCACATCACCTGCAAACAGGGACAATTTGACTTCCTCTTTTCCTAATTGAATACCCTTTATTTCTTTCTCTTGCCTGACTGCCATGGCCAGAACTTCCAACATTATGTTGAATAGGAGTGGTGAGAGAGGGCATCCCTGTCTTGCTCCAGTTTTCAAAGGGAATGCTTCCAGTTTTTGCCCATTCAGTATGATACTGGATGTGGATTTGTCATAAATAGCTCTTATTATTTTGAGACACATTCCATCAATACCTAGTTGAGAGTTTTTAGCATGAAGAGCTGTTGAATTTTATTGAAGGCCTTTTCTGCATCTATTGAGATAATCATGTGGTTTTTGTCTTTGGTTCTATTTATGTGATGGATT
Organism: Theropithecus gelada; assembly: GCF_003255815.1. Classification (NCBI taxonomy): domain Eukaryota; kingdom Metazoa; phylum Chordata; class Mammalia; order Primates; family Cercopithecidae; genus Theropithecus; species Theropithecus gelada. The sequence continues at coordinate 84,723,405 of NC_037679.1, read as the reverse complement.
ACGTTTATTGATTTGCATATGTTGAACCAGCCTTGCATCCCAGGGATGAAGCCAACTTGATCTTGGTGGATAAGCTTTTTGATGTGCTGCTGGATTCAGTTTTCCAGTATTTTATTGAGGATTTTTGCATTGATGTTCATCAGGGTTATTGGTCTAAAATTCTCTTTTTTGTTGTGTCTCTGCCAGGTTTTGGTATCAGGATGATGCTGGCCTCATAAAATGAGTTAGGGAAGATTCCCTCTTTTTCTATTGATTGAAATAGTTTCAGAAGGAATGGTACCAGCTCTTCTTTGTACCTCTGGTAGAATTCAGGTGTGAATCCATCTGGTCCTGGACTTTTTTTGGTTGGTAGGCTATTAATTATTGCCTCAATTTCAGAGCCTGTTATTGGTGTATTCAGCAGTTCAGCTTCTTCCTCATTTAGTCTTGGGAGGGTGTATGTGTCCAGGAATTTATCCATTTCTTCTAGATTTTCTAGTTTATTTGCGTAGAGGTGTTTATAGTATTCTCTGATGGTAGTTTGTATTTCTGTGGGATTGATGGTGATATCCCCTTATCATTTTTGATTGCATCTATTTGATTCTTCTCTCTTTTCTTCTTTATTAGTCTTGCCAGCAGTCTATCAATTTTGTTGATCTTTTCAAAAAACCAGCTCCTGGATTGATTTTTTGAAGAGTTTTTTGTGTCTCTCTCTCCTTCAGTTCTGCTCTGATCTTAGTTATTTCTTGCCTTCTGCTAGCTTTTGAATATGTTTGCTCTTGCTTCTCTGGTTCTTTTAATTGTGATGTTAGGGTGTCAATTTTAGATCTTTCCTGCTTTCTCATGTGGGCATTCAGTGCTATAAATTTCCCTCTACACACTGCTTTAATTGTGTCCCCGAGATTCTGGTACATTGTGTCTTTGTTCTCATTGGTTTCTAAGAACATCTTTATTTCTGCCTTCATTTTGTTATGTACCCAGCAGTCATTCAGGAGCAGGTTGTTCAGTTTCCATGTAGTTGTGCGGTTTTGAGTGAGTTTCTTAATCCTGAGTTCTAATTTGATTGCACTGTGGTCTGAGAGACAGTTTGTTATAATTTCTGTTCTTGTACATTTGCTGAGGAGTGCTTTACTTCCAACTATGTGGTCAATTTTGGAATAAGTGCGATGTGGTGCTGAGAAGAATGTATATTCTGTTGATTTGGGGTGGAGAGTTCTGTAGATGTCTATTAGGTCTGCGTGGTGCAGAGCCGAGTTCAAGTCCTGGATACCTTTATTAACCTTCTGTCTCATTGATCTGTCTAATATTGACAGTGGGGTGTTGAAGTCTCCCGTTATTATTGTATGGGAGTCTAAGTCTCTTTGTAAGTCTCTAAGGACTTGCTTTATGAATCTGGGTGCTCCTGTATTGGGTGCACACATATTTAGGATAGTTAGCTCTTCCTGTTGAATTGATCCCTTTACCATTATGTAATGGCCTTCTTTGTTTCTTTTGATCTTTGATGGTTTAAAGTCTGTCTCATCAGAGACTAGTATTGCAACCCCTGCTTTTTTTTTTGTTCTCCATTTGCTTGGTAGATCTTCCTCCATCCCTTTATTTTGAGCCTATGTGTGTCTCTGCATGTGAGATGGGTCTCCTGAATACAGCACACTGGTGGGTCTTGACTCTTTATTCAATTTGCCAGTCTGTGTCTTTTAATTGGAGCATTTAGCCCATTTACATTTAAGGTTAATATTGTTATGTGTGAATTTGATCCTGTCATTATGATGTCAGCTGGTTATTTTGCCCGTTAGTTGATGCAGTTTCTTCCTAGCATCGATGGTCTTTACAATTTGCATGTTTTTGCAGTGGCTGGTACCGGCTGTTCCTTTCCCTGTTTAATGCTTCCTTCAGGAGCTCTTGTAAGGCAGGCCTGGTGGTGACAAAATCTCTCAGCATTTGTTTGTCTCAGCATAAAATCCTTAAAGGATTTTATTTCTCCTTCACTTATCAAGCTTAGTTTGGCTGGATATGAAATTCTGGGTTGAAAATTCTTTTCTTTAAGAATGTTGAATATTGGCCCCCACTCTCTTCTGGCTTGTAGGGTTTCTGCTGAGAGATCTGCTGTTAGTCTGATGGGTTTCCCTTTGTGGGTAACGTGACCTTTCTCTCTGGCTGCCCTTGGCATTTTTTCCTTCATTTCAACTTTGGTGAATCTGACGATTATGTATCTTGGGGTTGCTCTTCTCAAGGAGTATCTTTGTAGTGTTCTCTGTATTTCCTGAATTTGAATGTTGGCCTGCCTTGCTAGGTTGTGGAAGTTCTCCTGGATAGCATCCTGAAGAGTGTTTTCCAGGTTGGTTGCATTCTCCCTGCCACTTTCAGGTATACCAATCAAATGCAGCTTTGGTCTTTTCACATATTCCCGTATTGCCTGGAGGCTTTGTTTGTTTCTTTTTACTCTTTTTTCTCGAAACTTCTCTTCTCACTTCATTTCATTAATTTGATCTTCAATCACTGATACCCTTTCTTCCACTTGATCGAATCAGCTACTGAAGCTTGTGCATGCATCACATAGTTCTCATGCCATGGTTTTCAGCTCCATCAGGTCATTTAAGGTCTTCTATACACTGTTTATTCTAGTTAGCCATTCATTTAATCTTTTTTCAAGGTTTTTAACTTCCTTGCAATGGGTTCAAACCCATCCTCCTTTAGCTCAGAGAAGTTTGTTATTACCAACTTTCTGAAGCCTACTTCTGTCAACTCATCAAAGTCATTCTCCATCCCGCTTTGCTCTGTTGCTGGTGAGGAGCTGCAGTCCTTTGGAGGAGAAGGGGCATTCTGGTTTTTAGAATTTTCAGCTTTTCTGCTCTGGTTTCTCCCCATCTTTGTGGTTTTATCTACCTTTGGTCTTTGATGATGGTGAACTACAGATGGGGTGTTGGTGTGGATGTCCTTTTTGTTGATGATGATGCTATTCCTTTCCATTTGTTAGTTTTCCTTCTATCAGTCAGGTCCCTCAGCTACAGGTCTGTTGGAGTTTGCTGGAGGTCCATTCGAGACCCTGTTTGCCTGGGTATCACCAGCAGAGGCTGCAGAACAACAAATATTGCTGTCTGATCCTTCCTCTGGAAGCTTCATCTCAGAGGGGCACCTGGCTATATGAGGTGTCAGTCAGCCCCTACTGGGAGGTGTCTCCCAGTTAGGCTACACAGGAGTCAGGGATCCACTCGAGGGGGCAGTCTGTCCATTCTCGGAGCCCAAACACTGTGCTGGGAGAACCACTGCTCTCTCCAGAGCTGTCAGACGGGGACGTTTTTCTATCTGTACTTTAAAAGGAAGCAAATTAAAAACCCAAAATACCCAGATAAGTATGTTTGAACTTTACCCCAAGACCTCAAAAGTTGATCAACATTAACTAAAGTTGAAAAAATGTAAGTCTCAAGACCAAAAATGTAACAATTGTGCCACAGAGTAGGAAAAGAAAAAATTTAGGTTCTTGGGGAAAAAAATTAAGGAAATTTTTTTGAGAAAGCAAAATCTGGTGAAGGAATAGTTAACTATCTTTGCTAAAGGACTCTTCAGAATTCTCTCATAAGGAAAGGGGTGGATTGAGCCAGACAGAGAGAATATGCACCGTAAATCAGAATAATTGCATTACTTGACTATCTGTATTGCTCCTTTTTCTCCCGATAAATTTTTAAAATTATGATAAGATCAGTTTTGAGTTTGATTCTTTTCATAATCCATTCAGACACCTTTAAGTGAAAGTGAAATATATTGTACTCTTAAAAAGGGAATATCTATATATATATTCACGTTTGATCCAAAACCCAGTGAGAAGTAAAATGCGCAGTTGATGAAGACATGAATTATCATTTGCGTGGGGCTGATGAGATCCTGGTTCTAATAGAGCTGGTATTAAATCAGAATTGCAGTAATGCTTTCCTGAGCCTGATTAGAAGTATCTAAGCATGCTCTACTAAAGTATACTTAGCACTCCATATATTACAGTTGGCCATCCACCAACAACTACCGATCTGGGAGGAGAGGAAGATTTTTTGTGTTGTTTCACAAAAATCACTGCCCACCACTGAAGCCTTATCAATGAGAATAACGTTCGGATTCCGTTCCCATCTCCCATGGAGCTGCATCCCAAGAACGGCCAGCTTTACACAGTCCTACTTCCCAGGAGAGCCATCCAGCTGGCATTCAGGCCTGAGCACTAAGGTATCTGTGGCTATGATTTTCAAAAGTCAATCCTGGAAACAGTTTGGCAGCTCCTCAAAAAGTTAAACATAGAATTACCATATGACCTGGCAATTCTTCACCTAGGTTTGTACTCTCCCCCAACTCCACCCCACCAAAACATATACGCACTCAAACGATCCTTGAACACGAATGTTCAGCACAATTCTCAGTAGCTAAGAGGTGGAGACAACCCAAGTGTCCATTGGAACAGTAATGGATAAACAAATTGTGATTTATCCATACGATGGACTGTTATTCAGACATAAAAGAATGAAGTTCTGATCCATGTTACAGGGATGAACCCAAAAGCATTACGCTCAGTGAAAAAAGCTAGACACAAAAGGCCACATATTGCATGGTCTCGTTTACATGGAATATCTAAAATCAGCAAATTCATAGACACAGAAGGCAGGCTGGTGGTTACCAAGAGCAGGGCAGGGAATGGAAAACCAATCCCTAACTGCTTAAAATGTCCTGGAACTCAATAGAGGTGGTGGAGGGACGACACTGCAAATGTACTAAATGCTACTGAATTGTTCATTTTAAAATGGTTAACTTCATGTTACATAAATTCACCTCAATAGAAAAATATAATTTTCCTTACCAAAACGGCCAGTTCTTTCCATTTTTAGAACAAATAGACTCATACATCCAATTTTTCTTCTTTTAACACTTTTTGGTCACCTGGCTTCCCCAAACATTAACTCAAACACATCATGTTTTAATTACAAGGAGCAAAAGCAGAAAGGAGGGTTACATATCCAACTAATACCAATGTAAAAAACAAAACTAAATTTCACAATTACGCTTATACTCAAGAATTATATCAGCAATACTGAGAAAAGTTTAACTGATGTCTCAAATGATTCCATAATGGTCTAGAGACAGGAAACAAGATCATTTGCTTCTCACCATCACAAAGAAAGGTACAGGAAGAACTGGCCTTGTATTAAGAGTTCTTTAGAGGGGAACTAATAGGATAGGTATACATAAGGAGGAGTTTATTAAAGAGTATTAACTCACATGATTACAAGGTCCCACAATAGGCCATTTGCAAGCTGAGGAGCAAGGAAGCCAGTTTGAGTCCCAAAGCTGAAGAACCTGGAGTCTGATGTTCGAGGGCAGGAAACATCCAGCATGGGAGAAAGATGTAGGCTGGGAGGCTAAGCCAGTCTAGCCTTTTCACGTTCTTCTGCCTGTTTTATATTCTGGCTGTGCTGGCAGCTGATTAGATGGTGCCCACCCAGATTAAGGCTGAGTCTGCCTTCCCCAGCCCACTGACTCAAATGTTAATCTCCTTTGGCAACACCCTCACAGACACACCCAGGAACAATACTTTGCATCCTTCAATCCAATCAAGTTGACACTCAGTATTAACCATCACAAGCCTATTTTCTCTCTCTCTCTCCTTAGGCCAGTAGCTATTTGGAAAAAAAATATGCATGTTGCTAAGTTTTGCTATAAATAACATATTATAATAATGTTGACGATAACAATGCTAATGATACTAACCTAAATTACAATGTCCATTGATTGTTTGCAAGTCAGGCACTGTGCTGGGTCCTCTTCCCCCCAACATACATGCACACTTCTAATTTATTCAAATTTTTCTCTAAACATGACACCTGGATAAGGTGATATCTACCTGTAATTCATGTCTCCCTTCTAGTTACAGCACCTGATTCTCCTTAAGGGCTCCACTTCTTCCCATACTCTGTCTACACGGTTCAGGTGGGGCTAACTTGGCCCCATCTCTGCCCAGGTATGAACAATCAGCACCCATGACACCCATTTCTGGGGCTTTCTTTAGAGTCCATGAGAATAGGCACATTTCCAGAGGGATTGTCACAAGACCAGAAGTGAGCCTGGAGCTGATGGAAGCCCTATGCCAGGCACAGGGGAGAGCCCACTTCAGCACAACACCAACCCACAGTAGACAGAGCCCCCAGACTGACAAAGGATGTATCCGGACAGCAGGTCAGGTCCCCCTGGATCCAGCTGTGCCTAAAGCCCATCCTGCACTTGTCAGTTAAATCAGCCAATCATCTCCCTTGGCGCTAAGGTCAGTTTCAACTGATTTTTCTGTCGCCATTGAGAGAACCTGGCCTTGAACACTAGAGATTAGCAAATAAAATAATGACATAAAGAAAATGCTCTGCCAGGCATGATGGCTCATGATTGCAATTCAGCACTTTGGGAGACTGAAGCAGGAGTATTGCCTGAGCCCAGAAGTTCAAGCCCAGTCTGGGAAACTTGAGAGACCCCTGCTCTACAAATAAAAAATTTGCCAGGTGTGCTGGCACACCTGTAGTCCCAGCTACTCCAAAGGCTGAGCCCAGGGTTTTGAGGCTGCAGTGAGTTATGACTGTGCCACTGCAGTTCAACCTGGGCAGCAGAACAAGACCCTGCTGAAAAAGAAAAGAAAATGAAAAGAAAGAAAGGAAAAGAAAAGAAAAAAAGAAAGGAAAGGAAGAGAAAGAGAAAAAGAAAGGAAGGGAAAGGAAAAGAAAAAATGAAAGGAAAGAAGTAAAGAAGGACAGGAAGGCAAGGAAGGAAGGCAGGAAAGCAGGCAGGCAGACAGAGAGGAAGAGAGAAAGAGAAAGAGAAGGCAGAAAGATGAAAGAGAGAGAGAGGAAAGAAAAAGACAGAAAGATGGAAGGAAGAAAGGAAGGGAAGGGAAGGGAGGGAGGGAAGGAAGAAGGAAGGAAGGAAGGAAGGAAGGAAGGAAGGAAGGAAGGAAGGAAGGAAGGAAGGNGAAGGAAGGAAGGAAGGAAGGAAGGAAGGAAGGAAGGAAGGAAGGAAGGAAGGATGGAAGGAAGGAAGGAAGGAAGGAAGGAGGGGAGGGCAAGCTCAATCTTGGAATTAGTTTAAAACAAAAACACATTGCTATTTTTTCTCTACTCTCAGAATAAGGAAATTTGGATCTCTATTTATTCCCTGAAGGTAACAAAAAGAAGGAAAAAAAAAAAACCTGACTGAATCCCCTGGCTTTGTTAAGGCAAAGAAATCTTTTAGGGAACTTAAAGAAAAAAAAACTCCTTCAACAGGAAGTTTATGGATAAACCCCATATTGTGTGTCTGTGTCTTTTTACTCAACTGTGGGACCCTTCAGAGCTAGAAGGACCTCTAAGCCACCTTGGCATCTCTCAGTATGTGGGCCAGTGCCATCCTCCCAGATTACTTGTGGAATGTGTGAAGCAGCATCTGGTGTGGACTATGGAAATGGAAACTCCACAGTAGAGTCCCATGAAAGAGCTGTTGACTGGCCCAATACAGAATGAAAATATACTTCAACTTACGCAATTACAACACACAAAGTTTGACTCATTCATTAAGTCGTTGAACATGTATTAGACACCTATTATAAGCCATGCACTTTAATAGCTGCTGGGAATTCAGTGGCAAAGAAAACAAGCATATCATCTGCCTTCACAGGGCTAATAGAATAACTGGGGAGACAAACTTTGCAGAAAGAAAAACAGAAAGTAAATAATATACACTTACAAATAGGAGCAAATGCTGTGGGACTATAAGAAGATCCTTGGGAAAAATTAATGGTTGGGGGTGGGCCTTTCGGAGAAGTGGTGTTGGAGCAGAGCCCTATAGCAGGAGTAGGACCCACCAGGTGAAGAGGGCAGGGAACGCATCCTTGGAAGGGGGAACAGCAAGTGCAAAGGCCCTGAGGTGGGAACGAGCTCAGAGTGGAGGAAAATGTGGGGAAAGGCCAGTGTGTCTGGGGCACAGAGAGTAAGGAGAAGGGTGCCAGATGAGCCTGTGGCCCCAGCCTGGGACAGACGCAAGCCACCATCAGCCATGGTGGAGCGCTTGGCATTCACTCTGAAGACAGATGATGGGGATTATTCACTTTATATCAGCAGCCAACGTAGTATTTTTTTAGCTGAATGGCAAGGCTCCCACATGAGCCTGAAAACATAACTGGACTCACAAACATTGCATTTCAATACTTTGTTTGTGTGGCTATAACAAAATGCTTTAGACTGGGTGATTTCTAAACAACAGAAACTTATCACTCACAGTTCTGGAGGCTGAGAAGTCCAAGATCAAAGCACCAGTAGATTTGGTGTCTCAGGAGGGCCCATTCCTCATAGGTGGTACCTTCTCGGTGCCTCCTTACATAGCAGAAGGGGTGAACAAGCTCCCTCAGGCTTCTTTTATAAGGTGCTGATACTATGCATGAGGGTAGGGACCTCATTATCTAATCACCTCCCAAAGCCCCCTCCTCTGAAGGCCATCACGTTAATATTTAACTTTCAACATATGAAAGTTGGAGAGGGGAACACAGACGTTCAGATCACAGCACACATTCACCTCATAAGGCAGCAGATCCTTCTACTGCAGGTCCTGGGACAAGGTTCTAAAGAAACTGTTCCAGTCCCCACAGACAATGGGCTGTGAGGACACCTAAGTACTAAGGTCAGACCAGGAGCTTACCAACCACACATCTTCAGATGCTGGGTGATCGCTGTACCCCGTGCACTGCTATGGCTGTGTCCACACTGAATATAAACCACGGAGTTTCTCCAATCATCTGGATTATTCACCCCATCTCAAGACACTGATTCAGCCTCAATTTGCTTCCCAAGAGTTTACTAGAATTGCTTCCCTGAGTCTCCTCTCTCCCTTGGGGACCTGAGGCTAGGATGTTGGAACAGCCCTTCATTCCTTAAGTCGATGAGTGTTTATTGAGCACCCACTATGTATCTAAGACTCTGCCAGGTATTAAGACCACAAGGTTGAACTCTGTCCCAGGGAATCCCCCTCTCAAGAGTCACTGTAGAGTTTGAGATCTTACGTTAAGAGCGTAAGATCTGGAATCAGACCAAGAAATGAATCGTGCCTTTACCCTGTACCCCTTGTGTGACTTGGACAAGTCACTTAACCTTCCCATCAGTGACAAGGGGATCATAATAATGCCAGGTTCAGCAGCACATTTTGAGGATGAATGAGGTCACATATGCAAAGCCCTTAGCTCTGATAGTCCTCTGGAAATGTCAACTTTCAGGTTCATCTCCAGGCAGTTCATTAAAAGCCAAGGCTAAGATCTCTAAAATGTCAGACTCACCATTTACCCCTGAGCTGAGTAGGGCGCTGTGCTCCTGAGAGCTCTTCCAGGTAAAGCACATTCAGTCAGTGGCTCCCTGCAAAGACCAACCCCACATCCACTGGGGACAGGATATCTGAATTACCACTACAGTGGGAGCTGAAAATGCAGAGGCCATTCTAACTTTAAAATCATCTGTGATTAACACAACAAGAAGTCAGCCAAATGCTCACTGCCAGAAGGAAGCAGGGATATGGTCACATGTTATGGTCCTGAACTGGTGTGACTGGAAGATTTAATCACAACTCTGGTAATTATCTCTGTGAAAGGCCAAAGTCTGTGCTCATAGTTTCATTTTTATTTCATCTCTAACAGGACACATCCTGTCCCCCACACATATGACCACACCCCCTGGACCACAGCAGCCCATGCCCCTCACACCAGAAAGGACTCTGTCCCGCATGGGACTGAAAACATAGAGAGAGATTCCGCTCGGCAAATCCCCTGAAGTGAATGCGGCAGACAGGCTGGAATGATTGAGCTCATGGGACACCATGAGAGGCTCCATCCTTGCTGCAAGCAGGGGACATCAACACAGTTGCTGAGGCACAGCCCCACATGGGCGCTGGCCAGCTCCCTGCTGTCCCAGAGCTTCAAGGAAAGTTGTTGAGGTACGACCTCAGGCTTAACCAGGGCTGGCCAGATTGAGATAATTTCAGTGCAGCCGGCCAAGGGGGTCTTCCTCCCCTGAGCCTGATCTCTGTAAGGACGAGTGCTTGTGGAAGTGCAGGGGAGATAGGATTACTGAAGCAGGAAAAAATGACTCCCAGAGAAGAATGTACACTTAGAAAGTGTCAAGGGAGCCAAACCATGTCCTTATTCTGACCCACGAGCACATCAGTGAGCCCAGGAGTGAGTCAAACCCCCCAGGAGTGACCCCTGGTGTCTGGATTTGGTCCCCAGCCTCATTTTCAAAGTGACACTAACTTGGGACTTTTCTTTACAATTTTCTTTGCTATTTCTTTTTGCCCGATCTTGAATATCCCATAGAGATGCCACTGGGATACAGCTCATAAAGAAACTGGGTTTAGTGGAAAGAAAGTGGGTTTCCAGAGTAGAAAGCATCAGTGACACAAAGACAGACTGCACTTTGGATGATGTGTCACTTAGATCCTCCACGAAACAGACACAAATGTGGAGTAAAAAGTTGTATCAAGAGCAAGAAATAAAAGGAGAGGTAGCAGGACAGGGCAGGGAGAGACTCCCAACTGCAATGCAGAGCTGAAAAATTCTCCCCTAGCCAGGCTCAGGACTCTGCAGCAAAGACACTCTGTAGTAGACAAGTCTTTACCAGGCCAAAGACGGCCAGGCCCAGAATCCCCACTGTCTGCAGTTGATGGTTGGGGCTTGGAAAGAGTGGGTCTTAGCTTAGCTCAGCAGCTGAGGTGGGAACACTAGAGACTACTGGCGCAGCTCACTCCTCCCAGCAAAGGGCAAGCTCTCTCTTGAAAGGGGATGTAAGCAGGCCCGTCATGGCTGGCTCAGAACTATCTGTACAATCCTCAGCACAGGAGTCCAGCTCAGCCATGGATGTCCCCAGCTGTAACCAGCAAATGGGACTTTCAGCCTGCACGTGCCTTTCAAAAATGGTCACTGGAAAGCAAAATACATTGTATTTTAATATTGGGAGTGATGCAGCCTGCCTGCCTTGGTGATGACCCACTGCTAAACAGCATTTCCTAGAGCAAATCTGTCTTCGCAACACACCAGAGAACCATCTGGTATATGGATGAGGCTTGTGTTGTGAAGCATGGGGAACAACGCTTTCATCGTGATTGCAGCACTCTGCACACAACCCTCTCATGAAAATCAGAGAAAGAATACTTTTATGTTACAGCTGAACACACACAACTACTACCAGGCAACTGTTTCAATAAGCAGTTTCAGTTAAAGGAATTCTCCTGAAAAGGCACAAAATGAAACCTAAAAGCTCTCCATTTTGAGGGGAGAAGACACAGGGCTGGAAACTGGGTGACCTGAGCTCCAGTGGAGACTCTTCCCTGCCTCGTGTGACCTCATGTGATCTCATGTGACCTTGTCCTCTACTTCTCACTGGCCTCATCATCAAAGACCCAGGCACACCTACTCCCCTCCCAAGGCAGCACACCACAAATGTTCATGCATTCGTAAATGGAGATAGCTGTCAAAATCACCATAAATAATATTTGTTTGCTGGCTGGCACATGCTAAGCCCTAAATATTTATTGACCAATTATATGAATGAGAATGAGGTCTTGTAGGGTAGAAAAAATAACATCACTTATAACTTTGAACAATTATAATCTTATATTTGTAAAGAGTGTTTTGGTTACAATGGCAGAAACACAACTTAACATGCCTTGAGAACTAGGAGTAGAGGGAAATTACCTCAATCTAAAATAGCCCATATGTGAAAAGCCCACAGCTAACATCATACTCAATGGTGAAAAACTAAAAGCTTCTCCTCCAAGATCTGGAACAAGGTGAAGATGCCCATTCTCACCACTTCTATTCAATGAGGTACTGGGAGTCCAAGACAGAGCAATTAGGCAAGAAAAAGAAATAAAAGGTATTCAAATTGGAATGGAAAAAATAAAATTATCTCTGGTCACAGGTATTATGATTTTATACGTAGAAAACCCCAAGGATTCCACACAAAATTGTTGGAACCAATAAACTAATTCAGAAAAATCAACATATAAAAATCAGTTGTGTTTCTATATACTAACAATGAACAATCTGAAAATAAAATTAAAACAATCCCATTTACAATAGAATCAAAAATAATAAAATACTTAGGTATAAACTTAACGAAGAAGGTTAGAGAATTGTACACAGAAAATTTTTTTAAAAACCATTGAATAAATAAATTAAAGAAGGCTAAATGGAAAGACATCACATATTCATGAATTGAAATACTTAATATTGTTAAAATGTCCATACTGCTCTAACAATCTACAAGTTCAATGCAACGCCAGTCAAAATTCCAATGACATTTTTTGAAGAAACAGAAAAAAAATCCTAAAATTTATACGAAATTTCAGAAGACCTCTAATAGTCAAAACAATCCTGAGGGGGGAAAAAAAAAAACGGGAGGAAGGACATGTTCTGATTTCAAAACATATTACAAAGTTACAGTAATAAAAACAGTATGATACTACCATAAATACAAACATATGCAAAATGGAACAGATTAGGGAGCCCAGAAATAAAGCCTCACATATTGCCAAAAGATCTTCAACAAAGCCATATACACTATGGGGAAAGAAGAGTTTCTTCACCAAAGGTGAAATTCCTGGAACACACACTGGGCTTCCCCACCTCCGTGATTTCATTCATGCTGTTCCCTCAGTCTGACATTATTTCACTTACCATTACCACACGCCAAAATCTGTTCATCCTTCAAAAACACAACAAATAAAATTATTCAATGCAAGTGACAGAAAATACAGCCAAACTGGCTTAAGCACAAACAGACATTCACACCCACTAAATGGCTTTAATCAGAAAAACAGAAAAGAAAAAATGTTGACAAGGATGTAGAGAAATTGGAACCTTCCTACATAGCTGGTGGAAATGTAAAATGGTGCAACCACTGTAGAAAACAATTTGGTGGTTCCTCAAAAAGTTAAACATAGAGTTACCATACGACCCAGCAAATTCTACTCCTAGATACATATGAAAGAGAAATGAAAAAATGCATCTGCACAGAAAACTGTACATGAATGTTTACAGCAGCATTATTCACAATAGCCAAAAGATGGAAACAACCCAAATGTCCATCAACAAAAGAATGGATAAACAAAATGTGGTCTGTCCAGAAAATGAATAATATTAGGTCATAAAAATGAATGAAGTTCTGATACCTGCTATCAGAAAATATTATGAACCTTGAAAATATTATGCTAAGCAAAAGAAGCCAGATGCAAAAGTTCACACAGTTTATAATTCCATTTACATGAAATGTCCAGAATAGGCAAATATGTAGAGACAGAAAGCAGATTAGAGGTTATGGGAATATGAGAGAGGAGAATGGGGAATGATTTACTGGATGTAGGTGTTTTTACAGGGTGATAAAATAGTTTTGTAATTAGAGTGAATAAATGGTTCTAAAACATTGTGAATACACTAAATACCACTGAACTGTACACTTTAAAATGTTTAACTATGTTATGTGATATTCACTTCAATTTAAAAATTACACAAAACAAAAGCATTTCTTCACCGTTGTGTAGGAGGACACCCGACCCATATTACCCGGATCTAAGCCAATAAGCATATCTCATTTCTCTGCCCACAGGAATGGTTCAAAGGCTCGGTGCCCCGCTCTTTTTCCAAAGGAGGAGAAGAGGGTGGGGGAGGAGAAGGGGAAAAGTGAGGAAGAGGAGAAGGAGGAGGAGGAGAGGGGAGAGAAGGAGATGATGTATCTAATAGGGCTTCAAACAGGGCTGGGTCCAGGAACTTCAACAATGTTCCCAGAACCTTTGCTTCACCATGCCCCCATTCCCAACCCCACCATCTCTCTCCATCTGTCTATCTGTGTCTCAGTGTCTCAGCTCTATTCTTTTCCTTGTTGGTTCCATTCTGATGTTATACATGGAGGCAAGATGGCTGCCAGGACTACTTGAATCCATAAAGGAGAGGGAGGGTGGTGGCTGACAGAGGAAGAGAAGGAGAAGTTCTCCTCCCCAGCAGTACAACAAAAGCTTTGGGATGTTCACTGGCAGAATTGGACCACATGCCCATCCCAGCATCAACCACTGTGATGGGTGCAGGGACAGTCCCGAGATGTCTTCTTTGATCCATCGCGAACAGTGTGCCAGTCCTCCTTAGAGCATCACTGTGCCTTTACTGTAGCCTTAAACTTCATTTATTTGTTCACATGTGCGTCTTCCACCTGACTCTGAGCTCCTAAGGGTGGAAACTCCTTGATATCCAACACCAGGTCCAGACTAAGCCCTCAATGACTCATTGTCACAGAAATACATAAACAACTGGACACTTGGTGGAAACCTACAGGTGTCTGCAGCAGGCAGAGCCCTAGCACAGGCCCAGGATCTGGACCATCTGCCATTCCAAGTGATAAGAGCCCTCCATTGCTCAGGTTTTGATATTCTAGCACTTTCTTCCTTTCTCTTCAACTACAAAGAACCTCTTTTTCTACTTCTAGTCATTCTCCTGTGAAACATTCATAATTCAGAAATGCCAGCCTGACCATGGAGGTATCTACAGTCTGTGAATCATGTCAGTTGCTCTGCATAGCAAAGCAGTGATGCTCACAACAGGAATGAAAGCTCCACAGAGGGGCACATAGAAATCCATCACTTGGCTGGGCGAGGTGGCTCACGCCTGTAATCCCCAGCACTTTGGGAGGCCAAGGAGGGTGGATCACGTGGTCAGAAGATCAAGACCATCCTGGCTAACACTATGAAACCCGTCTCTACTAAAAATACAAAAAAATTAGCCAGGCATGGTGGTGGGCGCCTGTAGTCCCAGCTACTCGGGAGGCTGAGGCAGGAGAATGGCGTGAACCTGGGAGGCAGAGCTTGCAGTGAGCCGAGACTGTGCCACTGCACTCCAGCCTGGGCGACAGAGCGAGACTCCGTCTTAAAAAAAAAGAAAGAAAGAAAGAAAGAAAAAATAAAAAAGAAATCCATCACTCAAGCCTTGAATTCGTGTTTTGGTTGTCCTGGTGAGAACTACCTGAAAAGGTCTGTATTTCATCTTCCCTTCCCCTCTAATAACAGGGAACAGAGTGATTTCCACCATGCTCTGAGCTGCCTTCTCACAGCAGGCATTTTATCATACGCCAGTGGCCACTCATCCTTAGGCAGCTGCACCCTGGTTCCATCTCCCATCTGACAAGGAATGGGAAAAAAGAGGGAATGGCCAGAAGTGGTCCTGCTACTGTGGGGAAAGGAGAATCTAGGGAGATGATGCTACAAATCTAATGATCTTGAAATGACATGCTTTAAATATCCTCTGTACACTGGTGGTTCCTGAAGCTGTAGCTCCAGGCCAGACCTCTCTTCTGAATCCTGGCGTCTTAGGCCATTTTTGTGTTGCTATAAAGGAATACCTGAGACTGGGTAATTTATAAAAAAATAGATTTATTTTGGCTTATGGTTCTGCATGCTGTACAAGAAGTATGGTGCCAGCAGCTGCTTCTAGTGAGGGCCTCAGGAAGCTTGCAGTCATGGCAGGTGAAGAGGAGCCAGAATGTTATATGGCAAGAGCAGGAGCAAGAGAGAGCGAGGCAGGGGGTCCCAGAATTTCACACAATCAAATCTCACCTAACTCAGTAATTACGATAAATAATTGTTTATAAAATGACTGACCAAGTGTCTTGATTGATGGCTTGCCCAGATATCCCTCCACAAGGCTGTATTGACCAGATGGCCTATTAAGCAATTAGCCCAATAAAATTGCAATAATGTATGGAAGATTGTGTTCACTGGAGATGGGGCTAAGAGTTAGAGGCTGTCTATCCAGGGGGGACACCCTAGGTCAGTGTGTCTCAAGGGAGTAGGAACCAAGGTCCAGGCTTTCCTGCAATAATGTAAACCAGACTCTAAGACACTTTCCTGTTAACTCTTTAGCAGTGGATTGAGTTAGGACATTGTCACTGAGCAGTTCATTTCTTGATACCAGGTAGACACACAAAGTCATAATGTATCAGTTAGAGGAGTTATTGCCTTACCTGCTGAAGACATTAATTATTTAGTAACTGTTTTGTTCTCCTTAACAATATCATCAATTAGAATAATATCAACACTAGTTAGAAGTGTCAGCACTTTTCATCATTGGACCTTACTGAAAATAATAGGCAAATTACAGCCTTAAACTCCATATATTTTCTAGGTAACTTCTGATCATTGAGAGGACAAAAGAATGAACCCACTTACTTTACAGAGTTAATTCAGGTCCAGAAATGTTAAATAATGTGTCCAATACCATCCAGCTACCTAGTAGCAGAGCTAGGATTCTGAGGGATTAACATTTGAGGGTTTTGAGGGATTAACATTTGAGGCTTTTCCAAAACACAATTATCATACCTCCAAAAAATAGTTTGGAAATGTTCCTCTTTCACAAGTGACATTAGCAAATTGGAAAATCATCTCAGACCAAAGGGCACTGCAGAGTATTGCCAATAAAAGTGTGTGAAGTCTCATTAATGAGATACAATGACATGGAAAACAACACAATTCTTTTCCACAACAAAACTACTGTAATTAAACCAGAGCATGTCTGTGGTATTTAGCAAAATAAATGATTACCCCATGCCCTTGATGCTGATTGCTAATTCGAGCACTGAACTCATATTCTTACAGTCTGGTCTGGAAATCAATTTCAGAACTCATGCTCAGGGCAACTGAGTAAATTCAAGAAATTACAACGGAACACCAAAGTTGCCTGATGCACCCCAGGCCACGCAATGCAAATGATGCCAGTGTAAGCTGAGACTGACTTTAATCATGAAGACAAGAAAGTTCCTATTAATATTCAGTCACTGAGCACCTGCTCAGAGCCAGGCCCTGCAGTAGATGCTGTGTATACCAGGGTGACACCGCCCCAACCTGAGAAGCCCACACGCCCATGGAAGGACATTTGCTAAGAAGCACAGAATCTACTTGGGGGCAGTGACAAGCAACACTCTGTATCAGAGAGGGCCTAAAGCAGTTTCGATCCATCCAACATTTAAACCAGATACAGGCACATCCAGAGGAAGCCATGGCTACTTCCTGCCAATCCCCAACCCAAAAGCTAAAGAGGGAGGTGGCCTTCCCCATGAAGACATGTGGCATTCTAGACCGAGTTAGAGCAAATCCCACAGAGTCCAGTCATCTCTTGTCCCACAGTTGCCCAAGGCTCACTGATATCCTGCTCCAAGGAGACATGACCTCTGGCTGAGAGGGAGTTCAGTTGCTATCAGGTTAATATTATTGACCATTAGTTTTAGGGTCACCTTTTAAATGGATGGTGATACGATTTGACTCTGTGTCCCCACCCAAATCTCACCTCAAATTGTAATTCCCATGGGTCAAGGGAGGGACCTGGTGGGGGGTGACTGAATCATGGGGGTGGTTTCTCCCATGCTGTTCTCATGATAGTGAGGGAGTTCTCGTGAGAGCTGATGGTTTTAAAGTGTAGCACTTCCTTGCTTTTGCTCTCTCTCTCCTG
This sequence comes from Theropithecus gelada, assembly GCF_003255815.1. Lineage (NCBI taxonomy): Eukaryota > Metazoa > Chordata > Mammalia > Primates > Cercopithecidae > Theropithecus > Theropithecus gelada. The sequence continues at coordinate 84,705,914 of NC_037679.1, read as the reverse complement.
CCACCTTGTGAAGAAAGTGCCTGCTTCTCCTTCACCTTCCGCCATGATTGTAAGTTTCCTGAGGCCTCCCCAGCCATGCAGAACTGTGAGTCAATTAAACCTCTTTTGTTTATAAATTACCAAGTCTCAAGTAGTATCTTTATAGCACTGTGAAAATGGACTAATATAGATGAATATTAACAGAGCCTTTCCTGGAACAAGGAGAAAAAGAATAACTTGCCCTTCATTAACCATCCCTCTAATTCTATTCCTCCCAGCAATGAGAAGCTGGAGGTAGGTCATGACCCAGAGCTTCCTATCAAACCTGGGAGAGCTGAGATTCCAAGGACTCTGCAGTGAGTGACAAAATATTCCTTCTGTTAATCTCTCTCCAAATGTACAGTCATGGAGTCCCAAAGATAACCAGTCCAGGCAATCACAATCATAAATAGAGAAAAGACAATAGAAATAAATTGATTTTATACATGAAAAATGTGAATAGTTATCAGCACAAAGAGGGGCAAAGCTATAAACAACTAACAGAGAGCTTAGGGAGAAGAAATTCTGCTCTGAAATGCACATCACACTGAGAGCACACCCCGTGGCCATCCATTCCTATTGTGACAATAAAAGGATGTAGCAATTCAGACCACAATGTGAGTTCCTACTCAGTCTCAAGGGATGGTCGGCTAACAGAGGACTATGAATATTGCACTTTTAAAACATCCTGCCACTAATGAAAACCCATTTGCTTCACAAGTAGAATTTGAGTAAAGTAGTCTGGGTCAGGAAAGGATCAGGAGTATCAAGTGGAGGCTTCATTCAGCTCAAGAGAAGTACTGCAATTGCTTTTAGTTTACTTAATATTTGAGAGATAAATTATTACCCTGCAAACTTTCATGCAATTGGAACATTTGGAACATGATGCCAAGATTTAAAGCTTAACATCATAGAGACCAGTTAGCTTTCTAGAGGAAACCTCCACTCTTGGGTCCTAAACTCTATCCTAAACTTAGCTACTCAGTAAATTAACGGGGGCCCTTGGGTCTGGTCATGAGGCTTTGTGCATGGCTCAAACAAACAAACAAACAAATACGCCAACATAATTGTATAGAGCACGACCAAAAGTTCACAGGTTGCTGACTGTGGATTAGTCAAGCTTTCTTCCAGAGAAAAGAACCACATTTTATTGGTAGTAATCATCCTCAAGAAGATCATAGAAATGTTTTTATTAAGAAGGCTTTATGGAAACTGAATGCAGGCTGATAGGTATGTCAACATCCACTCCGACTTCAACCAGCCCATAGTCCAGCCACACCTCAGTTCACCCATGCCTCACTTGGGTGACACCTCTTTATCATGCAGGGCTCAATTTGATGTCACCTATTCAGAAAAGCAACCTTTGAGTTGCCAGTCTATAGCAGATATCTGTGTTTTACACACTCTAACCTCCTAATATTTCTCTTTTTCATGGCATTTCTCATAATTATAATTAATTATTTGGGTACTTATTTATGTTCCAGCTTCAGGGCCAGACTCATCCCTCCAGGAAGACAGAAACAGTCTTGTTCTTTCTGTTCAGCACAACCAGGCCTAGTAAACATAGCTGGTCCTCTACAAATACAAATAAAATTATTCATTTGAATAAAGAGATAATATAATATCTACTTAGGAATCAAATTGGTTAAGAGTCCTGGTTTATACATTCTAAAGGCTAAATGGTCAATCAGTTTGAAATCCAAGTGTAGGGGACGTATATGATTTTAGTCAACCTGAGATCTATTCCCTTTATTCTGATTAACAGTACACCAAATTTCCTTTGGCAAAAACACCATTTCACACTTTTAGTCCACGTGCTTCAGATGGAGCTGACTGCCATCTGCAATTCCTGGAGCCGTCATGTGAGCCAGCCCAGCCAATCAGCATATTCCATTCCATGACTCACAGTTACTGGTTCAGAGATGAGCACATGACTCAGCCTGGGCCAATGAGATCCAAGCTGAGACTCTCCTGAAATCATTGGGAAATAAAAAGTTTGCTTTCTATGAAGACTGAACAGTACAGCCAGGTCGAGAACCAGGCGTGTGAATGAGGCAGGGAGCAGCTCTCCTGACTCAAGGTGAGGAGACCAGCAGGATGCAAAGGAAGAAGGCAAGGGTGGCCTGGCAGCGCCGGGAAGAAATGCCCTGGACGTAAGGACTGGGATGGGATATTCGAGGTTCATGAGAGAAGAACACAATAGAGTCCAAAGTGCCTTTGGCAGATGATGAGAAAGGGCCGCTTACAACCAGTTCTAGGATGAAGTTTGCAAACTGGAATGAAGATGTGTTTTCTGTTGTCCGGCATGGTGTTTCTAAAGTGTCAACATTTAAAAATTGAGAGATTATGCCTTAAATCCAGATGTCTGACTTCTCTTGAAACAATCAACAGAAGTTGGTGTGGTCCTGGCCCCACATCCCTCTGCGGCAACCGTCAGCTGAAGCTGAGGGCATCTCCCAGTTAGAGGGGCAGGGGCTCCCCAGGCCAGCACCAGCCCTCCAGTCTCATTACCTGTGATCAGCCTGGCCACAGCGAGCATGTGTGGGTTTGACCCTGATTGAGAAGAACTCCTCCTCCCAGGCCAGCACTAGCCCTCCAGTCTCAGTACCTGTGATCAGCCTGGCCACAGTGAGCATGTGTGGGTCTGACCCTGACTCTGAGAATCTCCTCCTCCCATCAGACTCACAGGCTCCAAATGCACCTCCCTGAATTCAGGGAGGACTCACAGCCCCGCCTAAAAAAGGTCCATAAGCCTCCCAGCTCTGGCTCTCCTGGGTACTGCCAGTGCCTCCCCTGCTGAATATTCCATCTAACTTTGATATTATTTCTCACTGAGATCACCTTCCTGAATATCTTTATTATTCAAATGCATCAGAAAGCTCTTTGCAATAAACATTCTCAAAACTCATTATCCCACTGGGGAGAGCCACGCACCTTTCCTTTGTTTCATTAATGAATACAGGAGATGTAGGAAAATATGAAGACAAAAATAATTTTCTGAGAGTAGCAAAACTGTAAAGATCTTTTTGAAAACTTTCATGATGACAACAAACAATATGTTTCATTGTCTTCAAAAGCGCAGAAGTAAAAGATTTTAAGGAAAGGCCAAGATTTGATTTTGTGAGAATTTTCCAGGATCTTCCCTGTAGGTGAGCAGCCAATAGTCCTCAAAACAAGTGGTTGCCCTTCCAGTCAATGACACACACACACACACTGATGACACTGGCCCCAGTGGTCTGGAATCAACTGTTTTATTTCATCCTTTGACTGACTGAGAACAATGAAAAGGCAGTGGATACTCAAACGGTTGAGCAGTACTGTTGAAGAGTGAAATGCACTGGGCTGAAGGAGAGATGATGTATTTAGCTTAAGAAGGAAAATTAAGATATATTCTTGGTAGCTTTTGTTTTTATTTTTTTATTTTTTGAGACGGAGTCTTGCTCTGTCACCCAGGCTGGAGTGCAATGGCGCGATCTCGGCTCACTGCAATCTCTACCTCCTGGGTTCAAGCAATTCTCCTGCCTCAGCCTCCTGAGCAGCTGGGATTAGAGGCGCCCACCACCACGCCCAGCTAATTTTTGTATTTTTCAGTAGAGACAGGGTTTCACCATGTTGGTCAGGCTGGTCTCAAACTCCTGATCTCAGGTGATCCACCCACCTCGGCCTCCCAAAGTCCTGGGATTACAGGCATGAGCCACCGTGCCCTGCCAGCTTTATTTTTTTATTTTAATTTTAATTTTTGTGGGTACATAGTAGGTGTATGTATTTGTGGAGCACAGGAGATGTTTTGACACAGGCATGCAATGCATAATAATCACATCAGGTAAAATGGGTTATATGAGTCTGTTCTCACACTGCTGATAAAGGCATACCCAGGACTTTGTAATGTATAAAGAAAAAGAGGTTTCATGGGCTGACACTCCCACATGGCTTGGGAGGCTTCACAATCATGGTGGAAGGTGAAAGGCATGTCTTACATGGTGGCAGGCAAGAGAGGGAAATGAGAGCCAAGCGAAAGGGAAAACCCCTTATAAAATCATCAGATCTCATGAGACTTATTCACTACCATGAAAACAGTATGGGGGAAACTGCTCCCATGAGTCAATTATCTCCGACCAGGTCCCTCCCATAACACATGGGAATTATGGGAGCTACAGTTCAGGATGAGATTTGGGTGGGAACACAGTCAAACCACACCATGGGGTATCCATCCTCTCAAGCATTTATCCTTTGTGTTACAAACAATCCAGTTATACTCTTCTAGTTATTTTTAAATGTACAATTAAATTATTAGCCGGGCTCGGTGGCTCAAGCCTGTAATCCCAGCACTTTGGGAGGCCAAGACGGGCGGATCACGAGGTCAGGAGATCGAGACCATCCTGGCTGACACGGTGAAACCCCGTCTCTACTAAAAAATACAAAAAACTAGCCGGGTGAGGTGGCGGGCGCCTGTAGTCCCAGCTACTCGGGAGGCTGAGGCAGGAGAATGGCGTGAACCCGGGAGGCGGAGCTTGCAGTGAGCTGAGATCCGGCCACTGCACTCCAGCCTGGGCGACAGAGCGAGACTCCGTCTCAAAAAAAAAAAAAAAACAATTAAATTATTATTGACTATAGTCACCCTGTTGTGCTATCAAATAGTAGGTCTTATTCATTCTTTCTAACTATATTTTTTGTACCCATTAGACATCCCCACCACCCTCCACTACTACCCTTCCAGCTTTTGGTAACCATCCTTTTACTCTCTCTGTCCATGAGTTCAACTGTTTTGGTTTTTACATCCCACAAATAAGTGAGAACAAGCAATGGTTGTCTTTCTGTGTCTGGCTTATTTCATTTAGCATGATGATCTCCAGTTCGGTCAGGAGTTTTGGAAAATGTGCCCTCATCAGCAAGACCCCAAACAAGCAGACAGGATAACAGTGGGAGGCAGCAGTGTTCATACTCCTGGGACCTCCAGAGTCACTTGAGCCAAGCATATGCTGGCGGTTCCCCACATGTGAAGAGGGTCCCACTATTTGAAAGGTGAGGCAGCCTGCCCAGCTGCCCCAGTTTCAACCCCTCCTCATGTTCAAACCACATAGGCATGGACACATGAAAAACAGCAATTAGCAGGGAGCCTCAGAGGCTTCATTGGCTCCACTCCGGCATAAGATGGGCAGGGGTGTTCTGGAAGGGGTTGTGCTGTGGACAAATGGTGACATCACCAGAAGATGCTAATTGCACATGGGGGGACCACAGGGAACCTGAGCTCCACGACCACACACCTATTATGTCTTTCCCTGATGGACTTGGACAGGGAAGGTAACATTCATGATTCCACACTGCCACATGTGTGCTGTCAGGAGTGTCATAGCATGGAACTAAAATAAAGACAGCCAGGTCAAGTGATGACAGGAGTCATTCTCCTGTTGTGGTGCCTTTTGTGTACAGGACCCCAACATCTACTCTCATTTGTCCTCAGATGCTAAGTGTCCACGTGAGTCACCCTGACAATGCCACCTGATGTGACAGCAGCGTAGGTGGGACCATCTCCATTGGCTTCCCAGCCCTGGCCATTCTCGGAGGCAGGGGACAGGGACTCTGGTCCCATGGACCTCAGTCTCATTTCCAGGGGTCCTGAGCCAACTCCATGTGTAACCTGATCTCCACCCGGCTGCTCTGAACGTGGTCTTCCCCCAGCCCTGAGGGAGCTCTGAGAATTGTGCAGCTCTCAGCTCCCCAGAACCTGCAAGGCCCCACTCAAACCAAATGACCCCTGCTGGCCGCCTGGGGTCCCAGCCTGGTTTGTTTCCTTCTCTCTAGAATCACAGACCTGTGCTGCCTGCTTAGTGTCTGAAAACTGCTGTTTCCTGGTTTCTATTCAAGCTCCAAGTTGTTTACAGCAGAGGTGGGGGCCAGGCTGGCCAGTTACTCCGCCATGGACACAAGCTCCTGAGCTGCACTTCGTCATAAATACACGTGACTAGGACTTGTGTCCCGGCTCTATCCCAAGGCCCTTGTTTTTGGCCTCAGGGACACCACTGCCTCCCACTCAGCTCCATCCCCCACACAGATTCTGTCCCTGAGTCCTGCTGGTTCTAGCCAGACCTGTCTCTGGAATCTGCCTTCTCCTCCCACTCGTCACACCTTCCTCACCTTGCCTCATGACCACCTTCTGTCTCCTTCTTCAAACCTCTCCAGGGATCACCTGAGATGTGTACCCCATCCTGATGCAGCTCTGTTTAATCCCCACCCACACGGTGACCACAGCAGGCTTTGCTTTCCATTAGGAAGACACTTGGGTCACCTCATCCCCCGCTGCCTGTCCAGACCCAGCTCCTGCTGCTCCCATTACACTCACCTGGACGTGTACACCTGTGGGCCTTTGCATCATGCTCACCTGAATGGGCACACCCACAGGCCTATGCGTCATGCTCAGCTAGACACGCACACCATGGCCTCCTCTGCCCCAGGATGCTCTCCTTACAGCCCTTCCCTTGTAGAGCCCCAGGCAGCTTCACCGTCACCTGTAGGATCCTGTCACCAGCCAAATCAACTATCCCCTGCCCCAGCCTCCCAGTGGGATGTGTACAGTGGTCTCTCCCCTCAGAGTTGTAAACACACGGAGAACAGAAATTGCATTTTATTTTTTCTGTTTCCCTAGAAGCCCCTGCAAGGGTCTCATCCAAACTCAACGCTCACATTCTAGCTGATGTTAATCATGCCCAGATGAGCTCTAAGAGTTGGCTGTGATTAATAAAGAGATCAAGGGACCCCAGAATGCAGATCCCAATTCCAACTCTGAGCACAGGAGACCAGTTCACCCTCCACCCCGATTAGGAGCTAAAATGGTGTAATGAAATTGGCAAACATGAGTTGGAAAGAAAATCTTCAAACCAAGCAAAATCAGAAGAAAAAAAGACAGTCTTAGGGGAGAAACTAGGAATCCCCGAGAAGGAGGTGGAGAGGAGAAGGAACGAGCTGAGACACACTTCCTGGGCCGCTCCCCATCCATCAGCTTCCTGCCACTTGCTGCTCACACAGCGTTATCATCAGAGCGAGTGAATAAACAGCCCTCGAGTCACAGAAGGAGCCTGAGCTTTCGAAGGGCAGGTGGGCAGGCTGCAGGCAGCAGAGCCCAGGAAGGACCGTCTCCAGACAGACCTGCCTGAAGTGGGGAGGGGAGAGCCTCAGGATTTGGGCAGCATGTGTGTCTCCAGGGCTGGGAAAGAGAAGATCACAAAGGAAATGGGATAGGAGAGCTCCAGAGAGGGAGGTTCCCAGCCAAAAGAGAATGGAGATTTTTCATAAAAAATAGAAAACATACATTTTGCTACAGAAAACAAATAAAATTCACAAAGTTCAGATATAAGTTTGGGGGTCCATAGGTCTTTCTGAAGCCCCTGCCATGTGCCAGCCTCTGAGGACACAGAGACGAACAAGACACAGTCTTTGCCTCCAGGGAGCACAGAGAGACTGTGGGGAGGAGGCCTGGGATAAGCAGAACCCAATGCAGCCTGGTGGGCGGCCAGGCAGGAGCAGCCCAGGACTCAGAAGTAACCTGTAAGAGAGTAACAAGGCAGATTAAAACAACTAAAACCCTGCACCTCCCTCTTCCCTTTAGGGCTGAAGGCTCCTCAGCAGGCAAAGCCCCACAGAGGGCGGAGGCAGGATGACCCCCCTAGACCCCGGCTCCCAGAGGCAGGGCCCCGACACTGAGTGAACCTGCAGCCTCTTGAATCCTTCATGCAAGGAGGCGTTTTTAGACTGTTCCCTGGGAACTGTTTTGGAAGCTTTGGGAAAATGCACAGTTAGGAGCACACAGCTGGTGATCAATAAATGCAGGTTTAACTGTAATGGTCTGGGGATTCATCCTGGCCATCTTCCCAGGAAAGCTGCTTCGTTTTTAAAACCAGAAGCACAGTTGGCTCCTTTTCGCCCTGTGTCAGTCAAATAGGCTAGGGGGTGCTGCATAGCAAACACAATTATTTGAGTGGCTTTAAAAATAAAAGTTTATTTCTCATGGATATGCTGATACATGTCCAGCGGGAATTAGATGGGTGCTCCACTCTAAGGGTCACAAACTGCAGCCCATGGGCCAAATTCGGCCTGCCACTTGTTTTTGTAACTAAAGTGTTATTAAACACAGCCACGCTCATTCATTTACTGCTTCTGTGCCGTAACAGTGGAACGGAGTAGTTGCAACAGAGCATGGCTTCCAAAGCCAGAAATATTTACTATCTGGCCCTTTACAGAAAAAGTGCACCCGTCCCTGGTCTACTCCATGTCTCTTTACTCCAGGACGAATCACCCTGAGGAAGAGATCTGGAAAGTTCCACAACAGTAAGTAAACACTCTGGCATAAAAGCAACAAATGCAACAACTTCCACTTACAATCCCTGGCCAGAAATCATCACATGGCTCCACCCAACCACAAGGGGGCTGGAGGCGTGATCAAATCATTAGTGAAACACACAAGTGACTACACATACCTTTGGATTACTTTTAAAAAAAAAAATCCACCCCTTGAAGATAATCCATCCCTGGACAACAATGCATGGAAATGATCTGGTCCAACGACCTTTTCAGGGAACTCAGAAAACAGTAAAGAAAGAATACAGACACTGCCCCCACCAAAATCACACAAATCACACACACTTCCTTTCTCTGACTAGTATTTCTTCTTATTTAAACCTCCAGTCACCAACATATCCTTGCAAATTTCTCTCAAGCTCTTTAGGAAAGTCCTCTGTGCCTTCCTGGATTGGGCAGAATTTCAAATCTGATTTACTTTAGTCACTAAGCACAGGCTGTGAGTCCCACAAATGTCCCTAAATACCAGGTTTTATCCTCATCAGCACTTTGTTCTTGCCTCACACTAAGCCCCTCGGTTCCCAAGATAGCATTCACCACTAGTACTTTACGGTTTCCTGCATTCTTCTCCTTCCCTTTCCTCTCTCTCCCCCTAGTTGGGTCTTTATTCTTACTCCTTCCACCACTTTCATTTCCTCCACCCCATTGTTCCCTCTCCTGAAATGTGCAGTTGCCTCTCCTCCACTCCAGACTCCCCTCTCTTACCCCGCAATTAGGAATCACTCCAGAATTCCCTTGAATCGTCAATGGTTGTTTGTTGCACTCTAGTAAACTCAAACTGCGTATTTCTTCTTTTAAGACATAGAGCACCTTCTGTTCAGATTGCTTGAGGGCCTTGGACGGTGAGGTATATTTTAAGTTTTTAATGAGTCCAATTCAGTGCAGGAATTGTAAGTTCTACATTTAAAGTTCTCTTATTAGCTTCTCAGGGACCAAAGAAAGTATCAGTGCATAGCACTTAAAATTTCACTTCTTAACCTAGAGATAGTTCACAGTTTCTATCATGATTGAAAATAAACATCAAACAAGGCCTCGTATCCACTTGTTAAAGAGAAAAACAGCCAAGAAACTAGGAAAGTCCTCAGATGCAAAGTAAACAAATGGAGAAACCTAACAGGATCATCCAGAATGGAATAGTTTCTATCTCCTAAAACTGTATTTATAAATGTTTTCCTAAGAGATAAATAAGCAGATTTCTGGATGACAGAAATGTTTTCTCTTTTGAGTTATAAGCAAGATGTTTGCTATCACAGCTCTGTCTTTGCAAATGCCTATATGAAGACCTTAAATTACTGAAGAGGCCAAGCTATCTGCTAGCACTTGGTTTCATTACAGAGCAGGTGTTCATTCTCATCACCTTCACATGCAAACAAATGCTGGGAATCGCCAGAAATGTCACATACACAGATACATATACACACACACACACACACACACAGAGCTGGCTGTAGGCAGGCACTTCCTTTTGCCATCTTTCTGCATAACTGTTGCCATGTATAGGTTCACAGTGGAAAATTGAGCCAGGAAGAAATGGTGGAATAAATTCAAAGCCAGTGTCTTTATTTTGGTTATTATTTTATTTTAGATGCCAGACCGAAGCCAGGCTGCAGTGCTTTTTCACTGTAAAGTTGTCATAATGATAACTTTGCTGCCTGTTTCTGAAAACAGAAACGTGGCATTCATCACAGGGCATCATCTACATAGGTGGGTCTAAGCCAGAGCCCAGAAATCTCTGTTAAAACGGGCCCTACTTGAAAGCTCCATTCAGCTCTCCAGAGCCATGTGCAGAAGCAAAACAATAGTAAATTCATCAAGGACAAGAGATGTCTTCTGTTGAGTCTGGCCCTGTTCCTAGGGTAAGGGATTAGGACAAGCTGCCTAAACAGTAATTAACAAGGCAGGACAATCCAAAAAGGCACTGTGATTGGCTGTGGCATGGTGACAGGCAGAGTCGGTACACACCAGGCTGAGCATCCTGCATGCTCTGGGGTTTGGTGACAGGCATCTGCCCCCACAAAATGGTAGGGTTTAATAAGCTAATGTGCATTTGGAAATCTCCAAGAGTGGAATATGAATAGAGAATGCACTATGAAGCAGCTCTCACACTTACTGGATCACCTATCCTTTACACTGTTGTTTCACGGAGCATCTCTAAACAGACTAATCTATTGTAATTGGCATTTAGGAAATAGCTATGCTAAAGAAGGTTTTCAGTGATTTTTTTTTTTTTTTGCACTTGGTTTTCCACGTATAATTTACTTTCAAGTCAAAGGTCTTAGGCAATAATGATACAAATCTTTTCAATGGTTACATTTCATCATGATAATATTATAAACATATGGGACCTAGAAGAGGTCGCAAAGTGTAATTGTAAGTGTAATTAATTGTAACTTAATGCTCTTGCTTTGAGGTCGACAAAAGTAAGGCCCAAAGCAACAAAATGTTTGTGCATGCACAGACACACCGCGATCCATTTTCCTCCGACACTTGGTCCAGCATCCGTCGCCGTTCCATGCTGACACTTATTATCATCATTTTTCTCACTAGAGAAAAAAACTAGAAGGAAAAAGAAGAGATATGATGGAAAAAGGCAACTCCTTTTGCAATCTACAAAAAGGTCACCAAATGCTCTCATTTAAAATTCATACTATAAAATTTGAAAGTAAAATACAAGCAATGAAAGCCCACAGAATATGAGTGAATGAAAAAAATTTAAGTGTTGGATTGTGTGTGCGTGTGTGTATCTGTGTTTTACTGAGATGCAAAAAACAAACAGGATTATTTGAGACGAGGCTTGAGATTTTAGTGTAAGAAATAAAGTGCAAAGCTACAGAATATAAGATTGATAATTAAGCTACCACAATACTTACAACATAAGGCAAAAGACCCCATGAAACTGTGAAGGGAAGTGACAAACTAAAGATAATATTTGATACATAAATTTAAAAGAATTAATATCCAAAATACATAATGAATACGTATAAATCAATAATGAAAAATCAACTAGTAGGCAAATGACATGAAAAGGGATTTCACAGAAAAGGAAATACAAATGGTCAATAAACATATGAAAAGATGTTCAATGTTATTATCAGTCACCAAAATGAAAATTAGAACAATAAGGGGATATTTTTGTCACTCATCACATTGGCTACATTTCAAAGATTTTATGTTAAGCACTGAGGAGACTGTGGAAAAATGAGAACTCCTATGCATTGCTGGTAGAGTATATAATACTACCATCATTTTGGAAAACTGTGGCTGCTTCCACTACCATTTAAAATATTCAATAGCTATAACCTAGCATTTCCATTTCCTGATAGCTAGAAAAGTACTTTTACATATACACAGGGAGACATACACAAATATGATTAACCCATCATTATTAGAAACAGTACAAATTTGGAAATAAACTAAACGTCTGTCAATGTAAGAATGGCTAAGTAAACCATGATATAGCCCTATTATCAAACACTTTACAGCAGTTAAAAGAATCAAGTTGGGATACTTTTGCTTTCAGTAATGTCAGTCTCAGTGATCCCAAGAAATTCTCCTGCTGGGGACAACAAGAGAAACTAGTCAAAATATAAATATGATTTACAGCAGACATCAAAAAAATTTGTTAAAGGTAAAAAATTACACAGTTGGAATCCAGGGGATGAGAGAGGTGCATGAAGATGAGCCCAGAACTGGGGGTCTTTTCTTCTGTGAGCATTTGCCAATACCAGAGAGGGGTCAGCTAAGAGGCTAAGAACTTTCGACAACCTCACACACCTAAAACAGACACCACAATCCAGAGCCCACAAAGTGGAAGAAGCCTCACAAATCTTTCAACATCCTTCCCCCAACACACTTTAATTTGTCTGGGAACCCCATAGAACCACACCTTAGGAATAAGAGTGAATCAGAAGTGAACAGTCAGTCCCTGAACATGAATTAAAGTGATCTGAGTTTTCCCTGATATCCTGGAATGCTAGTGCCCCTGGGCACATGAAAAAGTAAACTATTCATGATATTCATACATTATCTCTGGAGAAAAGTGCCTTCATCTAAGGACTCAAATTATTTCCACAAACATTTCTGAAAACACAATGTCTGACACATAATGAAAAATACCTACACACACGAGGAGACAAGGTAACTGCCAAAGCATGATTAGCAAAAAGAAAAAAAAAAAAAAAAACAGTAGACCACAGAACTGGACCCACAGGGGAATGTAATACTGGAGTTCTCAGGCACAATCTTAATGTTTTCACATCTAATTTAGAAATAACTTCAAACTTACAGAAAAGTTGCAAGAATATTGCCAAGAATACCCAGATTCATTTACTGTCAACATTTTATCCTATTTATCATTTTCATTGTTGTTTTCTTATTCTTGCGCATCTACATGCACTCACTCTCTCTGTCTCTCTCTCTCTCCCCATATATACATATGTATATATACAGTTTTTGTACTTTTTCTGAACCATCTAGAAATAATTTACTTATGCCATGGCCATTTAGCGCTAAATACTTCAGTGTGCATTCCCTAAGAATAGGAATATTCTAGAACACAACTATAGTACAGTCATCAACTTCAGTAAATTTAACATTTATACAATACTTATATCTAATTAACTGCTCATATTCCAGTTTTATTAATTGACCTAATAATGTCCTTTATAGCCGTTTTTTCTCCAGGACAGGATCTTGTTTGTATGGTGTCTGTTATTGCATATCCCTTTAGTCTCCTTTAACTTGGAACACTTCTACAGTCTGTCTTTGTTTTTTAAGACATTGACACTTTTGAAGAGTACAACACACACACACACATACACACACCCTTACTGCCTTTTAAAAATAGACCTCTCCTGATTTGGGGTTTGTCTAATGTTTCCTTATGATTCAATCCAGTTAAATCATGCATTGCTAGCTGGAATACTTACACAAGTGATGTTGGGTCCTTATCAGAGAATCAAATCTGGGGACAACGGGTGTCCATGTGCCCCTCACTGGTGATATTAATTTCAACTACACAGTCAAGGTATTGTTCACTTTCACCAACGTAAAATTACTATTTTTTCCCTTATAACTAATAAGCAATCTGTTAGGAGACACTTTGAGAACATGTAAATAATGTGCCAATCATCAAAATTTTCCTCTAGATTTGGCATCCGCCAATAACTTGTGCCTGACACAATCTTTATTTACGCTGATGTTAAAATTCTGGGTTTTTTTCAATGCCAGCATTCCCTCCATATTTAATTGGGCCTCAGTATCTTACTGTATGCAAGAGAAAGCCAAAAAAATCACTCTCCTATCACCATTTATTTATGTACTTATTTATTTTTATTGTTTTATTATCTACATGGGTTTGTGAATTCCTATATTTTCAATAGTTTATATTCATTACTGTGCCTATTTTGGTGCTCAGATTGTACCATATTTAACCAGTGGAAATCTCTTCAAACCTTGTTCTATGTAATTAAGACACACCATTATCATTTCTTTATTTATTTATTTTTGCTCTTCCTAATTTTTTTGGCATAACTAACAAGAGATAACAGGTTCACCTTGTATCTACTCTGACCAGAACTGAAGTCAGTCATTTCTCCAAGGTATCACTTCTTCTCTACTTTTAAAAGGGAAGAATATAAAATGGTAAAACTCGACCACAAGTTATCCTTACAGCTACGGAAATGCAATTGATTCTTAGCCCTTCTATTGAACAGAGCTAAAAATATGTATGTACATATAATATGTACAAATCCACACACACATACAGTAAAACATACATGCCTACTCATATATACAGGTACAAATAGGAATACACAGTTTTGAAATCATAAGTCATATCACTACCTCCAGTTACAATTCAATGCCACAAGACTCTTTCTACATTCAATATTCAAATGTCTTTTCTTCAGCTGGCTCCAAACTACACCAAAACATTGACTCATTTGCTTACTCTTGAAAAACTCTAAAATTATTTCAGAATTTTTATGCCCCTACCAATGCATAAAGCATATTTACTTACAAGGACACCAGGATTTTTGAATTAAGGCCCACTTTAACCTACTGATACTTTAATCTTTGACTTCTAGCACCTGGAACTGTGAGAAGTAAATTTCTGTTGTTTAAGCGAAAAAAAAAAAAAAAAACCCACAATTTGTCACACTTCCATGTCATTCCATACTCCCCAAGATACGAGAGAAAGTTGAACAAATTAAACAGAAAGGAGGAAACCATAAAGATAAAAGTAAAATCAGTGAAATGGAAAATAGACAAACAATAGAGAAAAGCAATAAAATGAAAAACTAATTCTTGGGAAACATTAAAAAAATTGATAAATCTCTAGCCAGACTAGTCAAGAATAAAACAGAAAATAGAAAAGTTATGAATATCAGGAATAAAATAGTATTACAGATCCTGCAAACATTAAAAGGGCAATAAGAGAATATTATAAGCAATTTTATGCAAATACATTATTACAGCAAATTCCCTGCAAGACAAATACCAAAGCTCACACCAGACAAAATAAACTGACCAGATATTTCCTCAAAGATATATGAATGCCAAATAAGCACAATAAAAGATGCTCAAAATTTTAGTTATTATGGAAATGTAAATAAAATCACAGTAAGATACTCCTATATACTTACTAGGATGGCTAAAATTGAAGACTGACAATATCAAATGTTGACAAGAATGAGGAGCAACTGAAAGTCTCATATATTACTGTAGGAAGCATAAAATCATACAATCACTTCGAAAAACAATTTCGGAGTTTCTTATAAAATTAAATATATACTTACCATATGACCCAGAATTCCCATTCCTGAATATTTACCCAAATATTTGTATGTGAATGTTCATAGCAGCTTTATTCATAATAGCTTGCTACTGGAAACAAACTAAATGTCCATGAACAGGTGAATAGACAATAAATTATATCTATACAATGGAATACTAGTGGGATGGGGAAGTTGAATACTGATATATACAGCATCATGGATAAACCTCAAAGCATTCTGCTGAGCAAAAGATGCCAGACATCTTTTCATCTTTATTAAACTGTAGGAAAGACCCATTCAATCTATAAAAATGAAAAGCAGGTCAGTGGTTGCCGGGGAAGAGGAATAGGAACATCTGATTGGGATAAAGCACAAAGAAACCTTAAGATCAGACAGTATGGCACAATTCTGCATCTAGTTGATGGTGATTAGTTGGGTGAATAAATTTGTCAAAACTCATCAAAATGAACATTTTTTTTGAGACAGAGTTTTGCTCCTGTTGCCCAGGCTGGAGTACAATGGCTGCAACCTTTGCCTCCCGAGTTCAAGTGATTCTCCTGTCTCAGCCTCCCAAGTAGCTGGGATTACAGGAACCCACCACCATGCCCAGCTAATTTTTGTATTTTCAGTAGAGATGGGTTTCACCATGTTGATCAGGCTGGTCTCAAACTCCTGACTTCAGGTGACCCACCCGCCTTGGCCTTCCAAAGTGCTGGGATTACAGGTGTGAGCCACCACGCCCAGCCAAAATGTACATTTTAAATGGATATGTTGTATTGTATCCAAATTATACCTCAAAATATTTTGATTCTTAAAAAGGCAGCCACAAAGAAATATTACCATGAAAGTAAAAACAGACTGACAGCAACTTCCCAACAGAGACAATGTAAGCCAGAAGACAATGTAATGATATATTCAAAGTGTGCAGAGAAAATAACTGCTAACTTAGATTTCTACTGCCAGGGAAAATATTATTCCAGAATAAAAATGAAATAAAGTCATTTGCAGACAAATAAAACCTGACACCATTTATCTATAGCAGAGACTACTAAATAGAATACCTATAAAGGCAGAAGAAAAGTGAACCCAGATGATTAGAGATGTAGGAAGAAAGAAAGAGGGAAAAAAGAAGCAAATATGTGTGTAATATATGTGAGTGTTGACTATTAAAAGAATACTTATGTCTTATCATTTATAGAGAAAGAATATCAACCTACACAATAATAATGACATATACAGAGCATGATAAATGGAATTAACATATTATAAGGAATTATCTGGAAATGTGGTAAAGTTATCAAATAATATTAGATTTTCATAAATAAAAGTGACGTTGAATTCTCTAGGGTAGCTACTAAGGCAATAAAAGAGTATGTAACTTTGAAGCTAACTGAGAATTTTTCAATTATATCATCTTTTCATTTAATTCAAAAGAAAAGCAGAAATAAACATAGAATAGAACAGGGGTAAACAAGGGAAAATACATAGTAAGACCATAGATTAAAACACATATATTAGTGATCATATTAAGTGTAAATAAACAACATATGCCATTTAATAGACAAAGACTGACAGACTGGCAAAAATATAATAAAAACACAAGAGACACATCCAAAATATCTGAAACACAGGTTGGAATTAAAAGTTTGGAAAAATATATATGCCACATAAATTGTAACCAAAAGAAACCTGGTATAAAATAGCAATATCCGTAGATTTTAAGATAAAAAAGCACAGATATAGATAAAGAGGGTCACTTCAAAATGATAAAAGATTAAATTAATCAAGGATTCATTGAGTAATGGTAACTCATTAGTTCTTAAGTAGAGTAAAATCAAATCCAAAATGCAATACTCTGGTCCTTTCTTGGTTGCTAGCTAGCATGTGATGCTAAGTAGTTAAATTACTTTGTGCCTTGGTTTTTATTCAGCTGCAATACCAGTCTTGGTGGCTTCCTGAGGTTGCTAAGAATGCCAAATGAGGTACTTCATTATGTGTGAAAGTGAATATGACTTGAACTGAAGAGGACAAAGAAACAACATTTATGGAATGCCTACTACGTAGGAGAACCTGCCCTAAAAGCTTTATTATTCTTTGTCTCTTGTAGTCTTCCCAGCAACCCTAAAATATATTTATTTTTATTTGCATCTATACAAATGAGAAAAAAGAGGCTATAAGACACTAAAGGACTTCCCCAAAATAAGCAAATTACAGAGCCAGAATTCAAATCCAAGTTTTTCTTCTACTCTAAAGTTATACCTAATCCTGGTTACTTCTTAATGAACATTAAGTTAGGTCTTCTAACTAAATATTCTGTAGGCCATTTTATTGCATTACTTTCTAAAGCTCTATTTTAAGTTCACACCCTTAATATATAAATAGCTCATACAAATCAATAAGAAAATATTAAGATGACAAAGGTAATAATAACTAACATTCCTTGAGCACTTACTATTTGCAATCTGTGATGCACGTGCATTATATGAGTCACCTCACAACAGTTCTGTGAGGCCAAGTATCAGTTGGAGTCCAGTCAGTAATTTGAACAAGGAAAAAAAAATTAAAACAAATAATTATTAACTATAATGTGGAAGAACTTCTCAAGATAAAAAGAGAACTCAAAAGAAGACCCTGGAGCTGATGAAAAGTATCCAAGAAAGGAACAACTTGGCGGGGGCCTGGAGAGACCTCCCCAAGACTGGGATTCAGACTTCGTTGGAGGAAGCAAGGTTGCAGCCCCCAGGACAGCAGAGAATTCCACTGGGATGCCCACCCCAGAGCTGTCTCCCTGCGAGGCAAGGAGGGAACTCTACCCTGGGATGAAAGATTGAGGCTGGTGGGTGGGTGGGCAGGGGTGAGTCACAGTGTTGAGAGCCACTCCCCAGGAGGTTGGCACATGGCCTGAGGTGTGAGATGTCTGCATCCAAGCCAAAGGAGCCAACTTTCCCCAGTGCAGGCTGGTGGGGTATGCAGAGGGTGTCAAGGCATCGGGAGTTCCCTAACTCCCAGGGCAGCACAAGGCCTGGGGTGCACATTGTCCACACTGGAAGGCCCCGACAAGATGGTACCCAGGCCTGGCCAGCTTGAGAGCTTGCCAAGGGATCACACACTCAGGGTTCAAAGCTGGGGTGGAGTGACTAACACTGGATATCCTGCACATGCACTACTGCAGCCAGATGTCAGCAGGAAAAAGAAGAAAAAAGAGCAGCACTCCAGATGTGGATCCTTCCTCCTGCCATGTTCCTCCAGTGCCCTCTGCTGACAAAGCTTAAATACAGTGCTCACTGCAAAGGAGAAATGCTTCGCCTTTGGCCCATTGTCTCAGAGCAGGTGGTGAAGGGTGAATTTGAGACTGAGAAGTGATACATTTATAACTTGGAAAGGTAGGTATATTATTATAGCCACTTTACAAATGAAGAGACTGGGACAGCAAGCGGTTGGTTCTATGCCTAAGGTCACTAGTGATAGGGTCAGGACACAAAGAGATGCAGAGCCCACCTCCTTAATTACAAAGCTCCACTTCCATCAGTGGGAAAAGAAAATTACCAAAAGTGGAAATAAAAATGATTAATAAATATCTGAAAAGTTTTTTGTTCTATTGGAGAGGAAAATCAGTGTAGAAAACAATTGATTATATCTTACACTTATCAAATAAGCAAAAATGTTAATGTCCTTAGATCCATACTCTGAGGATGAGATGAGTTGAGCAGTTCATATACTTCTTGGAGCAGTGTTTCAGTAAGGGGTCAACTGCAGATGTAGAACTAGTAGGGGATACATATTAAGGGGATTTGTTGCAAAGAATTGCCTTCTGTGGTTGTGGGGGCAGGCAGCAGGGTGGAAATTCTTGGGCAGCAGCTAAGGCTGCATTCCACAAATGGAATTTCTTCTTCTGGAGAATGTCAGTTCTGCTCTTAAGGCCTTTCAATTAATCTCTCAGGCCCACCAGATTATCCAGGATAATCTCCTTTACTTAGAGTCAACTGATTATGAACATTAATCACATCTGAAATATTCCTCATTGCAACACCTAGATTAGTGTTTGATTGCATAATTGAGGACTACAGCCCAGCCAAGTTAACACATAAAACTGAGCATCTCAAGAATTCACTGATACTTCCTGGGAAGCAGTTTTCCAGAGCATGTAATAAATCTTAAAAGTATCAGTACCCAGTACCATCACATCTGGGAATGTATCCAAGGGAATACCTTGAAAGACAAAGATTCAAGCATTATTGAGAATAGCAAAATATTTAGAAACAACCTTACTGGTTCCATTAGGGAAATTATATTATGTAACATTTATATGAAAGAGTAGTAAGAGGCTACGGAAAGATTTACAAAAGGTTTACAATTACAGTTATAAACAGCTATAATAAAATATTAAGCCAAAAGAAAGACAGGAGAGAAAACTGTTTATATAGAACATAAAAAAATTCAGAAAATAAGAATACTACGGAAGTAGGGGGAAAATGTTATCAATGGTTCTTTGAACTTCATGCTTTTCAATTTTTCAACAATGACCCTGAATTACTTTAAAACCTGCACAAAGTAGAGGGGGCAGAGCAAGATGACTGAATAGGAACAGCTCCAGTCTCCAGCTCCCAGCGCAAGCAACACAGAAGATGGGTGATTTCTGCATTTTCAACTGAGGTACTGGGTTCATCTCACTAGGGAGTGCTGGACAATTGGTGCTGGTCAGCTGCTGCAGCCTGACCAGCGAGAACTGAAGCAGGGCGAGGCATCACCTCACCTGGGAAGCGCAAGGCGGAAGGGAATCCCTTTACCTAGCCAGGGGAACTGAGACACACAACACCTGGAAAATCGGGTAACTCCTACCCCAATACTGTGATTTACCAAGGGTCTTAGCAAATGGCACACCAGGAGATTATATCCCACACCTGGCCGGGAGGGTCCCACACCCACGGAGCCTCCCTCATTGCTAGTACAGCAGTCTGCGATCTAACGGCAAGGAGGCAGCGAGGCTGGGGGAGGGGCGCCCGCCATTGCTGAGGCTTAAGTAGGTAAACAAAGCTGCTGGGGAGCTCGAACTGGGTGGAGCCCACAGCAGCTCAAGGAGGCCTGCCTGTCTCTATAGACTCCACCTCTGGGGACAGGGCACAGCTAAACAAACAAAAAAAAGCAGCAGACACCTCTGCAGACGCAAACAACCCTGTCTGACAGCTTTGAAGAGAGCAGTGGATCTCCCAGCATGGAGGCTGAGATCTAAGAATGGACAGACTGCCTGCTCAAGTGGGTCCCTGACCCCTGAGTAGCCTAACTGGGAGACATCCCCCACTATGGGCAGACCGACACCCCACACCTAACACGGCGGGGTACACCCCTGAGACAAAGCTTCCAAAGCAAGAATCAGACAGGTACACTCGCTGTTCAGCAATATTCTATCTTCTGCAGCCTCTGCTGCTGATACCCAGGCAAACAGGGTCTGGAGTGGACCTCAAGCAATCTCCAACAGATCTACAGCTGAGGGTCCTGACTGTTAGAAGGAAAACTAACAAACAGGAAGGACATCCACACCAAAACCCCATCAGTACGTCACCATCATCAAAGATCAAAGACCGATAAAACCACAAAGATGGGGGAAAAGCAGGGCAAAAAAGCTGGAAATTAAAAAATAAGAGCACATCTCCCCCTCCAAAGGAACGCAGCTCATCGCCAGCAATGGATCAAAGCTGGACGGAGAATGACTTTGACGAGTTGAGAGAAGAACGCTTCAGTCCATCAAACTTCTCAGAGCTAAAGGAGGAATTACGTACCCAGCGCAAAGAAACTAAAAATCTTGAAACAACAATGGAAGAATGGATAACTAGAATAATCAATGCAGAGAAGGCCATAAATGAACTGACAGAGATAAAAACCATGACACGAGAAATATGTGATAAATGCACAAGCTTCAGTAACTGACTCGATCAACTGGAAGAAAGAGTATCAGCAATTCAGGATCAAATGAATGAAATGAAGCGAGAAGAGAAGTCTAAAGAAAAAGAGGAAAAAGAAATGAACAAAGCCTTCAAGAAGTATGGGATTATGTGAAAAGACCAAATCTACGTCTGATTGGGGTGCCTGAAAGTGAGGGGGAAAATGGAACCAAGTTGGAAAACACTCTTCAGGATATCATCCAGGAGAACTTCCCCAACCTAGTAAGGCAGGCCAACATTCAAATTCAGGAAATACAGAGAATGCCACAAAGATACTCCTCGAGAAAAGCAACTCCAAGACACATAATAGTCAGATTCACCAAAGTTGAAATGAAGGAAAAACTGTTAAGGGCAGCCAGAGAGAAAGGTCAGGTTATGCACAAAGGGAAGCCCATCAGACTAACAGCAGATCTCTCGGCAGAAACTCTATAAGCCAGAAGAGAGTGGGGGCCAATATTCAACATTCTTAAAGAAAAGAATTTTCAACCCAGAATTTCATATCCAGCCAAACTAAGTTTCATAAGTGAAGGAGAAATAAAATCCTTTACAGATAAGCAAATGCTGAGAGATTTTGTCACCACCAGGCCTGCCTTACAAGAGACCCTGAAGGAAGCACTAAACATGGAAAGGAACAATCGGTACCAGCCATTGCAAAAACATGCCAAAGTGTAAAGACCATCGATGCTAGGAAGAAACTGCATCAACTAACAGGCAAAATAACCAGTTAATATCATAATGACAGGATCAAGTTCACACATAACAATATTAACCTTAAATGTAAATGGACTAAATGCTCCAATTAAAAGACACAGACTGGCAAACTGGATAAAGAGTCAAGACCCATCAATTTGCTGTATTCAGGAGACCCATCTCACATGCAGAGACACACATAGGCTCAAAATAAAGGGATGGAGGAAGATCTACCAAGCAAATGGAGAACAAAAAAAAGCAGGGGTTCCAATACTAGTCTCTGATAAAACAGACTTTAAACCATCAAAGATCAAAAGAGACAAAGAAGGCCATTACATAATGGTAAAGGGATCAATTCAACAGGAAGAGCTAACTATCCTAAATATGTATGCACCCAGTACAGGAGCACCCAGATTCATAAAGTAAATCCTTAGAGACTTACAAAGAGACTTAGACTCCCATACAATAATAACGGGAGACTTCAACACCCCACTGTCAACATTAGACAGATCAACGAGACAGAAAGTTAGCAAGGGATATCCAGGAATTGAACTCATCTCTGCACCAGGCGGACCTAATAGACATCTACAGAACTCTCCACCCCAAATCAACAGAATATACATTCTTCTCAGCACCACATCGCACTTATTCCAAAATTGACCACATAATTGGAAGTAAAGCACTCCTCAGCAAATGTACAAGAACAGAAATTATAACAAACTGTCTCTCAGACCACAGTGCAATCAAACTAGAACTCAGGACAAAGAAACTCAATCAAAACCGCTCAACTACATGGAAGCCGAGCAACCTGCTCCTGAATGACTACTGGGTACATAACAAAATGAAGGCAGAAATAAAGATGTTCTTAGAAACCAATGAGAACAAAGATACAACATACCAGAATCTCTGGGACACATTTAAAGCAGTGTGTAGAGGGAAATTTATAGCACTGAATGCCCACAAGAGAAAGCTGGAAAGATCTAAAATTGACACTCTAACATCACAATTAAAAGAACTAGAGAAGCAAGAGCAAACACATTCAAAAGCTAGCAGAAGGCAAGAAATAACTAAGATCAGAGCAGAACTGAAGGAGATAGAGACACAAAAAACCCTCCAAAAAATCAATGAATCCAGGAGTTGGTTTTTTTTAAGATCAACAAAATTGATAGACCGCTAGCAAGACTAATAAAGAAGAAAAGAGAGAAGAATCAAATAGACGCAATAAAAAATGATAAAGGGGATATCACCACCAACCCCACAGAAATACAAACTACCATCAGAGAATACTATAAACACCTCTATGCAAATAAACTAGAAAACCTAGAAGAAATGGATAATTTCCTGGACACTTATACTCTCCCAAGACTAAACCAAGAAGAAGCTGAATCCTTGAATAGACCAATAGCAGGCTCTGAAATTGAGGCAATAAATAATAGCCTACCAACCAAAAAAAGTCCGGGACCAGATGGATTCACAGCTGAATTCTACCAGAGGTACAAGGAGGAGCTGGTACCATTCCTTCTGAAACTATTCCAATCAACAGAAAAAGAGGGAATCCTCCCTAACTCATTTTATGAGGCCAACATCATCCTGATACCAAAGCCTGGCAGAGACACAACAAAAAAAGAGAATTTTAGACCAATACCCCGATGAACATTGATGCAAAAACCCTCAATAAAATACTGGCAAACCGAATCCAGCAGCACATTAAAAAGCTTATCCACCATGATCAAGTGGGCTCCATCCCTGGGATGCAAGGCTGGTTCAACATATGCAAATCAATAAACATAATCCAGCATATAAACAGAACCAAAGACAAAAACCACATGATTATCTCAATAGATGCAGAAAAGGCCTTTGACAAAATTCAACAGCCCTTCATGCTAAAAACTCTCAATAAATTTGGTATTGATGGAAGGTATCTCAAAATAAGAAGAGCTATTTATGACAAACCCACAGCCAATATCATACTGAATGGGCAAAAACTGGAAACATTCCCTTTGAAAACTGGCACAAGACAGGGATGCCCTCTCTCACCACTCCTACTCAACATAGTGTTGGAAGTTCTGGCTAGGGCAATCAGGCAAGAGAAAGAAATAAAGGTATTCAGTTAGGAAAAGAAGAAGTCAAATTGTCCCTGTTTGCAGATGACATGATTGTATATTTAGAAAACTCCATCATCTCAGCCCAAAATCTCCTTAAGCTGAGAAGAAACTTCAGCAAAGTCTCAGGATATAAAATTAATGTGCAAAAATCACAAGCATTCTTATACAACAGTAACAGACAAACAGAGAGCCAAATCATGAATGAACTTCCATTCACAATTGCTTCAAAGAGAATAAAATACCTAGGAATCCAACTTACAAGGGTTGTGAAGGACCTCTTCAAGGAGAACTACAAACCACTGCTCAGTGAAATAAAAGAGGACACAAACAAATGGAAGAACATACCATGCTCATGGATAGGAAGAATCAATATTGTGAAAATGGCCATACTGCCCAAGGTAATTTATAGATTCAATGCCAACCCCATCAAGCTACCAATGACTTTCTTCACAGAATTGGAAAAAACTGCTTTAAAGTTCATATGGAACCAAGAAAGAGCCCGCATTGCCAAGACAATCCTAAGTCAAAAGAACAAAGCTGGAGGGATCACGCTACCTGACTTCAAACTATACTACAAGGCTACAGTAACCAAAACAGCATGGTACTGGTACTAAAACAGAGATATAGACCAATGGAACAGAACAGAGTCCTCAGAAATAATACCACATATCTACAGCCATCTGATCTTTGACAAACCTGAGAGAAACAAGAAATGTGGAAAGGATTCCCTATTTAATAAATGGTGCTGGGAAAATTGGCTAGCCATAAGCAGAAAGCTGAAACTGGATCCTTTCCTTACTCCTTATATGAAAATTAATTCAAGATGGATTAGAGACTTAAATGTTAGACCTAATACCATAAAAACCCTAGAAGAAAACCTAGGTAATACCATTCAGGACATAGGCATGGGCAAAGACTTCATGTCTAAAACACCAAAAGCAACAGCAACAAAAGCCAAAATTGACAAATGGGATCTAATTAAACTAAAGAGCTTCTGCATAGCAAAAGAAACTACCATCAGAGTGAACAGGCAACCTACAGAACAGGAGAAAATTTTTGCAATCTACTCATCTGACAAAGGGCTAATATCCAGAACCTACAAAGAACTCAAACAAATTTACAAGAAAAAAACAAACAACCCCATCAAAAAGTGGGCAAAGGATATGAACAGACATTTCTCAAAAGAAGACATTCATATGGCAACAGACACATGAAAAAATGCTCGTCATCACTGGCCATCAGAGAAATGCAAATCAAAACCACAATGAGATACCATCTCACACCAGTTAGAATGGCAATCATTAAAAATCAGGAAACTACAGGTGCTGGACAGGATGTGGAGAAATAGGAACACTTTTACACTGTTGGTGGGACTGTAAACTAGTTCAACCATTGTGGACAACAGTATGGCGATTCCTCAAGGATCTAGAACTAGAAGTACCATATGACCCAGCCATCCCATTACTGGGTATATACCCAAAGGATTATAAGTCATGCTGCTATAAAGACACATGCACACGTATGTTCACTGTGGCACTATTCACAATAGCAAAGACTTGGAATCAACCCAAATGTCCATCAGTGACAGACTGGATTAAGAAAATGTGGCACATATACACCATGGAATACTATGCAGCCATAAAAAAGGATGAGTTCGTGTCCTTTGTAGGGACATGGATGCAGCTAGAAACCATCATTCTCAGCAAACTATCGCAAGAACAGAAAACCAAACACCGCATGTTCTCACTCATAGGTGGGAACTGAACAATGAGATCACTTGGACTCGGGAAGGGGAACATCACATACCGGGGCCTATGATGGGGAGGGGTGAGGGGGGAGGGATTGCATTGGGAGTTATACCTGATGTAAATGACGAGTTGATGGGTGCTGATGAGTTGATGGGTGCAGCACACCAACATGGCACAAGTATACATATGTAACAAACCTGCACATTATGCACATGTACCCTAGAACTTAAAGTATAAAAAAAAAAAAAGAAAAGAAACTGCACAAAGTAAAATAAAGAATGTTCCATGCAAACTACAAAACATGAATTTACAAAGTGAGATGTCGTGCCAATATTTAGGAGTGTTTTACCCCGTTACAGATTCCAGCTCTTTGTATGCAGATGAGAGCAATGACCTAACTTCATCTTGAAGAGAAAGGAGGAAAGGATTGATAGTTAAGAAACTACACTTTCTTCAACCCAGTAGTCACTCCCAAATAGATATAATGTTTCGCCACCATTGTGAAGGCAACTTTAATAAATTACCACAGGAAAAAAAAATACACTTTGATCACCCCTGCCCTTCCCAATTCGGCTCAATTTCATGGTGCGGTGCACGACTGCTTTCTATTTTATTGTCACTAAGGCACCAGAGAAAACAAGTAGAATAAAGACTACCATTGTTAACAGATTTTATATTTGAAAAAAAAAATTTTTTTTCTTGCAGTTTCAATGGGTTATTTAGCTTCAATGGCATCTGTTGACACTGAAAAAAATGTAACTACCATAGCTATAAATCTGCTTTGCTTGTAAATGTTTAATTATAATGTTTCCATTTCAATTTAAGACAAATTCACTTTCTATCTTAAGAAGAAACTGTTACCAAGAAAACAGACTGAAAACAAATCCCACAGCAATGATTGTTACCCAGCTCCCTAAAACCCTCTTAAAGCACAGAATCCCGTCAATTCTTCCCAGCAGGCATCCCAGAGCTGCAACTTAAGAGTCTTTGAGGCCAGGCGTGGTGGCTCACGCCTGTAATCCCAGCACTTTGGGAGGCCGAGGCGGGCAGATCATGAGGTCAGGAGATCAAGACCATCCTGGCTAACATGGTGAAACCCCATCTCCACTAAAAAAAAAAAAATAC
The DNA here is from genome assembly GCF_003255815.1 of Theropithecus gelada. NCBI lineage: Eukaryota > Metazoa > Chordata > Mammalia > Primates > Cercopithecidae > Theropithecus > Theropithecus gelada. The sequence continues at coordinate 84,679,161 of NC_037679.1, read as the reverse complement.
AAAAAATTAGCTGGGCATGGTGGCGGGTGCCTGTAGTCCCAGCTACTTGGTAGGCTGAGGCAGGAGAATGGCGTGAACCTGGGAGGTGGAGGTTGCAGTGAGCCGAGATTCCGCCACTGCACTCCAGCCTGGGCTACAGAGCGAGACTCCATCTCAAAAGAAAAAAAAAAAGAGTCTTTAAGGGACTAACACATAATCACAGGAGAGACCCAATCAAGGCCCTCCCCACTCCCATCTTCATGAAGTTTTCTGGCTCTGCTGGAGTTCACAGAGGAAGAGGCCATCCTACAATCCCTCCATGCACCAAATAATGTTTACACCAAAGAAAGCCTCATAAATGTTTCATTTATGGACCTGAAAATTACAACCAGCCCTCTTCCCCCAACAACAGTTGACAATGGTGATCTTCTCCTGAACCACAATAGTCCTCCACCTCACACCTGCTATGTGTAAGCAAAAGTGTAGCCAACAGAAGGCCACTTTCTACAATCGAGAAGAAAAAATAGCAGCACCCCAGGCTGCATCACCCAAGGTGGACACAGCTCCCTGAAAAGCTGCTCAGAAACTCTGTGCTCTCAGCATGGCTCTCTCAGCAAGGGAGGTCCCACAAGATCTGAGATGCTGTAAGGGGACCATAATTCTACATGAAAGTCTGCATGTGTCCTGGGATAAGGAGAAACTGGAGAACCACATCCATATTTAGCCCACTTTCTCACACTCGGAGGGATGGGTTAGTATCTTAGAACTGTCGACTAGCGAGCAGGAGCAACCCTGACCGCCATATCAACGTCGTCTAACTGGCTCAGTGTTTGTCAAAACTAAAATAAGTCTCCAGATATGTCACACAAAGATATGCATTTCTACATGCCTGAAAACTGAACTCCACTTCCAGGACAGACTATTATTTTACACATGATCAAAAGGTGCCACAGAAAAACACACCTCTCATTATCTTGGCACAGGGCAGTGGAGTCCTTTATCTGATACTTGATCGTTGTCCTGAACAGAGCATCTTCTCTTATCTTTTTGAGGATGTATAAGGGCTTGTTCTGTTCCCATAAACTAAATACTACTTTACATGAATTATTTACTTAATCCCCATAGCAAACCTCCAAGGAGGTATTATTCTCTTCCTTGCGTCACAGATGAGAAACTGAGTCACGGGAGGTGAGTCACCTGCCTGAGGCCACACAGCTAGTAAATGACATGGCATGGATTTGAGCTCAGCTCTGACCCCCAAAACAGTAATTTTAAATAACTGTAGTATTTACCTCCCTCTAGCAAATTCCAGATCACAAAACATCTCCCAATGTGTGGATAACATTCAAATTCCTGATCCTATGATCACTGGCTGACATAAAATTTAAACTATCCGTTGGTTCCCTATTTCATATATTCCCTGCCTCTATTTCCTCAAAGGTAGCGACAGCACACGGACAGCAGATTTCACAGCAATTTTCTCTCCTGAACACCTTCTAAACCTCCGTCCTTTTCTCCTCCTCAATAAATCATGGCCTAGCCCTCTGGCAAAGCTGTTGCTGTATTTGTTGTTGCCTTTGAAACAGGTAAAAGTGGAATCCAAAAGAGTTTCTGGGGAGAAAAACAGAATGTACCTTGAAATTCTCTTGACGGATCCCATCTTCATTCCCCTAATGGTGTATTTTGGGTTTAAAAAAAAAATAAATTTTAGAGGAAAAAACCTTTCAAAAATACTGCATTTGGATTTAAGTCTTTAGGGAGCATATCTGCTAGGGGAAGAAACCATCAAAAAGAACATTTACAAAGGCTGGGCTGCTTTTCATTTTCTATTTCATTTAATCTCCACCATAAGCCTGCAACAAAATCCCCATTTTACAGAAGAGATTCAGAAAGAGTTTGTTACTGACTAAATTCACACAAGTGATCAGAGACGGAAGAGCCACCACTGATTCCAGCTCTCTGCCTTCACATCCCAGGCTACACCAGCCTTTTAAAAAGGCTCTTTCCCCCTGGATCTGAGTCACTTCTTTCTGTAACACACTGCACTGCTCTGTCAGACCCCAACAGGGTGGGAGGGACCTAAGGGCCTGGAGGGGCCAGCAGATAACTTCAGAGTGAGACCAACACAGGTTTAACACAAAAGTGCATCCAAAGCAAAACTCGCCATATTTGCATTTAGAAAGAAACCCTGGTGAAATCTCAGCCCGTTTACTGGTTCGTTAAGTTTTCCATGATACATCCTTTCTGTGTATCTACCATGGAGGTACTAAGGTTTATTTAAAATGGGTGTTTTACATGGTTTCTTTCAACTTGAAAACCTTTTGTTGGCCGGGCGCGGTGGCTCACGCCTGTAATCCCAGCACTTTGGGAGGCCGAGGCGGGCGGATCACAAGGTCAGGAGATCGAGACCACGGTGAAACCCCGTCTCTACTAAAAATACAAAAAATTAGCCGGGCGCGGTTGTGGGCGCCTGTAGTCCCAGCTACTCGGGAGGCTGAGGCAGGAGAATGGCGTGAACCCGGGAGGCGGAGCTTACAGTGAGCCGAGATCGCGCCACTGCACTCCAGCCTGGGCGACAGAGCGAGACTCTGTCTCAAAAAAAAAAAAAAAAAAGAAAACCTTTTGTTTGCATATTAATCATATAGAAATACTCTTCGTTACAAAGAAATGTGCTTTTTCACTTACCTCGAAACACATCACTCTGTCTATCCCCCCCTCAATTTTGATCTAGACATGGATGCTAATCATATTAATTCAATCAATACTTACATGTTATTCATTCTGTGCTAGACAATGTTGCAAGCACTTTACACTGATGAAATCATTTAATCCCACAACAACCCTATCAGGTAGAGACAAAATTCTCCCTGTCTTAAGGTGGAAGAAACTAAGGCCAAAGGATTTTTAATAACCTGTTCAAGGTCACATGGCTAATAAGTGGTGATATCAAGAAATACTTCTCTCCCAGAAGAAAAACAAGACTGTGCATTTAATAAATGCCAACTAATACCCCGCTTCAGTTTGGGGGGAACAGCAGGGAGCAGAGGGGATTGTGGGAAACGAGAGAGCATGGCCCCTTCTACAGTGAACAGCCACAGTCAGTTCTAGCAGTTGTGGCCATTAAAAGTTGACCTGAGTTTCCAGTTTCTCCAGAGACACCTGAAATATATATATTTTAGTCAGATCTCCTGATATTTTTAATAAAAATAAATAAACTGAAAGAAAAAAACACTTAGCAAAACAAATGAAACAGGTTTATGGGCTACTGATTTGTTGCCTACATATTGGAGATTGCAAATGAACCAATGCTGAGTAGCAATAGTTCACATGTTTAAACAGTTCAAGAAATCTGGTGTCTCCTTGGAAGCAAAGACTTCTTTGCTTAGCAACTGTTTAATCAACGGGGAGATGCAAGGTACTAGTTCATTTATTAATTGGAAAATAATCGTGGGCCCTAATGAGTCACTCAGCATCAAAATGCATCAAATTCATCAACTGTTTTAGTCTTTGAAAATGATTAAATATCACTTTCTTTCCCTTTATAGCAAGATCCAAGTGACAAGCAATCCATCAGCTTATCTGCCTATGTTTAACAACAGCATTTTGCATTCATTATTTCCTACTGAAATCATTCTTTTAAAAAGAAGAATAATTTAATTCTGCTTCTTGACAGCAGAGACATTAAATGGTGTGAGTGTTTCTCCGACAAAACACCAACAGCATATCCGTGAAATCGAGACAGAAGAACGCCAATCCAAAACAAGAAATATAACTAACTTCCAGAAAAATCTTTTCATTTGCATATCCTGATACTAAAACCTGGTGGAGACACAACAAAAAACGAAAACTTCAGGCCAATATCCTTGATGAAAGGACTTTGCAAAAATCCTCAACAAAATACTTGCAAACTGAATCCAGCAGCACATCAAAAAGCTAATCCACCACGGTCAAGTAGGCTGCAACCTCAGCATGCAAGGTTGGTTCAACATACACAAATCAACAAATGTGATTCATCACATAAATAGAACTAAAGACAAAAGCCACATGATTATCTCAATAGATGCAGAAAATGCTTTCAATAAAATTCAACATCCATTCATGTTCAAAACGGTCAATAAACTAGGTATTGAAGGAACATACCTCAAAATAATAAGAGCCATCTATGACATAGCCAACATCATACTGAATGGGGAAAAGCTGGAAGCATTCCCCTTGAAAACTGGCACAAAACAAGGATGCCCTCATTCATCACTCCTATTCAACACAGAATTGGAAGTTCGGGCCAGAGCAATCAGGCAAGAGAAAAAAAAATAAAGGGCATTCAAATAGGAAGAGAGGAAGTCAAACTATCTCTGTTTGCAGATGACACGAGTCTATACCTAGAAAACACCACAGTCTCAGCCCAAAAGTTCCTTCAGCTGATAAACAACTTCAGCAAAGTCTCAGGATACAAAATCAATGTGCAAAAATCACAAGCATTCCTACATACCAACAGTAGCCAAGCCAAGAGCCAAATCAGGAACACAGTCCCATTCACGATCGCCACAAAAAGAATAAAATACCTAAGAACACAGCTAACTATGGAGATGAAAGAGCTCTACAGTGAGAATTACAAAACACTGCTCAAAGAAATCAGAGCTGACAAAAACAAATGGAAAAACATTCCACGCTCACAGATAGGAATAATCACCATCATTAAAATGGCCATCTTGCCCAAAACAATGTACAGATTCAGTGCTATTCAGTGCTATTCCTATCAAACCACATTCTTCACAGAACCAGAAAAAAACTATTTTAAAATTAATATAAAACCAAAAAAAAAAGAGCCTGAACAGCCAAGACAATCCAAAGCAAAAAGAAGAAAGCTGTAGACATCATGTTACCTGACTTCAAACTATATACTACAGGGCTACGGTAACCAAAACAATTATTTAAGATTTTGTGTGTAAGAATAGGCATTAAGATCTGTAAGAGCAAAAATTTTAAATAATGTTAATCAACAGAAGAATGGGAAAATAAATTATGGAATGTCTGTATTATGTTATACAGCAAAGGGATAAAATAACTAGAACCACATGTATCAATAGGGATTAACTTGGGAAATGCTACATTCAGCAAAATAGGCAAATTGCAGAACGATTCCTGTAGCACAATGTCATTCATATGAAGTTTGAAAATATACCAAAAAAACACTGTCTTTGGAAAAGTACCTCTGTAGTAAAATTATATAGACATTCATAAGGTTGATAAACACACAAATTAGGATAATGATTAACCTTAAGGAAGGAGGAAGGAGAATGCAATAGAGAGGGTTTTGTTTGTTTGTTGCTTTTTTTCCAGCTTGGCAGCATATTTGGGGAAATATTAAACTGTAACACCGCCGTGTGGTAGATAGGTGGATGTTTGCTACAATATTCTCTACAGTTTTAAGTATGCTTGAAATAGCTCATACTTTTTTTAAAGAAAAGGAAAGAAAAACAACTTGTCCCTTTAAAGAAAACAATTAGCTTAATTGCTGACCTAGTCATACCACGCACCTGCATGTATAGCAGATTTTGGGCACCAGGTTATTGTTCCAGTTTCGCTTTGCTTCTTAGTGGGTGCTTTAGATTTGCTTCCTCATCTTTAAGAGTGTTAGTTCTTTTTTTTTTTTTTTGAGACAGAGTCTCGCTCAGTCACCCAGGCTGGAGCACAGTGGTGCGATCTCGGCTCACTGCAAGCTCCGCCCCCCGGGTTCACGCCATTCTCCTGCCTCAGCCTCCCGAGTAGCTGGGACTACAGGCGCCGGCCACCACGCCCGGCTAATTTTTTGCATTTTACTAGAGACGAGGTTTCACCGTGTTAGTCAGGATGGTCTTGATCTCCGGACCTCGTGATCCGCCCGCCTTGGCCTCCCAAAGTACTGGGATTACAGGCGTGAGCCACTGCACCCGGCCAAGAGTGTTAGTTCTTAAGAGTTACACCTCTCCGGAATTAAATGCAGAACCGTTGCCAATCTCCAAAAACCTCCTTCCTTACAGAGTTACTGCTCAGATGGACATATCAGCTCTGATGGTATTAGACACTACCTTTGAATTCTTAAAAATACGTTTAATTCTTGGAAAGTCTCAATAAAGGGAGAAGAATGCAGTTGATACTTGTAGGAGTTTAGTTTGAAAGACTACACGGAAGGTGAAAAACTACATTAGAAACAGCCTTTGAACATCCCTTAAAGTTGCCATAAAGCACATTACAAGAGACTTTTGCAGAGAAAAGTCTTCTCCCCCTTTGTTGCTTTACTTTTATTGTGGTAAAATAAATGGAACACAAAATTTACCATTGTAAAGCAAGCAAGTCAATGGCATTAAGTGCATTCACAATGCTGTGCAGTCATCACCAGCCAACTCCAGAATGTTTTTGTCACCCCAAGAGGGAAACCCATGTTCATTCAGCAGCACTCCCCATTAGCCCTGCTCCCAGCACCCCGGCAACCCTGCTCTGCTGTCTGCCTCTATAGATTTGCTTATTCTGGACATTTCGTATAAACGGAATCACACACCGTATGGCCCTTTACGTCTGGCTTCTTTCCCTCAGCGTCATGTTTGCAAGGTACCTCTGTGTTGTAGTATGTGTTTCTGCTTCATTCCTTTTCATGGCTGAATAACATCCCAGTATATGGAGACACTACATTTTTCTTTATCCATACAAGCATGTGGAGAAATGGAAACCCTCTTACATCGCTGGTAGGAATGTAAAATGGTGCAGCCACTGTGAAAAACAGTTTGGCAGTTCCTCAATAAATTAAACATAGAATTACCATATGAACCAGCAATTCCACTCCTAGGCACCTACCCAAAAGAACTGAAAACAGGTGTTCAAACAAAAACTTATACAGGATTGTTTATAGCAGCACTATGCACAATAACCACAAAGTGAAAACAACCCAAATGTCCATCCCTTTTGTTTAAAGTAGCTGCCTTGTGTTAAAGTCATGTTACCTTAAGATTTCAGATCTGCCAGCATCAGAATCCTAGTCAGCCCAAGGGAATGTTCACACCATGAGCAGGTCAGAGAAAGCAGATCCAAACTTGGGAGGAGCGGGTCACTCTGCCTCAATACCATGCTCCCTCCCAGACAGCCCCTCCTGAGTGGATAGTGGGTGCAAAGACATCTGTATTGAGGTTTAGATGTTATCTGAGTCTCTCTCTTTTGTAGAAGCTCATAGCCAAATCCTATCAGCTAAACAAGGGTGTGGTCTGGCCCTTGAAAACTGCACCCACCAGAATTAGAGACCTGAACACACCTGTGCTCCAGAGAGGACCCTGGCTTGAGGGTCAAAAGCCACGTGGCATCCAAAGAGGACACTTGCAGGTGGCAGAATGGACTTGCATATTCTGGGGAGATGCTTCTGAGACTTGGAGAAGATGGGCTGGAACCACACCAGCCACCTGACTATAAATAGTTCAGCCATAGGTCTATGTTCCAAGGAGGTGGACAAAAAAAAGATGAAGGCAAGTGGATTAGCCTCCTGGGGCTGCCATAACAAAGTACCACCAATTGAGTGGCTTAAACCACAGACATTTATTCCCTTGAAGTTCTGGAGCCTGGAAGTCCAAGATGAAGGTGTGGCAAGGTCTCCCCATTCTGAGAGCTGTGAGGGAGAACCTGTCCTATGCCTCTCCCTTCGCTTCTGGTAGTTGCCGGCAATCTTTGATGTTCCTTGGTTTGTAGATGCATCACTGCCCTCTGCCTTCACACGATGTTCTGCCTATGTGCATATCTGTGTCCAAACTTCCCCCCTTTTTAAAAGACACCAGTCATCTTGGATTAGGTCCCACCCAACTCCAGTGTAACCTCATCTTAAATAATTACAACTCCGATGAGCCTATCTCCAAATAAGGCTGTGTGTGTGGTACAGCGGAAGAGGTACGATTCCATAACAGGAAGAGAGCGCGGCAAATGGTGAGGCTGGGATGGACGGAGCATCTGGTGTGCTGGGCTTGTAGCTTCCACATCACTCCCTTGGGCATCCCAAGACACCTGTGGTGCAGCCACTAGGATCCTAATTTTGACAATGAGCTTCATACAACGTGCTCATGCTCACACAGTTAGTAAGAGGCACAGCTGAGAATGCAGTTCAGGCAGTTGGGCTCCAGAGCCCAAACTCTTTCTACTTTCCACTGGAACACGACCACGCACAGGGAGAGGATGGAAAGAGGCAAAGACCACAATGCCCACCAGATGCCTTACCTCGGAACAGAAGGGAGGAAAGGATGTCTTCAAAGCTCATGGGAGACTGTTGTTAGGGAAGCAGAGGACCTCCCTGTGGGGCACCAAGGGGCAAGATGGAGAGGCAGACATCAGCACCGAGACCTTCTGACTCTACCTCTGCTCCATCTGCTCTAGCCCCACAGGCCTCCCTGCTGCCCTGTTTAGGAGAGGTCCCCTCCATTTAGCTCCTCCTGCCCCGGGGAGTCCACTTGTCCCCTCCCTCCCATCTCTCAGACCTCCAGTCCAGCACCTCTTCACAGTGAGCTCATCCCTGACTTCCTGCCCCAAAATCAGGGATTTCCCTACACCAGCATTCTCCATTCTTATCTCCTGCTTTATTTTTCTCCCTAAGACTTTCTTCCATCTGTTAATAAATCTTTATTATTGTCTGTTTCCTCCCACTAGAATATAAACTTCACGGAGGAAAGACATTGGCCGTTTTTTTCAGTGTGGTAAATTCAGCACCTATACTAGTGCTTGGCTCTTGGGAGGGCTCCGTAATATGTGCGGAATGAATAAATGTTTCTAAGCAGTCCTGAACGCTGGGGCTGGTATGTCCTTGCTTGGCGACCAGGGAGGATGTGTCCGACACCCTCCCCTGCAGAAAACCTGGGGCCCGTCCCAGCCCCGGGTGGGTAGGGCCGAGGGCTCCACCCCTTCCGCACCCCAGTCTCTCTTTAATAATGGTCCCTGTGACAGACATTCTAGGCCCTTCGTGGCAACTGATCAAGGCTCTCGCCTGCCTTCTTTGGACATCAAAGGGTCAAAGGTCTGCCTTGCTTATTCATACAGACGTAATTCAGAAGAGCAACTGGGGCTTTCCAGCCAGGGACGTGAGACGGGGGGTTCACGGCCACACATTTCAGCCCTCAGTTTCATTTTGGGAGTAACACGTTGAGCAAGATTTATCAGGGAACGAGAGACAGTGGTCACAATCTTCTCCTCCCTGCTCCCCTTAAGAAGAGACAGTCTCTACAGAGCACAGGTGCGGAGGGTGAGGGGACACCTGAGCCCCCGACAAGGGGATTTTCCCGAGGGTTTCCCCAAACGCTTAGTAAGAAAGAGTCCAGGGCTGTTTCAGGAGGCCCAGACTTCTCTCCTCATGCACTCTGAGTTTTACATGCAAAAGAAGTTTCAGCGTGAGGAGGAGCTCTTTGCTCCCGATCCCGCTGCATCAGACCAGTGTGCGCAAGAAACACACACCACTTCAGGAGTTTACAATAAAAGGAATTCGGTGCAGGGAGTTGGTCACCCAAGCGAAGGAAAACCTGAGAAGGCAGACAGGATGGTGAATAAACACAGAGATTAGAACAGCAAGAAGTCGCGACCACCTCTAGGCTGAAAGGGCAAGGGAGAACTGGCAGTGGCCAGAGCCTGGGGACCCCTTGATGAAACCTGACACCTGACCACAGCCGGAGCCTCCTGTAGGGGCTGGAATCAGGGGTTGTGGGGAGCCACTGCCAAGGCAGCCACTGAGGCTGGGATGGGGAGGGATGTGCCATCTTCCCCCACCCTCCCACCCTCTAATCTCCCACCATGGCCTCCCAAGGGCCAAACCCAGATAGAAGCCAGCTGACCCCGGACAGGCCCAGGACACGCACATTACAGACTGTGAATACACAGAATGGTGGCCCCATAAGACGGCCACGTCCTAATCCCCAGAACCTGTGAACACGGTGCCCTACATGGTCAAAGGGACTTTGCAGATGTGGTTAGATGAAGGCTGCTGGGGTCGGGAGATTATCTGGGTTAGCAGGTAAGCCTGATGAGAACACACTGGTCCTTACTAGAGGGGGACAGGAGTGTCAGAGTCAGGGAAGGAGACACGACCATGGCAGCAGAGGTCAGAGTGATACAGGGCCACCCGCCAAGGAATGTGGGCAGTCCCTACAAGAGGGAAAAGGTGAAAAAACAGACCCTCCCAGAGAGCTGTCAGGAGGGAGGCAACTCTGCAATGCCTTGACTTACACCCAGCGAAATTTATTTTAGACTTCTGACTTTCAGACCTAAGAAAGAATAAATGTATGTCCTGTGAAACCACGAAGTTTTTGATCATCTGTTATGTCAGCAACAGGAAAGTAATACACCCACAAAGATCTCATAGGTAATATTCAATTTGGAGAGCCCCCTGCCAAGGCAAAACAAAAGAGAAAGGAAAAGAGTAATGACATGGCATTACGTTGCAAACTTTAAGAAAAAGGCTTCAGCATCAGCAGAGGATAGAAAATGCAAAATATCGTTGTCTAGCCTCAGGGTATCGTTCTAGGGAGGGCAGTCAGCTGAGACTTGTGGCACAGAAATCCCAGATGAGCCGGCGAGTGTTTGAAAGAGGGATGACCAGAATGTCATTCCAGAAATAAAGCCATTTGGAGTTCAAGTCAGGGGACACCTCCTTCCTAAAAGCTTCCAGCATTGCCCCAATGACCGCGATGTTCCACAGCCAATACCTTTACAAGCATCTGGGGAAGCTTCACTCATTCCAGTCCTTGCAAACTAATGAAGGATGTGGTGATCTTTGTGGCCAGGTCTAAATCCCATAAACCGGCAGTTATTAAAAACATTTAAAAATGAGCACACTGCAAGGACACTGGCTGACTCAGAAGTCACTGGCAGGACTCACCATGCACAGTGTGGGGCACTCAGCATTCTTAGAAGACATAAAGTGTCTGCTCCAACACTTGCTTAAAGTAAGACACAAGTGCTTAAGGAAAGGCCTCCTTCTCGTTCCCACTTTCCTTGGCCAAATTGGCATTTCGCTCTGAAGTGCTTTTGTCCACTGCTTATAGACCACATGAGTAAACTATGAAGTGTGTCTGCAGAGCCCAGAATAATACTCCTGGGAAGGGAAAACATTCTCACACAGAAGATTAATCTGAGTACAATCAGCGTCGACATGTACGCACCAAGCATCGCACCAACAGATACCAGATGCCGATTCCACCACAGTCGGCCCATCAAAGGGACGGACAAGCCAGTACTTGTCAGTTTTCATGCTTTTTAATGCACTGCTTGTTAAGTAAGCAAGTTGATATATCAGAAATGAAATTCTAAAAATGCTCCCAACCAGCAAAAGTAACGCTCATAAACAACAGGCCCCATCCCTTGGCTAGGCAGCAAGCCATGGGCATCACAGGCCACATTCTAACCCTCTCTCTCTCCATATATATATATAGATAGATAGATAGATAGATAGATATAGATATTTTTTTTTTTGCAAGGAATTCCTTGGCCCATTCACTATTGTCTTTCAATAAAAGAATGCTTCCTCCAGGTTCCAATTTCCCAAGCTTGTGTGATTACAGTGGTTATGTTCCAATTAAAATAACAGATGAGCCTGACTGAATGCTAGAGCTGTAACCAGCCTGGCCGACCATGCAGACCTGGCTGACTGTGGTGTCTGCCCAACCTTGCTTTTGCTTACAGGATTCGCAAAAGTAATTCCCCAAACAGCGTATACAAAATCAAGCCCCTGTCACACCCCACCAACACCCCGGGAGCATGAGAGTAGAGCACCCATGATCCACGTCCCAGGATCAGAACTGTCTCCCTAGCACAGGAAAAAGGGCATTTAAAAACACGGCCCCCGGTTTCACACATGGCAAAAGCGAGACCCAGAGAAAGGAGGTGGACACTGCAGTAAAGTCACCAGAGGTTTCCAGAGCAGAATCCAGGTCTCAGAGCCCCCAGGCTTCAGACTGCAGGCCCTAAGAATCCCATGACCAATGGCTGTCCACCCACCACGAGCCTTCCGCATTGCAGATTGTATCTCAAGCCAACCAACCCCTTGTCCCACCTCACCGTTCACTGACTCCCTGTCTACTCACTGAGATCCCCTCTATACACCTCGGAGCACCAAGGACAAGCCAGCTGGCTGCCATCATGGCTACCACCCCAAAGCTGCAATCCTGGAAGGCTGAGCACAGCTTCCTCCCAGTCCTGGGTATTCCTGCCCATAGGAGTAGAGTCAGGGGGAAGAAAAGCAGCTATGGCCCACAGGAAGACCTGGTTTATTTATACTGAGGACATCCACACAAAGCAATCTAGTCTTAAGCATGTCACTCAGTACGATGTCTCGGTCCTTATCCCAGACATTCTCCTGACACTCTCACCTTCTGCCCATGCTCAAAGCCTTCCATAAATCCTTCCCAGGGGGCTGCTGTTTTTCCACCGAAGTACAGTTCACCAGACCATTTGCTTCTCTGCCTGTTTACCATCATTCGGTTACATGCAGCTTTTCTCATCACGTCATCATTAACATGAAGGGGACTCCCCATTACCAAGGCAACAAGCAAAAAGGCAAGTTCCATTTCAATTACAGCTCCTGGATGATGGCAACAGCCCTCACCTGGGCTCCCAGGCTCCACCCTTGCTCCTCCAAGCAGATCTTTCAAAAAATGTAAAGTAGATCACATCATTTCCCTCAAAGCCCTGCAGTAGCTGCTCATCCTATGCAGAATAAAATCCAAAGTCTTTTCAGAGCCTATGAAGTCCTATAAAATTCAGCCCCTGGCACCTTGCTGACCTGGTCCCCGCTGCCCCCTCCCTCACTCCATGCCAGCTCGACCCCTAACCACACCGGGGCTGGCCACCTCAGGGACTCTGGGGAGAGTCTCCTCCCACGTCTCTACACGGCTCCTCCCCACACTCCCTTCAAGGCTCTGCTCATCACAGAGGCCCTCCTGACTGCCCTATCTGATGTAGAACCTCCCAGTCACTCTGTCCATTTACCTGCCTTATTTTTCTTGTTCGCTTTTATCACTACCTGACATACAATTGCATATTCCTTTCTATAGATGTAAGTTCCAGGACAGCCAGGACCGACTCACTGGTTTTGTTCCCGGCTGATTTTCCAGAACTCAAAACAGCACTCAGAAGGTGGGTGGCACTTGATAGACATCTGCTGAACTGAAGCACAGGATGCCAGATGCAGAGATGACTGTCGTGGAGACCTGGCTCAAGCTCAGCTAGATCCTGTGATTTCTGTGCTGCCCAGGCCTTCAACCTACCAACCTGGCTCCACCTTCCCTGGGAGCCTTTGCAGCTGCTCTTCCCTCTGCCTAGAAAGTCCTTCCCCAGGTCACTGAGTGGCTGGCTTCTCCTCATTCCTCCCATCTCAGAGCCAACAGCATTTTCCTAGACCGGGTTCCCTGCCCACACTATCTCCAGTAGCCCCAGGCCCCTCTATCACATGACGCTGTTTTAGCTCCTTGCACATTTCACATCATGATCCACATGAGCTACCGTGAAACTCTGATCAATGATGTGACATCTAGCTCTCCAGTGTGCAGACAGCCCTGGCCAGTGTGCTCACCTGACAACCCCACAGCTACGGTCCAATCTGTTAGGGGGTGGAAGGGAAATTTACAAGAGGGCAGGTGTGCCTAAACAAATCATCCTGCATTATTTATTCATTTAGTAATATTTTATGAAGGATATGTGTCAGGCACAGTCAGGCACAGTACAGTGCTGGGTTAACAGTGATTCACTGTGGAAGGAAACACAGTCCCTTCACTCCCAGAGCTCAAGGACTCGTTGCAATTCGCATCAGAAATTAAAGTGGAGCTGCAAGAAGAATTCCAAATACATCTGTAGATACTTCACCCTTAAGGAGGGAGCATAACTCCCCACCCTTCAGTGTGGGCTGCACGCACTGTGCCCTCCTTGCAAAGAGCACAGTGTGGAAAGGGGGGAAGCAGGGAAAAGTAACTTTACAGTGGAGAAACCTGGCAACGCAACATCAGGCAGGCCATCAAGGTCGACAGTCATAAATCATGTTGGTAGCATGTACCCTGCCTGATACGATATGATGAAAATGGCACCTTACCTCTGTGGCCTACCTCCCAAAAACCTATAACCTCAGTTTAGTTAAGTTAAAAAAAAATCGGACAAGTTTCAATAAAGGGGCATTCAATACAATCCCTGACCAGTGTTCCTCAAGACCGTCTGTCAAGGTCACCTAAAACAAGGAAAGGCTGAGAAACTGTCACAGCCAAGAGAAGCCTCGGGAGACATGATGACTAAGTGTCATGTGGGATCCCGGAACAGAAAGAGGACATTAGGGCTGGACGTGGTGGCTGGTGCCTGAAATCCCAGCACTTTGGGAGGCCGAGGCAGGCGGATCACGTGAGATCAGAGGTTCAAAAATGCCAGGCCAACATGGTAAAACTCCATCTCTACAAAAAATACTCTATATATATACATATATATGTGTGTGTGTGTGTGTGTGTGTGTATATATATATATATATATATATCTCCAGGCATGGTAGTGCATGCCTGTAGTCCCAGTGACTTAGGAGGCTGAGCCAGGAGGATTGCTTGAACCTAGGAGGCGGAGGTTGCAGTGAGCCGAGATCGTGCCACTGCGTTCCAGCCTGGGAGACAGAGTGAGACTCCCTTTCAAAACAAAAAAGAAAGAGGACATTAGAAAAAAATTAAGGAAATCTGAATAAACTATGGACTCCAGTTAATGACAACATTATCAGTATTGGTTCATTAATTGTAACAAATATACCATACTAATGGTAGGGGAAACTGGGTATGGAGTGAAAGGGAAGCTTACACAAGAAATTCCTCTAGTATATGCCCAATTTTTCTGTAAATCTATAACCATTCTGAAAAATAAAGTCTATTATTTTTAAAGGAGGATCATGGGATAAGACAGAGGAATATCTTCGGGGTGAAGACTGCACACCCCTTCTGCACACACCAGCAGGTTGCCTAACTAGCCACACTCAGGTACAGGCTGCAAACCGCTCACAGTCAACATAGCATGGGACCACGTGTGCCTGTACCTGTGAAAAGCAACGCAGGATGTTGGCCACATATCAAATAAAATGTCATTTCAAAAGACACAGAAGGTTTCTTCTCACCCAAAAAGAGAACAATAACTGGGCACACTAGCTTTTATCTAGATTTAAAGGCATGGTGTATGAGTTGAGCTTGGTTGAGGCAGGCTGAGTTAAATGAATACTTTCAAATCATGGAGAATTTCCTCTAGGAAACGGAGAAAAAGGAAGAGGGAGGGTGGGGGGCAGAGGCAACCACTCAAAGGTTCATTTGATTGCTTTTGTAAAAGATTTGCAGCAGATCTGAGGAAGGCTTCATAATAACATATATAATAATGATATAATAATATGATATGTCATAATAATAGTGATATAATGGCAATAAATACATCAAAATAATAAATGAGTGAATAAATAAATAAATGCATAAAAAATAATGGCATAAAAATAAAGCAATTTCACGGAGAGGCCCGGGTTTCTAAAAAATACCAATATAAAAGGCCAAATAAAGGGTCATTTACAGCTGGGTGCAGTGGCTTACACCTGTAATCCTCATACTTTGGGAGGCTGAGGCAGGAGGATCACTTGAGCTCAGCAGGTTGAGACCAGCCTGGGTAACATAGCAAGACCCTGTATCCACAAAAATAATTGAAAAATTAGCCAGGTATGATGGTACATGCCTGTAGTCCCAGCTACTTGGGAGGCTGAGGTGGATCACTGAGCCCAGAAGACAGAAGTTCAGCGAGCCATGGCCATGCCACTGCACTCCAATCTGGGTAATAGAGACAGAACTTCTTTCTTAAGAAAAAAAAAGTCATTTCCATTAGTATCTACTTGGCTAGGTACCCTTGGTTTGTTTCTTCAACACCCCATCAGAAATCTGATGCAAAGGCTCTGGTTTTAAATCATCACGCTAGCAGACCTACGGAAAGAAAGACTCCAGTTCCCTCTGGTTCAATCTTTGCCTGTATAAGGAAATTATGAAAGTTAAATCCTACAGTAGAAATAAAATCTGCACTTGGTAACAAAGGGCATGTTGGAATCTCAATGACATTTGAAGCTTCTAAGAGAAACTCTATCCTCTATTTCCATTCTGCAAAGGACCTACAGTGCATGAACCTGGCAATGTGGTGATTAAGGCCCAGGTTCTCGTAATCTCGAGCAATGTAGCTGAAATCAGGAATCTGAGGGAGCTACCAAAATCATACCAAAGGGCTGACTTTTGGCAAAGTTTCTCTTTGGCCCCATCCACTTCTTGTTTTTAGATTACTCTGATACTGAGAAAAGAGCGTTGGACTTAAAACATTCAACATATACTTGCTGAGAGGCTACTCTGCCAGGCACTGTTCTGGAGTCTTGAAGCATGGGTTCAAATCCCAGGTCCACCAGTCCTAGTTACACGGCTATGGGCCCTTAACATCTCTGACCCTCAGTCTCCCCATCTGTAAGGTTGCTAAGAGCGGTACCTTCTTCACTGGCTATTTTGATAATTAAAGGGCATAATATAGAGCATAGGACCTAGCACACAGTAGTGCTCAATAAATGTTGTATCAGGAAGGTCTGCTTCCAATAAATCCTGAAAACTCCTCTCACACTGGCATCTTTGCATAGACTGCTCAAAGAGGCCCCCAACCAGATGCACCCTCCCATACTCTAGGATCGTCCAGCCCCACTATCAAGCCTTACCTGTGCCACATCAAATTTTTGCATTTAAGAGCATTTTGCAAGATGAATATAATACAGTGTTAATATTACATACAGATTGGTTTAATAGGTCATCTTCCCAGAAATGTGTATTTCTAAACACTTTTAAACTCTTACTCATGCTTTAGGGACCAATTTAAAAGTTACCTCCTCTGAGAAGCCTTTTTAGATTCTCTCCATACAGAACCCATTGTGTTCTCTTTGTTCCATCAAACTTGGTCTCTTGTCCTATGACTGTGGGGAGCGCTGCCTACCGGTTCAGTTCACTGTCTCAGCGTCTGACTCTTGGACTAGGGTTTCCCGCATCTCGAGCTCTGATTCTCAAAACGACTGTAACAGTCCGTCCAATTGCTTTGATTTGCTGAGAAAGGTAACAGGACCACTAGGTCATGATGAAAGCTGTTTCAAGAAGACTAGACTAGCAGCTGGATGGATTAGTGGGGAAAGACCTGGTCAGAAAGACCTTGAGGTGGCCACACAGACATTCCAGGAATGAGCTGTATGAACCTGCATGTCACCAGGGACATAGCCCTCAGCCAGCGAGAACCTCCTGGTCATCAGGAAGACTCAGGGGCCAAAATTAAGACTTTTCTTTTTGTTTTACAACCACACCAGAACACCCAAGTATGTTTTTTTCTGCTCTAAATCAGCCATCTTGAGAATCAGAACTTTAGAACGTTTTAGTCATCCAAAGGCAGTCACTTGAAATCTATGAATGTATTATGGAACTGGTATCACTACTCAAAATGTATATTTAATCATGAGAATGAAAAGACAAGCCACAGAATAAAAAAAAAAAGTTGCAAAACATATAATAAAAAAAGAATAACCCAACTTAAAAAATGAGAAAAGACCTGAATAGACACCTGACCAAAGATGATATATAGATGGCAATAAGCACATGAAAAGATACTCAGCATCATGTATCACTGGGCAGCTGCAAATTTTTAAAAACAAGGATACCACCACACAACTATGAGAATGGCTAAAATCCAAAATACTGATAACAGTAAATGTTAGCAAGGATGTGAAGACACAGGAAGTCTCATTCACTGCTGGTTGGAATGAAAAATGCTACACCCGCTTTGGAAGACGGTCTAGCAGTTTCTTACAAAACTAAACATATTCTTATCATATGATCCAGCGATTGCGCTCCCTGGCACTTATCCAAATCAGTTGAAACCGTACATCTACAGAAAAACCTGAATCTGAATGCTTATAGTAGCATTAATCATAATTGCTAAAACTTGGAAGCAACCAAGATGTCCCTCAGTAGATGAATGGATAAACTGTGGGCCATCCAGGCAATGGAATGTCATTCAGTGATAGACAGAAATGAGCTATCAAGCCAAGAAAAGACAGCGAGGAAACTGCAACGCATATTGCCAAGTGAAAGAAGCCAATCTGAAAAGAGTACATACTGCATGAGTCCAACTATACAACATTCTGGAAAAGGCAAAACTATGGAGACAGTAAAAAGGTCAGTGGTTGCCAGGAGTTCAGGGAGAAGGAGGGAGATGATAGGTAGAGCACAGGGGGTGGTTTTAGGGTAGTGAAGATATCCTGTGTGATACTGTAATGGTGCATAAATGTCATACATTAGCAAAACCTACAACACAAGGAGTGAACCCCAATATGTAGTGTGGACTTTAGTAAGTAATAATATATCAATATTGACTAATTAAACGTAACAAACGTGCCACACTAATGCACGATGGTAATAATAGGGGAACTGGAGGGGTAAAGGGTAATGTGGCAATTTGCTATATTTTGTTTCTACTCAATTCTATAAACCTAAAACTGCTCCCGTCAAAGAAGTCTATTACATTTTTTTAATGTATAATTGAAAACTCTTTGTACAAGTCAGGATAGATTATGTTATGCTGTGGTAACAAATAACTTCAATGGCTTGAAACAACCAAGATTTAGTTCTCACTTGCACTACCTGCCCTGGACAGGCCAGCAGGGGGCACTGCAACCCTCTCCTTAACCAAGTGAGTCAGGCACCTCTGAGCCCTGACTTGGTCTCAAACCTATCCTCCACCACCTCCTCCCCATCCTTCAACCCCACCCCATTCCCCATCCGTGCTGGACTCACATATCCCAATTTTAGGAAGAATCTGCTAAGTCTGTTTAGAGAGAATCCCCCACCCTTGATATCTGGCTGCCTTCAGCAAGAATCCTAAGTAGGCTTAGCAAGAATCCCCCTATCCTTGCTGTCTCCTCTTAGTAACCTGTCATCCGCCTACCCCTCATTCACCCTCCTCCCCTCCTCCTTTCCTTGGCTATAAATCCCCAGTTGTCTCCACTATATTCACAATTGAGTCCCCCTCTACACGGAGGTCTCTTTTCCACTGTTGGAGGAAGAGTCTCTGAATAAAATCTGCCTTTACTGCTTTAACTAGCATCAGCCACTGGTTCTCCCTAACCACTGAGCAGCTCAGGCTGATGAATGGATTTTGGCACAGCCTCTCTGGCATTCCGCTAGGCCTGCTCCATCCTCCTCCATATTAGAGTCTTTGCCTTAAAGAAAACAATGACTACATTTGAAAACGCACAAACCTAAAATCTTGCTAAAGTAACAACACAGTGCAAAATTAAGGCAACCAAGTAGGGAAAAACATTGGCAAACACACACAGGAAAAGTTACTAAATGTAACCAGAAATTATGTCAATGCAAATTATGCCCATAAGAAGATAACCATATTTCAACTATCCAATTAATTTTTTTAAGGTAATGCCCACTGTTGGCAAAGGAAGCGAGCACTGGGCACACACAGAGCCCTGTAAACAGGCAGGACAAGCTCACCAAAGCATCCAGAACTTAAAAATGCATCATGTATTTTGACCCGCCAGTTCATGTCTAGCTTTCCCTCCTACAGACTTATCTACAAAGATATTTGACAGACATTTTATGCTTCAAAAGAAAAAATATTTTAAAGGAATGTTTAACAAGAAAAAGATACAACCTCATAAAAATGGCCAACAGCAATGTTTAAAAGGGGGAAAAAGTGAAATATGGGAAATGAATAGAATATGCTGCTATAATAGCAATAGAATATTATACATTAAAAATTACAGATTCATTGAAGGGCTCCACAAATCTTGAAATTGTTGGGAAAACTGTTTATGTGTGTGTATTTGCATTTTTCTGGGAAAAGGGTTAATCACTTTGACCAATTTTTTTAAAGGGTTTGATAATCATCATTATAATTAAATATTCAATGACATGAAAAGATGTTACTGTATATTTATTCTTTATTATTACAGAAAACAACAGCTTTCAAAGCTAAATGAGCAAGTCTAATATGCACAGAAATAACATATTTCTGTATATAGATGTGAACACATAGAATACCAATATACTCAAAATATTAACAGTTATTACCCTTTCAATCATAGGTTTGGAGATTACTTTTATCCTCTCCATTCTACCCAATTGTATTTTCTAAATTTTCTACAATTGAACCATCTATTACTTTTGAAGTAAGAAGCCTTTTGTTATACTTATGCTGAAACTGGCCGGCAGCATAAATTCAAAGTGCTTCCCACTGGTTAGAAAAAATAAGCGGAGTGTTTTTAAATGTTTCTTTTTTCTTTTCTTCTGCAGGCCTTGGCTTTTTGAAGGGGTCAGGGAGGAGTCCTCCATTTCTTATAGGACTCTGTTGCCACTTTCTAGCATGAATAAAAACAAACAAAAACAAACCTCCCTCCGCTCTGTTAAGTGTGGCTCTCCCTACAGGCAGGTGCCCTGTGCACGATGCATTTCCCTACATGGGGGATATGATCGACACGGGATCCTGGCTTTGAACTCCTGAAGTAGCCGGTACTCAGAGGTCTCCAAGTGTCCAGTGGCAAATGCGACTGTAAATCTAAGAATTGTGTATCTCAAATCCATTGCTTTCAAATCCTAAAATCGTTTAAGTATTGTTATCTTCTCCCAGGGCTTAAACGAATTTTCATTCATTCATGTCTCCCAGGAATTCTCAGCCCGGGCTGCACATTAAAATCACCTGGATGCTTTTCTTCAAAGGCCAATGCTTGTAGCCTACTGGGGTAAGGGCTGGGGAATCTGCATCCGGGACTGTCTGCACTTTGTAAAGACTCCCAGGTGATTGATGGGCATCCAGGACTGGGCCGCCTCAACCTGCTTATTCAACAGGTATTCTTTACGCCCCGGACTAGTCTCCTGGGGCTGCTGTTATAAATCCTCACAGACTTGTTGGCTTAAAACAACAGAGACTTATTCTTTCACACTTCCGGCAGCCGGAGATCCAAAGCCAATATGTCAAAAGAAACATGCTCCTGCCAAGGGCTCCAGAGGACAATCAGTGCCTCGCCTCCCAGCTTCTGGTGGCTCCAAGCGCTCCTTGGTTTCCACAGCCGTGGCTGTATCACTCACATCCCTGCCTCTGTCACCACGTGGCCGTTTCCTCTGTGTGTCTCTTAAAACGACACCAGTCATTGGATTTAGGGTCCACTCAGCCAATCCAGGATGATCTCATCTCAAGATCCTTATAACTTAATGACCTCTGCAAAGACGCTTTTTCCAAATAAGGTCACATTCACAAGTTCTGGGGATGAGAACATACATGGACATGTCTTTTGAGGGGCCACTCTCTGACCACCTACCTCTCCTATTTCCACATGCCAGAGGGCCTGCTCGTGCTGTGGGCACTGCTTTTAGTGAGTTTTCGGTCCTGTGGGAACGAGAAAGCTGAAAGCTGGTTGGGCAACAGCAGGAGGATGCGACCATAGCTCACAGCACAGGCACCTTGCCACGCCTTCTGAGGAGCCCAGGTGGCGGTTTAAGCGTGGACTCTAAAGTCGGACTGCTTTGACCACATACCGGCTCTGAGGCCTCAGGAAATCATTTAACTGTCTCAATTTACACAACTGTTAAACGGGAATAATAATAATAACATTCCATATCCACTTCGCAGGGTTCTAATAGTTCTGATTTTTAAAATTGTATTCACCTAAAAGACATAACATAGTGCCTGGCACCTAACAAGAGTCATATGGTTTTTCAATAGATTTTTTAAATAAAATGAGAAATGGACAAACAGAATCACACAAAATTGTCCTCAAAGACATATGAACATGTTCTGTGTGTTCTAGCCTTTACCTTTCAACAAAGTATTTTATAGAAGGAAAGAGACTAACACAAATGGGGTCAGGTAAGAAGAACTACTTTTACTTTGTTGAAATAGAGGCAGCTGTTATAATCATTCAGCTGTCTCCTTTCTTCTTTTCTTAAACTTGAATAAGAATCCTTCAGCACAGTGAAAGATTCAGGCTGGTCCATGTTTCACAAATCCATACAATGACACTTGATATGTAACTGTCCTTTTATGTCAACATTGTTTTTTGTTTGATGGCCAAATGTTAAGTTTCACAAAAAACAATGAATTAGTTCAGTTAATTAAAAGGACGACCTTTCCCTCTGCTAAATGGTTATAATATTTTTCTAGACTAGGGTAGGCAGAGAAAAACTCCTGAAAGATTGGATTTTCCAGATTTTCCAATATGGTAGCTGACATGGTTTGGCTGTGTCCTCACTCAAATCTCGTATTGAATTATAGCTCCCATATCCAAGAAAAACTCTTTTTCTGAGGAGAAAATCAAGCTGGCTGCAGAAATTTGCAAACATAATGAGAAGTCAAATGTTAATCACCAAGACAATGGGGAAAATGTCTCCAGGGCATGTCACAGACCTTCCTGGCAGCGCCTCCCATCAGAGGCCCAGAAGCCCACAGGAAAAAATTGTTTCTTTTGTGGGCCTGGCCCGGACCCCCCTGCTCTGTGCGGCCTAGGAACTTGGTGCACTGTGTCCCAGTCACTCCAGCCATGACTAATAGGGGCCAACGTAAAAGTCGGGTCATGGCTTCAGAGGGTGCCAGCCCCAAGCCTTAGCAGCTTACATGTGGTGTTGGGCCACATGTTAAGAATCTAGACCCTCTGCCTAGATTTCAGAGGATGTATGGAAATGCCTGGACGTCCAGGCAGAGGTGTGCTGCAGGGACAGAGCCCTAATGGAGAACCTCTGCTAGGGCAGTATGGAACGGAAATGTGGGGTGGAAACCCCCACACAGAGTCCCCACTGAGGCACTGCCTAGTGAAGCTATGAGAACAGGGCCACTGTCCATCAGACCCCAGAATGATAGATCCACTGACAGCTTGCACCGTGTGCCTGGAAAAGCTGCAGACGCTCAGCACCAGCCCATGAAAGCAGCCAGGAAGAGGGTTGTATGCTGCAAAGCCACAGAGGCAGAGTTGCCCAAGACCATGGGAACCTACCTTTTGCATCAGTGTGACCTGGATGTGAGACACAGAGTCAAAGGAGATCATTTTAGAGCTTTGACGGCCACACTGGATTTCAGACTTCCATGGGGCCTGTAGTTCCTTCATTTTATCCAATTTCTCCCATTTGGAATAGCTGTATTTACCACATGCCTGTACCCTCATTGTATCCAAGAAGTAACTAACTTGCTTTTGATTTTACAGGCTCACAGGCAGAAGGGACTTGCCTTGTCTCAGATGAGACTTTGAACTGTGGACTTCTGAGTTGATGCTGAAATGAGTTAAGACTTTGGGAGATTGTTGGGGAGGCATGACAGGTTTTGAAATGTGAGGACATGAGATTTGGGGAGGGCCAAGGGTGGAATGATATGGTTTGGCTGTGTCCCCACTCAAATCTCATCTTGAATTGTAGCTTCCATATTTTCCACATCATGGGAGGGACCCAGTGGGAGGTAAATGAATCATGGAGGTGGGTTTTTCCCATGCTATTCTTGTGATAGTGAATAAGTCTCATGAGAACTGATGGTTTTATAAAAGGGAGTTCCCTGACACAAGCTCTCTTACTTGCCACCATGTAAGATGTGACTTTGCTCCTTATTTGCCTTCAGCCCTGATTGTGAGGCCTCCCCAGCCATGTGGAACTGTGAGTCAATGAAACCTCTTTCCTTTATAAATTATCCAGTCTTGGGTATGTCTTCATCAGCAGTGTGAGAACAGACTAATACAGTACCCTTCACAGTGAACATCTGGATTGGGTCTTGACTTTACCTTGAGTTGGGTTACAGCAAATGGGTACGCCTGTTTTTTTGAAGAAATCTATTTTAGGCCTGTTGCTTGCCTATCCTCTGAGCTTTTATCTCCCTCTATTCGAGTTTTTAGATAAGAATGGGCTCTGTCTTGTGGTTTCTGACCACATAAAAAGTTGCAGTTTATTTTCTCTGAGGTTTGGAGAAAGAGCCAGACAAGAATCATTCAAAGAACAACCTCATCTCAACCTACCTGGCTGCACGTGGCTTCCATGCAAATAGTCCATCATCCAGCTTTCATTTCCCTTGGTTCAGTGTTATCTGTTCTGAACACTTTCAAATTTGCTTTTTTTTTCTAATCTCCTCTCTCCTCTTTTGGCAACACCACTCTTTATCTTGTGGATTTCATCTTTATTACTCACATTTCCTCACAATGAGTGTTCATTAAAATATTTTAAATTAAGATCTTTACTGCCTTTCTAACCGAGCACGTCGGGTCTTCCCATACAACACATTTCTAATTCTTATCACAGAATTTCAGGCAGTTTGTACATTATATTCTATCAAAAACTCTATTCCACTCAAGGTTGTCACAATTCAGAGATTACAGTTTTCTGCAGGGTGTTTTGTTGAGGATATATTCATATATTCACTTTGTTAGCCGGCAAGCACGGTCCACGAGCCTGTACTTCACACCCCATTTGATATTACAATTCAACAAAAAAAGGGATAAAAAGAAGCAATTATTTATTTAGATGATGGAATGGGTTTTGCGAGATTAGGTAAACATAGATTGTCATGCCAAAGTGACAATCCCTGCCCTTCTTAGGATCCAAGGGAGGTCAGATACTAAATGTGGAGAAAGAGAAGGAGAAAGAGGACACCCTTTCTCCTTTATGAGACGATGTGAGAGTGTCTCATAATTATGTAACTCTGCTTATATAACTACTTTACTTTTTTCCCCTGTAACCTTTTTTTAATCTTTTCTAAAGAGAATACAAAACTGATTCTCACAGAACCAAAAAGTGATAACCATGGCCCAGGTTGCTCTTCAATTTAAAACATTACCACTTGGTCAGTCAAATATATCAACAAAATTAATGTCCTAAGCATAGACCATGGATATCACCATTATGTACCCAGACAGTGATTTCTGAGGGCAGGGAGCCAGAAAATCCCATTTGGACTCACAACAGCAGGAGGCATGAGGCTAAGGTAACTGGGGTGGCGCCCACTCCAGCTCCTGTCCCCGTCAGCATCTGCTGCCCACCTACAATCCCTCCCCTATTATCTGCCAAAGCTCTTCCATTAGGGCTGGTCAAAACCCCTGGTTCAGGGCTGGTTATAGTGATTGGTTCAGGGTGGGTGCACAATCTAAGTTATGCCAAACAGACTCTGTGGTGACCAGCACTGGGACTTGTGCCTGGCCTGTCTGGGGACAGCAGCTTTCTCCCTGAAGTGACCAAGTTAGCAGATGTTTGCTGGGAGCTGCTGGCAGTCATCTTGCCTCCAGGAGGGAAGGGCCTGTCTGAGAAAAAGCCAAACCAGGGAGACAGGTTGCTAAGGATACTGCTTGAGCACCTGACTCTACATTCCTGGTACCAGGCCACCCCCGAACTTCTCCACCAGCAGGGACATAAAGCCACCTGACAAGCCCAGCAACCAAGAGGAAGTCTGCCACTGGGAATACAAACACACAGGGCCCCCAGGCAAAGTAGAGAATCAAGCTACAACCTTTGACAGAAGCCAGCTTCAAAGAGTGTGGCAAACACTGTGAGCCAACCACCCAGCAGGCACCCATTCTCCCATCCTCATTCCCTGGCAACAGAGACCATTTCCCACTACAAAGCCTGGAAATAATACCAGATACTCATTTTCCAAGGGTACCCTGCCTCTTGGGCAAAAGCGTGGAACCCACTGCGTATTGATAAGATCTAAAGGGAAGACTTCCATGGATATTGTTGGAAAGGTTTTCTTCCCTGGTAAAAAGGGACACATGAAGAGAGACCCACCCCCAACCCCTTTCCAGTCTTTAGATATCGCTGGGTGAGTCTGTGATGCCTGGAACAGCTGCAGCCATCTTGTGACCATGAGGAACCCAAGCTGGAGAGTGACAGTCAGGGCACTGGGTCCACTGGAGTGGGAAGACAGAAAACACCCAGGAGACACCGTTGTGCTGCTGGATTCACCATCCATGGCACCACCTACCTCTCAATTTATTTTATGTGAGATGATAAAACCCTGCTGCAGTAGCCACTTTTAGGTAAATATTCTATGACTTGCAACTGAAAGCACCTAAGCAAATGTAAAAATCCCAGGCTCCCTAGAAACTTTAACAACCCGGAATTTAGGAGTGTCTGGCAGGCAGATACAAATTTGCAGGGAAACCATGGGTCAAGCGGGGTTGCGGGCTGAAAACTCTGTCGATAAATGTAGAGAATGATGACCGGAACGTAGAGTTTAGAGTAAGAGGCATCCAGATCACTTGGTCAGTGATTCCTAATGGAAGGCTTTGGACCACTCCGTCTGAGTCACTTCTCTCCCTCTGAAAGAGATCTTCAAAAGCCAGCAGAAGAGAGTTCTAGCTGAGGTTGGCTGGGGTCACCCAAGAAGAGACAGCACTTGCCAGCAACTCATTGGAAAAGACCCTCCATTTCTCATGCTCCCCTCTGCCCAGGCCCTCATTCATTCACGGAAGGCCTCCCCCATTCCTAACGCTGCAGGCCTTGAAGAGTTTAAAGCCTAGGGAAGAAAGAGAACTGGTTGTGACAATATATGGTGATAAGCGGCAGACTCGGAAGGCTGAGGAGTCTGAGCCCCCTCCCGGGAGAAGTAGGAGCCAGAGGTTTTAAAGCAGGAGGCCACATGTCCAGCAAAACTTGTTAGCCCTCCCAGTGAAGCAATCTCACAGAAGACTGGTGTTCAATGAAACAAGAAGAAAATAGAGGCAACGGGACCGTGTAGGGAAGGCGGTTGCAACACAGGTGAGAGCTCTTTCTACCTGCCGGGTGTCCTGATATGAGGTGACACGTGATCACCTCTCTCTGGGTCCCAGGTGAGTTCAGCCCTGTAAAGCCCAAGGTTGGTGTCTGAATGGGAGAAGACAGGCTGCCTTCCAGCAATGCCAAGTTCATTCAAATTAAGATTCTGAGGCCATGTGCCAATTCCCAAGTGTGATATCAGCAAAATGACTATATTTAAGCACTAAGAGACAAATGCCCGATAGCTAAAGCTACCCTTGGTTTACTCATTACTAAGTATATTCTCCCCTTGCCTCTTAAATCATTTTTATTTCCTCCATTTCCTTCTTCAACTCTTTGCTGCAAACAATAACAATAGTAATAATAAAGATAAAAATTTAAAATGCGGTTACCAAACTCGACGCTGTGACAGATGTGAACTCTGGTGATTTTTGAGACTGCCGACCTAATTAGGTCATTTATGTGTGAAGAGCATCAAGGATAGAAGCCTCAATACCATGGCACATCTCAGTAATGGAGCCATTCAGAAGCGGCATGGCTGAGCTACGCTGATGAGCGCAAAGGAAACCATTGCCCATTAAATGCAGAGGCATCGCTTTATCCACACGCGCATTATTTTGCTATCAGCTCCGGCAGCCACTCCCCTCCTCCCCACTGCCGAGGTGCTTTGGGGATCTCCACGCTTACCTGCTCTGCGTGTCCGGGCGATGGCCCATGCAGGTGAGGGTGGCCGACGTCTGAGTGCTGCCATTATCAATTTCCTCCTGGACTGCCCATTGGTCCTCACTGCTGACTCTCACTGCCATTATCTTCACACCTGCTGCCGCCTTAATTCTGTGGGGTGGGAAAACAATGATACTATATATAATAAAACCATTTTAGTTTGAAACAGGTAATAAAATATGGCACTAGAGCAGATCACCGGGAAAGTATGTGTAACGTCGCCCCCTTCCTCTGGGAGATGTGGGGAAGGGTGGTGGCAAGTGACTTTCCTTTAAAAACGAAGTGTCTTGTAATTTTTACAAGTGCCTGGAAGTAGGAGCCCCAGCTTTTGCCATGTGCGTTAATTTTCTGTTTAATCAGTGTGCTGGGAACCAGATCACTTGCTGCTCCAGGGACCCCAGCAAGATGCAAATGAAACAGGTGCCTCGGGGCAGGAGAGATGGATCTGCAAGGCCTGTTCTTCACCTGGAGATGGAGAAGAGTCTTTAAGACGCAGGGTGGGCTGTACAAGGCCAGAAGATCGCACAGCCCAGGGGATGGAAGAGGAGGCCATTGCACTGCGCACTCTGGGGGCAGGAATGGACAGGAGCACCCAGTCCTCAGGTGTCTGAAGAACAAACGTGGCATTCAGGCGGGATAACGGGACCAGGTGCTGCCTGGCACAATGTTCACAGAACACAGTTCCACCAGGAAGAATCAAAGACCCAAGTGTGTTGCCATTGAGAAAAGGCCAAGGAGAGTTAACAGTCTGGGTTTCTTTCTTTTTGTACACTGCTCCTGAAATGATCCTCACATAGCTACTAACCAGAAAATGTCTCCTCGATAACAGCGGGGAGTCCATGGACAACATCCATGTTCTCCCAGGGCAACCTGGGGGCTTGGCCCAATGCTGTGTATGCATCTGGAGGGACAAGGATGAAGGCAGGCCGTGGGGTGCCCATTGCTTACTATGCCTTCACTGAACACAGGTATCACCACAAGGGCCTGCTGGGACTTCTGGGGATGTGAACTAATGCTGTGAACTAATGCTGCAGAGGTCAGTGCATGCTGGGCTGGGAAGGTGACCAGCTCCCTTCTGCTTCCCAGAAGCCTGTGGACCCACAAGAAAAGGCCCCAGTGAGACCCTGGGCACCCTCTCCCATGAACAAAAAAGGGATACCAAAGGCAGCCAAATATTATATGGAGGAGTTAGAGGAGTGTCAGCAAAGACAGGTGCATTAAGCCAGATATCCCAGCACCACCAAGAAATGATTGATGGGAAGCAAAGATTCCCTCCAAGATTAATTAATCAAATCCACACATAGCAGCAGGTCTAGGACACTATTTAAAAACAAGTGAATGAAAGCAAAAAGACAACCTACAGAATGGGAGAAAATATATGCAAACTGTCTATCTGATAAGGGCCTAGCATTCAGCATATATAAAGTACTCCCACAAAATCACCACAAAAGCAAATAACATAATGAAAAACTCGGCAAAGGTCTTGACTAGACATTTCTCCAAAGTTATATAATCGGCCAATAAACACATGAAAATATCCTCAACAACATCATTAGTCATCAGGGAAATGCAAATCAAAACCACAATGACATACCAATTCATACCCATTGGAATGGCTACAATAAAAAAGACAGATACTAAGTGCTGGTGAGGATGTAGAGAAATTGGAACCCTCATACACTGCTCTTGGGAACGTAAAATGGTACAACCACTGTGGAAAACAGTTTTCCAGTTTCTCCAAAAGTTAGACATAGAATTACAAGGCCTAGCAATTGCACTCCTAGGTATATACCTAAATGAATTGAAAACAGGCACTCAAACAAACACTTGTAGACTCATGTTCACAGCAGCACTGTGGGCAATACCTAAAAGGCTGAAACAACTCAATGCCCATCTATGATGGATGGATAAATAAAATGTGGTCTATCCATACAATGGAATATTATTCAGCAATAAAAAGAGATGAAGTTCTGACACGTGCCATGTGATGAACCTCGATAACGTGATGCTGAGTGAAAGAAGCCAGACACAAAAGGCCACATAGTAAATGACTGCATTCAGATGAAACATACAGAAAGTAAATCCATAGACAGAAAGCAGACTGGTGGTTTCCAAGGACTGGGGAAAAGTGAGGCCGGGGGAAATGGGGAGTAGCTGCCTAGCTAACGGGTACCCAGTTTCCTTCTGGGATGACGACAGTGTTTTGGAAGTAAACAAAGATGGTGGTCCAACAGCACTGTGAATGTATTAAATGCCAGTGAAATGGCTAATTTTATGTGATGTAAATTTTACCTCAATACAAAAAAGAAAATGGGGGGAAAAAAACCACAGGTGAAAAATGACGCCTCCCAGGAATGACTGAAACTTTAAAAAAATAGAATGTATCAAACTCAAATCAAAACACCTATAAGGCCCAAGGAAGGCGGCCTCTCATGGCAGAATTCAAGCAGGAGAGAGATTCTCAAACCTGAGGAAAGCGCCAACTTTACCCCGCACCGTAAGGAACCCTGAGGCTGTAGAATTAGGGGATTCAAATGTCTGCTTATCTCATTGAAGAAAATGGAATGTTTCTGCCTCCCTTTCTCCCCTTCCTGTAGGTCTTTACACAGACTCTAAGACATCATTCTGCTTGCTCCTGCACACGCCAAAAAGTCACTGCAATGCCTGCAATTCCCGGAGACTCAGATGCCATGCCTTGCCTTGACTTGATCATTCTTCTGCTGAATTCTGGGGTCCAAATCTGCTACTTACAAAGCTTTCTTTCTTGCTGTCATGATGTTCCAGGAATTAATTTATGCAAACCACAAATAGAGGCATCCTGTTCTGTCCCTGCCCCCAACCATCCCATCTTGTTGCCAAAGGGGCAACTGCAGAGAATGTTCCAGAGTCGTATCTAGAGAAACAGAGTCCCTTCCGCTGTCCACACACCGCCTCCTTCTTATCGGTACTTGCTACCATAATAGCTTTTCTCACTCTCCCACAGAGTTCTTTCACCAAGCAGCCGTGCGGCCAGGCCTGTCACCGTTGTCCTCAACACCCAGATGAACAAATCAGACCCTCCCACCTGATAGTGCATGACCGGCTGAAGGTCACACAGCTGGTTCTGGCAGAGCCAGGATGCAAAACCAGATCCCCTCACTCCAAATCCCACTCCTTTCTTTCATGCACCGGTCCATTAACAGAAGATTTCTTTTATGACCCACATTGCATCATTTATTGCCTGACAAATGCCTCAATAGTTAAGTCTGGGGACAATAATGTCTCACATTTTAGCTCCTTAATTGAGCCCTCATTGCAGGCCCCTCTCCCTTCAGTCTTGGGGATACAACACGTACTCACTCAAGGATCTTCTGTGAGATTTTTGTTCCTTCTTTTATTCTGACCCAGAACTAAGACACAGGTCCCCTCGTCCTCAGGGGCTTCCTCACTCATCAGCTCTGAGCTGATTCGTGGGATTCCGTGCACAGTGCTTCTTGCACTGGGCTTCTGGCTCTGGTTTATCCCGACAGAGACTCTCACAGTGGGCCAACTCTTCCTCAGAGTCTGAGAAGCAGAGGGTCCAGTGCGGGGAGACAGTCCAAGTCTTCCACAGAGCATTTCCTAGCATGGGGGGTGCCCTGGCAGGGGCTGAGGAAACACAGTGCTTGCCATTAATTTGTACTCACTGGTCCTTAACAGGTCCAGGGGACCCGAGGAAGGCAGGGAGGCAGGACTTGGGACAAGCTGACCATTGCCTGATAAGAATGTCTTTGTTTACCTGGGGCCTTGGTGAAAAAAAAGCTCTAGATGCCAAGCTTGGGTGAGTTCCCCCGGTTGGCAGCACTCTGTGCCTGTTGTTGAACATCAGCTCTGGGAGAAGCGAATGCTGTCCACACGACTCCACTGGGAAAGGTCAACTGGGAGCTTGCCCCTGGACCTCTACTGGATCCTACTCTATGCACCGCTTCCCTTGGCTGAACTTAGTGTGCATCCTTTCACTGGAATAAACAATATTTATAAGTACAACAGCTTTTCTGAGTTCTTTGGAACCTGAGGGTGGTCTTGGGGACCCTCCAGACTTGCAGATGACATCAGAAGTGAGGGTGGTCTTGAGACCTTCCCAGCTTTTCAGTGGGTGGGTCAAGTCTTTCACTGTCTGCCATGGGCGGGGGCTGGAGAAGGAAGCGTGCAATTAGAACTCATGCCATCAAGGCTGTGAAATATTTTTATACCCCATATCATGCACCCAGTCCTCCCATGTTTAAAGAGGATTTCTTGACTTTCAGGTATTATGCATGAAGCGCTTCGAAATGCAAAAAGGAGCATGGCTCAGTTCAGACCAGTGAGTCTCAGATGGTTTTGGCCACAGACTGAGACTGTAGCTCACCTTCCCCCAGTACCCATTTCACAGTAGAAAATAACTTGTTCACAAATGCTGAAATGTCTCGAGCCCCTTCTGGAAGCCAGGCACTGTCCGCCACCTTGCACTGCTAATACACGGACACCTCGTGCAACCCCGTGGGGGTAGTATCGCATCTGCTTCCATTTTCCACATGAGGAAACTTGATGAGCGTCACTAGACAGGCAAATTGTGTGGGTACGACCGGGGGAGGGAAGTTTTGCATTCTGCTTTAGCCAGAGGAGATAAAGAAGATTCCTGTTTGGACAGTAGAAGGTACTCACAGTCTACTGGAAGTTCACTAGCAAAAGGATCTAGTTAAGCATGTCTACTAACGTTTGAGTTAACCAAACAGCCCACAATGGAAAAACTTAGTTCCTTATTAGTTCAGGAAACTGAACTCCGAACTAATAAATATTCCAAAAAAAGTAAGGAAAGCTACAATTTGAATTCACAACCATCTGATGACAATACTACCAAACGCCTTGATGATAATAAACTGTCCTGTCCAAACTCTGGCAGCTGCAAGATGCCAGCAGCCATGTGCATCCTAGCGCCGCTCAGGAATATTGTGGATTATAATAGCTGAGCTTTACTGAGGCCACTCCCCTGAGCCAGACACTTTCCCAGGGGCTTTGCATACATTTTCTCGTGCTTTACCTGTATCAACATATTTAATCCTCTTTACAGCACTATGAGTAGGTCTCATTATCCTAGATTTACAAATGCGAAATCTGTGGCACCAAACAATTAAGGAACAGGAACAAAATCAGAAGGTGAGTCATTGTGGAGGCAGGATGGAGTGCAGGGGTCCTCATTTCTGAGCCTGCCCCTCTGGCCTCTATACCTGATGGGCACAGCACAGGTGTTCACACCAGCCTGCCAGGTTCAGGTCCTGCCATTGACTCCTGCTGCAATACAGAGACTCCTCCTCTCTCAAATGATGAAAAAATAAGTGTCTGTAGGGGGTTGAATAGTGTCCCCCAGTGATTCATATCCACCCAGAACCTCACAATGTGACCTTATTGAGCCACAGGGTCTTCAGTGATGTAATTACTTAGGAATCTCAAGATGAGACTATCCTGGATTGAGGGTGGGCTGTAAATCCCACCCTAATGGGTGGTGTCTTTATAAGAGACAGACAGGGAACCTAAGAAGGCAGCGATGTGAAGTCAAAGAGAGGGAGAGAGAGACTGGAGTTATGCTTCTATAGGCCAAGGAACATGAAGGACTGCCAGCAACAACCAGAAGGTAGGAGAAGAGCATGAGAAGGTTTCTCAACCCTACGGACATATTGATTTGGGACTCTGGCTCCTAGAACTGTGAGAGAATAAATTTCTGCTGTTTTATGCCATCGCGTTTGTGGCCATTTGCTGTGGCAGCCCCAGGAAGCTAACACAGTGGCTATCTCGTGAGGCTGCTGCAAGGGTTCAGTGAGCTAATACAATATAAAGTGCTGGCACAGATGGAGTGCTACAGGCATGTTTATTACCATTACGTTACGCTGTATCTGTGAGTCAAAGAAGGGAGTGAGACAGTCTGTCTAGGAAAGCAGTGGCTTACCTATAAACAAAATAAACTGACAAAATAAAATAAATAAATTCTGATATATTTGCTTTGGAGTGAAACACTGGCCATTCCTCCCTCTCTAGCAGAGCCGGAAAAACCCAGGAATGAATGTCAGGATGGTGATGGAGAGAGAAGGATTAGGAGCAAGACTCCCAGATTTTAATTCCAGCTACAAGACAGACTAGCTGTGAGGCCTTGGATAGCCACTGAACTTCTGTGACTCAGTTTCCTTATCTGTAAAATGTGGATAATAACACTGTCTACCTGCAGTGTTGCTATTACGAAGATTAAGTGAATTGCTGTATATTAAGTGCTTAGAACACCTGGAACAAACAAGTGGATCAGCGTTAGCTATTATTAATTTCCTAACAATATGCTACTACCATGTGGTCTCCAGAGATCAGACACACAAGCATCTAAGCCTCCTACCTTGTGAGATGTCCTTTGGAACTACCCTAAGTCTCCAGCCAAGATTCTAAACACGTCTTCTCCAGATACGATTTCCTGATCCTACTCCTCTTCCTTAGCAGAAAATTCCTCTAACATCCCTAGGCAAGGCAAATGTCTCCATTTGCCACAGTAGATCCATTTATTTCATAAGGGCTGCTCTAGAGAACATCCAGTCCTCAATCGTTTGGGCCCAAAGGACATTGCTGTACACCTGACAAATTCTTGGACATGTCATGGCTGTTGCAATTGATTTTTAAAAATCCAGTTCTGGTGCATGTCCATGAAAATGTCCAGAGGCAGGGCCAAATTCAGATGCAACTCACTACAGAGGTTCAAGTGTTACCCCCAGTTCCATTAGGCACTGGACCCTGTTCAGCTCTCATGCATGTGGGCTTTGTTCACCAATAAACTATCTCTCATGGTCGCAGTGTTGCTGCAGCAGCTCCAGATCTCACATCCTCATCCACAGTAAAAAAGCAAAATTCTTTAACTTGGATGAAACATCCCGGAGACAGGTTTTCACTGGCCGAATTAAACTGAGTGCTCAATCTTGAGCCAATCATTATGGCATCTAGGGTAGAGGCACAATGCTCATGGGCTTAGCTGGTCAACAACTATCCCTGCACTAAGTTAACCCCCTCCTAATCACACGGGAGAAGTTAGCAAGGAGTGGCTTCTGAAAGGAAATTCAAGTTACAACATAACAAATGAATGCTGGGTATCAAAAACACAAACCTAAAACCAGACTATTGACATGTGCCTCTCTCTTAAACACAAGTTATACAATTGTTTCTAAATCCCAGTCCTTAGTCCAAATCCTTCCTAATTTTAGATTATCTTTGTTAGAACAATTTAAGCCCAGGAACATCTATGTCTTGAATATTCATTAAGTTTGTTTTAGAGAAATATCTTTAGGCTTGGTGATATTCTTAGCGCTTGTTATTTAAAAACTACAATATCTAAAACTACGTGGAAAAGATAAATGGTCTCGCCACTGTAATGAGTTTGCGGGATTTGGGCACTGAGCATGGAAAAATATATGACCACAAGGTGGCAGTAGCACACAACGAGTTTTGTTTGGGCAACGCTTTGACAGGTTTACATGAAAGGAACCCCTCACAGCATGAGACTGTCCAAAGGATGTGGCATGAGGGGCCACCAGCCAGAGGGGAGGAGGGAAAGGGAACTCTGAAAGGAGAGGAGGATTCAAGACAGGCTCACATGTCTAGATAATGTCACTCAGCAGCACAGTGGGGAGTCTCTGGGTCAGAGAGCTCTAAAGGGCGGTTGCAGCTTGAGTTCTTTTAGAGCTAAAAAGTTTATCTTATTTACAACTAACAGACATTGGACTCAGTTTTGCAGGGTATGCAAAACAGGCAGGCTCCAAATGTCTAAAAATCTGTTTATTTGGGCTATGTTTAAAACAATTGGATGTGTAAAAATATGAGTTTGGTGCCAGCAGGCTTTTGAGCTAACAGGTCCCAGCCCACTGTGAAGAAACAAACAACACAGGGGCCAATAAACAGGAACCATTTTCGTCTCACATAATAACGACTGACATATGGAAAAAAAAAAAATTTATATGTGTATTTCCATAGGGTCTTCATTATATAAACATTTGCTGTATGAATCCTTGAAATTATGGGATTACATAGGGAAGGATAAATTGGCAGAACAAGAAACTACTCATCGATGACTGGACCCTCCCAGATGTCAGTCCCTTCCCACACATGGCCCTCAGATAACAGCAGCATCTACCCTGCCCACCACTTCAACATCTCTACCATCTTGATTGGTCAGATTCTGCTAACTGCCAACTATAAATACAATGCAAAAGCAATGCAAATCCATTGCAAAGTGAAACTGCAAATCTTGTAATAGTAGAGGACGGACAAATGCATGCAAAGCTACTGACAAAGAGAATGAAGCCAGGATCTACAATCACCCCTCAAGATATATTTACCGGCCAGGCATGGTGGCTCACGCCTATAATCCTAACACTTTGAAAGGCCAAGGTGGGCAGATCACCTGAGGTGAGGAGTTCGAGACCAGCCTGGCTAACATGGCGAAACCCTGTCTCTACCAAAAATACAAAAATTAGCCGGGGATAGTGGTGGGTGCCTGTAATCCCACCTACTCCGGAGGCTGAGGCGGGAGAATTGCTTGAACCCAGGTGGCGGAGGTTGCAGTGGGCCAAGATCATACCACTGCACTCCAGCCTGGGTGACAGAGCAAGACTCCATCATAGATATAGATATAGATATAGATATAGATATAGATATAGATAGTGAACAAGTGAAGAGGAGAAAAAGCAACGAGGACAATGGGTGCTTCAGAAGACAACGGATTCAGTAGCCGAGTGTCGTGAAGCTCTTGGGGAAACTGGGGAAGCCCTCGAATATTCCCACTAAATGGATCCTTTTTGTGATCCTACTGGCAATGTCAAACATGAAATGAAAACTGCAATACTGTACAGTTATAGAAAACTGGAAGAAAAAATGACAAATTACCAACATGCACTCTTGGTTCAAAGTGCACAGATTGGGAATTGCCAACCCCCAATTTTGTTTAATATAAGATAAAACAAACTTTTATTATAATCTTTATTTCATTTCTCAAGGAAGAAAAAAATATCCCAATGAAGTTTTTTGTCATTATTTTCTATGAAATTTTGGTTCCCCTTTTTAGTCAATTAATTTTAATTAGCCAAAAATCCTAAAAGAAAATTTCTCCATCACACCCTTCTAGCTTTGAATTGCAATGCTCATAAAAATGTATATTTTATGTGTGTGAAAATATGCTAATATTGTATGTTGGTGGGGAACAGAACACTGGCTTCCCCGTGGTTCCTAAAACAGCACATTCCTTCTCATCTCTAAACCTTTCCACTTGCCATTCCCTCTGCCTGGAAGCCTCTCCCACAGATACCACCATGACTCATTCCCTAATCTCCTTGAGATCTGGACAAATGTCACCTCTCAGGGAAGCTTTCCTAGACCACCCAGTCTAAAATGGCAAATCCCTCTTATCCTCAACAACTTCTATTGCTGGTTTCCTGCTTTATTTTTTCTCCTTAGCACTAAACCGTACGCAACGTACACTTTGCTTCTCTTGTGTATTATCTTCTCTCCCACTAGATATAAGCCCAAGGAGAGCAAAGATGCTGCAGTTTCTGTTTCCTGCATTATCCATAGTGCTGAGAACCATGCCTGGCAAATGGGAGGAGCTTAATCAATATTGCTCGAATGAAGGGTCTTTATCTAAGGTGTCATCCATCTCTGGATGTCCCATGAATATGAGACTTCAAGGGTGGAAGATGCTCAGTAAGAGACATCACCAAAAAATTCCAAGGGCAGGGGAGGGTGTGAAGGCATCAGAACCCTGTGGACCAGAGGCTCTCAAACTTTCAAGTGTATCAGAATCACCTGTGCCACTTGTAATGGCACAGAGATCTGGACCCAACCTCTAGAGACTGTGATGCTATAGGTCTGGTGGGGCAGGACCCATAGTGCTGTGTTTTTAAACAAGTTACCCTTCTGATGCAGGGGGTCCTCAGAACACTCTGTGGGCAATACTCTTTGGGACACACCTCAGACATCATGTTCTGTCAAGCAGAGTCATGCAAAAGAGATTCAACACCCTTTGTGAGATAAGCCCAGCCCTGAGGCACAGGAGCATTTTCAGGGTGTGGTTAAGGAAAACTGTAAAGATACTTTTAATTGGGGTTCTCCCACCAAACCACTTTCCCTGTGATAAATTAACCAAAGAGAGAGAATCTTGCATCTCCCACTAAGCACCTGGAGGCTGGCAACGTCAGACTCTGCTGAGAGCTCCTTTCAAGCAAAGATTTAAACTTGAACAGGTTACAGGGCAGGGAAAAGAGAGTCCAAGGGATCCAGGGGGCAGGAGCCTGGCCTACCAAGATGACCACAGAGCAGGTGGGGTCTCCAGTCTTGCATGCTCCTGTCCAGGGGGCTGGAAACCCAGATATTTTGGGCCTGTGAGTCAGAACAGGAGCCATCTTGATGGACAAACAGACAACTGGTGCTGGAAAAGCACATCCACCAGAGAAGTGCTAGAAATCATGAAACTCAGCTACAAGAACAGGACACTTGAAGGGGGATCTGCATGCCAGTGAGAACTTTCCCAGGAAACACGTGCTGATTTCTAGAAGCTATTGCCACTCTCTCGTCTCATTGCTCAGTTTAATCTCTTGTCTAAGAAAGTCAAATACTAAGCAACTTATATGTCTAGCTTTGGACAAATCAGAAATTTCAAATTTTTACAAGAAAAAGAATGATTTTAGTTATTTCAGTGCTTCTACTACAACAGCTGCCTTGATTTCATGTGTTTGTTACCTTTTGAGAGATGGCTAGGTATCAGCAACTGGGAGAGGTGACTTGTAGTCAATGGAGCCCATCAAAGCAAGAGAGAGCTACAGATAAGAATAATCACTGCAGCTACAATTGTAGAAATGTCTGCTCCACCCCATCCAAGGCAGCTCTGAGTATGAAAACAGCAGTAGGTTCATGTATGCAGGAAGCTCCATCTAGCCTGTGAAGCTGATCTGATCCTCAACCTGTTTATCTATGCCTCAATGAGACAGTCATTATGTTGTTTCCCCAACCAAATGATAGCTTCTACAATGCAATATTTTCTTCCCGGACTCCAGCTTCATAGACTCTTGGTCATTCTCAAACCTCAACACCTTCCGCAGCCAATAAAACAGAGTAAGTTTACCCCAAAGCTGCCTGTTGGATCTTTCCTGTTCTATGCTAACTGTTATTAGTTTCCCAGAACTATTGTAACAAATTACCACAAACTGGTGACTCACAACAAGAGAAACTTACGCTCTCACAGTTCTGGAGGCCAGAAGTCTGAAATCAAGGTGTTGGTAGGGTGGGTTCCTTCTAGAGTCTCTGAAAGGTAATCCATTCCATGTCTCTCCTATAGCCCATCCCTCAATACACACACACACACACACACACACACACACACACACACACTTCCTTCTTCACATCTTCCATAGCAACAAGATAAGCAAGTCCAAAAC
Source organism: Theropithecus gelada (assembly GCF_003255815.1). NCBI lineage: Eukaryota > Metazoa > Chordata > Mammalia > Primates > Cercopithecidae > Theropithecus > Theropithecus gelada. Next base: position 84,640,238 of record NC_037679.1, on the reverse strand, counting down.
TCTGCCTTGGCCCCAAGTATCTAAACCTAGCAAAAAATGACTGGACCCAGCCACTCTAAGTAAGCATGTTTTACTTAGCCACTCATTTGGTGACAGTACATGCCATATGTATGTGTATATAAACTTTAGGATGATCTGCTATGATTCCTGGCTCCTGGTGATCACAGCTTTGTAAATCTGTTTCCCTTGGGTGCGGGTAGCTTTGTAACTCTGTTTCCCTTGGGTAAATCCTTGTAACTAATTTAATATGGCAAAGGCACTGGAATGTTGCTCCATGACCACATTAGGTTTATAAGACCATCTCACTAGCTGACTGACTCTAGAACTACGTTCTTGGGTGGCTTTGAAGAAACAGGCAGTCAGGTTGGAAGACCTATGTGACAATAATCTGGGGGAAGGGGAGCTTTAGGAACAGAGGGCAGCCTCCAGGCACCAGCCAGCAAAAATCCAGGGCCCTCAGCCATACCACAACAAGGAAATAAATTCTGCCAACAACTGAGTCAGCTTGAAGCAGATTCTTCACCAGTCGAGCCTCCAGATGAGAACACTGCCCAGACAATACCTGGGTTGCAGCCTGTGAGATCCAAAGCCGAGGACCCAGCTGAGTCATGCCTGGACTCTCAACCCACAGAAACTATGAGATAATAAATGGGTGATGTTTTAAGTCTTTAAGTTTGTGGTAATTTTGCTATTCACCAATAGATAACAATTAGACCATGTCTTAAAACTTTCAATTTGATAGCCAATAACTAAGCATCAGACAATTTCACATAAAAACTCAGATTTCTAACTTCACTGAAACTTAACCACACTGAACTTGCATTCCTGTCCAGTAACAATGGGCCTGAGCTGAGCAGCAGCTGCTCCATCAGCCAAGGCCCACTCTCCAGTTACCACATCCTCCCAACCCCCAATCCTTACTGCCTCCCTGACACTGAGGCTGAGTGCTGGTTGCTACTAATTACTACGTTTGCCCTATGCTTTTTCTCTGTATTGTCTTAGAAGGAAATGAAAAGACTTCTGTGTCTGTATCTATGTTAACTGTTTTCTCACATTGGTCTTCTTTGGTCATATATGCTACCAACCTGGTCCCTACAGGCAATGGTTTTCAATCGATGAGATACCACCCCCTAGAAGGTACATATACAAAAATGAGTAGGGGTAGTTGGGATTTCCCAATAACTCAGGAAGCAGGTAAGGTGAGGCTACAAAGAACTGTCAGTATTTAGAGGATTAGGGTTAGGGATGCTAAATGCCCTGCAGTGCACAGAAAAATCTCATCCCACATCAAATGCCAATAGTTCTTCCATGGAGAACACTCTATGTAGATTTTCCAGTCCCTGTCTAGATAATGCCCACCCCTGTCTGCCCCCAATACAAATGCCAATGATATATTTTCCAAGCAAACTGGACCCTAAGCTGAACTGCTGATGCTCCCTAACTGTTCTGTCCTTGTCCCTGTGTGGGGCACACTCTTATTTTTTTTTTTTTCAGTGCATGTAGACAGAACAGGAAGCAACTTTCCCACAAACGCTGAGTATTCTGCATCACCGTCACGAAATCAACACCTGCCACAATTTCAAGTCCATTATTGTCCCACTATCAGGAATGTGCTTTATTCATCCACTTCACTTCTCTTCATAGCCCCAAGCATTGGTGCCCCAAGCATTGGTTCATACCAAGAAAATCAATCCTCCTTCAAATCACATCTAAATTCCGACATGACAGAGGTTCCCCAATGCAAAAAGTCTTCTCTTCTGTCATTCTCAACCATGGACTCTGGTTCTTATGCTCCACACAATAAGTTAATGACAATGTGCATCTCTCTCACAGCAAAATCATTAAATACACAAATATATACACACCATGACCAAGACTTGGCAGGAGGCAGGGAAGTTGATATTTTCTCAGGGCCCAATAAACGGTTTCTCATGATTCAATTAGTAGGGTAATAGTGTTTCATGGAAACCTGGGATTTGTAAATGTAGAGTAATTAAGAACTAAAAATGGTTTTGAAATGAAAAGGATTTGGAAAGAAGATTGCGTCTCAGCGCTTTGGGATTCAAATATGTCTGGGAGGCATTCCATTTAATTTAAGGTCTATTTGCCAAGTATCTGCTACCTGTCAGGTGTTAACCTACTGTGTGCAAAAGAAACAGGCAGTCCTAAGAGACACACAGATAGAACAGTGAAGTTGGCCAGGCGCAGTGACTCACATCTCTAATCCCAGCACTTCGGGAGGCCGAGGCGGGCAGATCATGAGGTCAGGAGATCGAGACCATCCTGGCCAAATGATGAAACCGCATCTCTACTAAAATACAAAAAATTAGTGGGGCCTGGTGGCAGGCGCCTGTAGTCCCAGCTACTCGGGAGGCTGAGGCAGGGGAATTGCTTGAACCTGGGAGGGGGAGATTGCAGTGAGCCGAGATCGTGCCACTGCACTCCAGCCTGGGTGACAGATCAAGACTCCGTCTCAAAAAAAAAACAGTGAAGTTAAGACCACTATAGACATAATTTCTACAACAGTGACGTTAAAGCTATACGTCTGCCTTGAATTCTAGACTCTAGCTGTGTGAATGTGGAAAAGTCATGTAATTTCTTTGTGCCTCTATTTCCTCACCTGTAAAATTGGGCATACTAGTGACAGTACTGGCCAGGTGCGGTGGCTCTCATGCCTGTAATCCCAGCACTTTGGGAGAGCAAGGCAGGTGGATCACTTGCACCCAAGAGTTTGAGACCAGCCTGGGAAACATAGCAAGATCCCATCTCCAGAAGAAGTATGAAAATTAGCCAAGTGTGGTGGCACGTGCCTGCAGTCCCAGCTACCTCAGGGAGGCTGAGGTGGCAGTATCACCTGAGCCCAGGAGGTCAAGGCTGCAGTGAGCCATGATCTCACTACTGCACTCCAGCCTGGTGGACAAAGCAAGATCGCACTTCAAAAACAACCAACCAACCAAACAAACAAATAATAGTACCTATTTCACAGTGTCACTGCAAGGATTAAATGGAGACAGCATATACAAAGTGCTTAGAACAGAGCCTGGCATATAATTAGTACTATACAGTGTTCACGATGACAATATGGGTGATAAGAGTGTCCAAGTGCTGTCCCCTTCATAAACTAGCCCAGACTGAAATGCTGACATCCAAAAGAATCACCCTTTGGTGCTAAAATGCTTCAGGGGAAGACTGAGAACTAGAGAAAAACTGCTATGAGAATCATCCAACAAACTCCCAACCCTAGTTGTCCCACACACACAAGACCAGGAAGATTAATGGAATCGCCCAGCATCCAGCCCCTACTCCTACACAGCGCTTGTATTTCCCATTGAGGAGCCACACTCAGGCTCAGTCCAGGTAGTTCAGGTTGTGCTGCCTCCACTGTTGGCTTCAGGGATTGGCATGTATGTGACCAACCAAAGCACTGTGTCCTCCTGACAGAGTGATTGGTCCAAGGAGGAACCATATGACCCAACCAAGCCAATCAGACTTTCCCATTCCCTGGCCACAGTTGATTGGCTCACAAGTAGACATGTGACTCAGGATTTGTCAGGGATTGTTGATTCCAGCTGTCTCTCCACTAAGCAACAAGCACTGTAAGAGTCCACCACCTGCCTGAGAATAAAACCAGCAGAGAAATGCAGAGGCAATTAATGGAATGAGCTTGCTTTCTGGCCACTCCATCTTGGTGTCTGGATCCAGCCAGACCTGAGGCTCTCTTTGAACTTTTCAATTACATGAGCCAGGAAATTACCCTTAAGCCACTTTGAGTTAGGTGTCTTCTATTTGCAATCAAAAGTTCACTGACAAAAAGCAATCAGGCTCTGACATTTCTACCACTCCGAGGACCAGATAAAACCCTCTCAAAGTTCACAGAAGATACACACATAACTTTACTCTCTGTAATCCAAGGACAAGAGAACAGATGGTAGAAGGATGTTCAATATTTCAACTGCCCTTGTGAGCACAAAGAGCAAATATTAAATAAAGGGAATTTATGGAAATACTCAGAGATCCTCTCTTGTCATACCCATCACTTCGGTAATAAATATTAATTTTAAAAAGCTAAGATACAAAAATTCAATTCATAACTCAAAAATAACCTGACCTTTTATTGAATTAAACTCATTTTCTGTCAAACCTGCTATTTGTAAAGTGTTTGGTTATATGAACTTTCAGGTGGCTAATAATCATTTCATCACAGTAATTTAAAGTATTTTGTCAGCCATAATGAATTTTTTCCCCTCTTCCTCTCCAACCCAGACACACTCAAGGGTTCACCCTGATGTACTGGATATTTCCTGTCCATGAAGACTTTTCAACTAACCTGGGTCCTCACAGCTACCAAGAAACACACAGGCACACACATGCACATAGACATACATCCATTTTCACAGCTTTATTTGCCACCTATATTTTTTTTCTTAAAATTTAGACTCAGTGGGTACAGGTACTTGTGCAGGTTTGTTACATGGGTACATTGCATAATGGTGAGGTTTGGGCTTCCAGTGTGCCCATCACTCAAAGAGTGAACATTGCACCCAATAGGTAACTTTTCAACCCTCATCCCCCTTCCAACCTTCCCACTCCTGAAGTCTCCAGTGTCTATTATTTCCATTTTTACATCCATGTGACCCACTGTAGCTCCCACACGGAAGTGAGAACATGTGGTATTTGATTTTCTGTTTCTGGGTTACTTCACTTAGGATAATGGCCTCCATATTATGATGATCCCCAAACGTATTTTTACAGCACAGAACTTTCTTCCAAGTCCCAGATTCATAGCCAAATGAAAACTTGAAATCATCTCTTAGAAGTTGCAAGGAAAATCAAACTTACTTTGTCCAAAAACTGAACTCAAGATATCAACCCACCCAACATAAAAACAAAACTACCTACTTCTCTTGTCCCCCTTGAGAAAGGACCACCAACATCAAAGTACTCAAGCCACAAACCTGAGGATCAACCCTGTCGCCCCCTTGACACCCAAGTCAATCAACAAGTCCCAAATGTCTCTCCATGTCGCTGCCATCATCCTCATATGTACCATGTGCAACCACTGCTACAAACCATGCAGCAACCAGGTCATCTGCTCAAAATCCCAAGCTGTCACTGCCCACCTTAACACTCTCCCCTAGTCACTTCCACTGTTAGAAGAAGTCCAGAATCCATCAAGCATGGACTCTGGAACCAGACTGCCTGGATTCAAATCCTGGCTCTACTGTTCATCAGATGGGCAAGTTACTTAACCTCTCTGAGCCTCAGTTTTCTCATCCGTAAAATGAAATCATAGTAGCCACCTCACTGATGTCCTCTGATAATTGAATTTTAAGCACTTAGTGGGTGCTGTTTGAATGATCTCTTTAGGCTTGTGGCTCCAGGCTTTCCTACTTGTCTTCCTCAGTTCCTACCCTGGCTATATGGGTTGTTCTCTGTTTGCCCCTCCAGATGCACTGTCCAGACTTTTCTGCCCTGCCCTGTACCATTAGAGGCTGACAGCTATGAACAGCATCACTCAGAGGCTCCCACGTCCTCTCTCTGGCTTCCAGTTGGGTTCAACCAATAGGAGGGACAGCAGGAAATTAGACAGTGAGAAAAGAGAGGTTGAGATATTTCTATCCCCAGCTTCTTCCTCCTGTGACAGTGGCTAGGTTTGTCCCCTGAAGTTCCTGCAGGAAGCATTGTTCCATAACTTCTCTCACTGTAATTAACCTTCCTGTCTCCACTTCCTTGGGCCAGGGCCATCACTGTTGCCACTGTTGCTAGTTCCTGGCTGGCTTCCTTGACTGTGCCTCCATCTTCATCAAAAGCCCCTTCATTAAGTTCTCTTTGAGGTGTGCCAGGCTGTTCCTGCCCAAACCCTGACTGATATGGGCGTTTGCATATACTGTTTGCTATGCCTGAAACCTTTATTCCTCACACCACCCCCCAGTCCTTTTACCCCCAATTATCTGAATAATCTTATCCATCTTTCAATTCTCATCTTAATTGATGCCTTCTCCAGAAAGCCTTCCCAGGTACACAAAACCAGGTTGTTTTTTTCTTGTATTGCATGTCTATTTTTTCCTTCCTCGTATTTATCACCCCGAATACTAAATAATCACCTGTGTAAGTTTTCATATACATTATTGTTGTCTCAAACAGTAAGACCCATAACAGCAGAAACGACATATCTTGTTTGGTTTTTGTATCGTCCCCACTTCATACAATGCTTTGTACACACTCAATGCTCAATATGCACTTCTCAGATTAATCAAACAATCAAAACACCCAAAATGCAGCAGGTCCCTGTGATCGAAATGCCAGGCTTTATCCAATACAGAAAGAAACCAACAAACTGATATCAAAGGCAAAGCCGCTTTGGCTTCTCAACCTAAGGCACATGCTCCTGGAAGGTGCTTATGCTTATCTCTTTTACTGACATGGCCTCTAGTCGCAAATGGTCTCCAGTAAAACCTGGTGTTGGAGCCCATGTTGCAAATGTGGGCACAGAGGCAGGCTAGGCAGGAGGGAAGCTGGCAGTGGATCACGGGGCCCCCAGGGCTCAGCCTGATGTACCCTCCCCTGTCACACAGGAGGAGCAGCACTAACAGCACCTCACATGCAATTGCCACTTGAATACTTGCCAAGTACTTTCACACGTATTACCTCAGGTGTTCCTCATGCAAGCCTGCGACACTGCGACAGAGAAATGATTCACACATCCACAATCACACAAGTGTGAGTGCAGAGCCAGGGCTGGCCTAGTGGTCCTGTGGTTATTGGTCCCAACCCGCAACTCCTCCCAGGAGGTGAGCCAGCCTCAGCCACGTGGGTTTTCTTGGTATGATCTTGGCTGTTGGTCACACGAAGTGCCCCAAACCTCCCTCTACTGAGGTCCCTTTGAAAGTACCCAGAAAGGCAGTGTAATGAAGGGGCTAAGAGCACAACCTCCAGACCCCGATGCCTGGGTTCAAAGCCAAGTGCTGCCACTTTCTACCTGTGTAGCCCAACGCGAGTCATTTTAGCCTCTTTAAGACCCAGTTTCCATGTCTGGAAAATGGGGATGACAGCGCCCACTTGGATGGTAGCCTTGAGTATTAAGCGAGTGAATGTATTTCCATGACACAGCACAGTGCCTGACCTGGCATATGGCAAGCACTAAATACATATCTCCTATTCCAACCCATTTTTAACCCCACCAGCTAAATTGTCCGCACTAAACTAGCTTCCAGCCTTCAGGTAAGGTGGAAATCTTATTCCACTTTGCCCCTTGTCTCCCACCCCAGGGATAGAGAGGAAAGCACGTAGTAGGTATATTTCTCAGTCTATAAACTCAAAAAATATATTATTTTCTTTACTTTCTAAAATCCAAATTAATTTTGATTCTCAGTCCTATGTGGCCAGGCTGGTTTTAAAAATAAAACTAAGGCCGGGCGCAGTGGCTGATGCCTGTAATCCCCACACTTTGGGAGGCCAAGTCAGGTGGATACCTTGAGCTCAGGAGTTGGGAGACCAGCCTAGGCAACACGGAGAAACCCTAGCTCTACAAAAAAAATAAAATTTTAGCTGGGTGTGGTGGTGTGTGCCTGTAGTCCCAGCTACTCGGGAGACTAAGGCAGGAGGACCAGATGAGCCCAGGAGGTTGAGGATGCAGTGAGCTGAGATCACTTCACTGCACTCCAGCCTGGGCAACAGAGTGAAACCCTATCTCAAAAAAACTAATTAATTAATTTAATTTAATTTAACTGGATGGAATCCCTCCTGAGGTTCTGTACTCTCTTTTAGGGTTTGGGGGGAGGTATAGTTGTGGGGTTCTGTGTAGGGACAAAGATGGGAAGGGAGAAGAATGCAAGCAGAACTTCCACTGTGCACCCACACAGACTGCCCCTGAGCCATCCCACATGGTGGTTCCCATGGCCCCTTCAGGTCTGCAGGGGAGTGGGGTAGGGTCTCTGCTACTTTGCTGCCAGGCTTGGGGCTGGGAAACCTTTCAAAAGGCTACCCATGTCCCATCAACTCAGATCCATGGTAGTAACCTCAAGTGCCTCCAGTACCGGGCAAGTGATATAAAGGTGAGTAGCTGAGCAGGTAGAGGCTATGGAAAGCTGTTAACTAATACCCACAGGCCCCAATCTAAGGGCAAGTCTCTGTGAGTCACCTCTGCTTTCAACCTAAAAAAGAAGTGCCCTCTGCTAACAAGAGCTTCCATTTGCATAGCTCTATCCAGCAGGCAACATGCCTTGACATGAACTTGACTGCAGATGACCTGCAGCCTGAGGGCACTCTGCAAAGGCATTCTCTGAGGAGTTTCTGCTCCCTCAGCATCCCAACAATTCTCCTCCATGACCATTTTTCTCCATTTACTAAGTCCAGGAACACAATCTCCTAACACCACTTTTGACACAGTAAAGTTCAATTGTTGATAGTGAGACACACACACACACACACACACTATTCTTTAGTAAATCTGTTTTAATCCTGCTGTGAAAAAAATAACTCTTCAGTGCAGACCCCAGAGTTGAAAAGCATAAAGAGGAATATGTTAGTTACCTCCTGCTGCATGACAAATCACTCCAAAACCTAGCTACCCCAAAACAATATTTTCACCTTAAAGTTTCAAGAATTCAAGAGCATTTTTGCTGGATGGCTCTGACTCAGGTGGTTCTCTCTCTCTCTCTTGAGGTTTCAGTCATGGTGTGGGGGCTGCAGTCATCTGAAGGCTTGATTGGGGCTGGAGGCTCCACCTCCAAGGTGACACACTCAAATGGCTATTGGCCTCAGTTCACCATGTGGCCCTTTCCTTAGATGCTACTTGAGCATCCTCACAACAGGGCAGCCAGCTTCCTCCAGAATAAATGATCCGAGACAGAACAAGGAGAAAGATGCAATGCTTTCACATCTTGGTCTCAGATGTCACATAACCTCATGTCTGCTGTATTTTATGTGTTAGAAGTGACTCACCAAATCCAGCCCACATTCACAGAATGGAGAACTCAGCTTCACCTCATGAAGTAAGGACTATCAAAGAATTTATAGACATATTTTTAAGCCACTGCAATGAAAAGGTTTCAGAGACTCATTTTGCCTGCTCTTGAATTTCACAGAAAAGGAATCACATGTCTCTATGGATCAACGTTACGTTTACCAACATTAACCTAGCTATTGCATATAGCAGTAGTTTGTTTTCTCACTGCATGAATATACTGTGGCTTACTCATCCATTCTACTGTTGATGGACACTTGGGTTGTTCCAGTTTGGGGCCTTTGTAAATAATGCCACTATAAGCATTCTTGTGTGTGTCTTTCGATGAACACATTTGTGAATTGCTGTTGAATATTTAGCTAGGAGTGGAACTGCTGGGTCACGGATTTGTGTATGTTCCAAATGGTATTAGTTGCGAGGACAGTAGTAACCATGGAGAGGAGAGGAGTCCCTGGGAAGGAGCATATGGAGCTTATGAGGTGCTGGTTACATTCTGATTCTTGAACTGAGTGACAGTTAAACAGGTTTGTTCATTTTGTAAAAATGCATTGAGTTATGCAATTATAATCTGTGCATTTTCTGTCTGTGGGTGTATGTCTATATAAAGTTTTCTTTAAACTTTTAAAATACTTGAAAAGCACCTATTATATACAAGATACCATAGGGCTATGAGATCAGGCCTCTTTGTACAAAGCTGCCCTACTTATGACAGCAGTGGCACTAAAAGACTGCCAATTTATCTAGAAGATACATTGGCCACATGTCCACAGGTCTGGCTTATAGCTGCTGCATGGAACTGATGGAATGCCATAATAACAACCAAAAATGGCCACTAATATTTATTCTTTCCAGTATCAGGCTGTGTTCTAGGCTCCATAGTATCTCTCTTAATTATCATAACAACTCCATCTTCAGTTTTAATGTTGAGGAAAGTGAGGAACAGAAAGTTTAAGTAACTTTCCCAAGATCACACAGCTAATAAGAGCCAGAGCCAGGATTCAAGCCCAGGAAGTGTGGTGGCTCTACGGCTATAAAAGAGAGAGCAGGAAGAGATATCTGTGATGAATTATGGAAGGATGGATGGAAGAAAGAAAGGAATGGAGGAAAGCAAAGGAAAGGATGAAAGGAAAGGGAAGGGGAGGGAAGCAGAAGGGTGGGGAGTGGAGGGGAGGAAGGGAGGGGAGTGGAGGAGGGCAGAGGAGGGGAGGGGGGTAGGTGAGGAAGGGGAGGGGGAGGAAAGGAGCTGCAACTTCTCTGCCCACGCCATCTAAAATACTCCTCATGCCCCATTATGCTCTATCCTGACATCCTGCTTTAATTTTTGCATAACACTTAGTACTCCCTGATATTATACTTCTTTTATTTGTTTACTTATTTATCGTCTGTATCTCCAGCTAGAACACAAGCTCCCTGAGGACTTTTTCTGTCTTGCTCATAGCTGTATCCTCAACACCCAATTTTAAAAACTAGATTTATCAGTCATGCGTGTGTGTGTGTGTGTGTGTGTGTGTGTGTAGACAAAATATGGAAGAAAAGAGGGGCAATAGAAAGACGAAGGCCAGAATGGGAGAGATCATTGACTTTTCCTTGGTCAATTCCTGTGTTGTTGCCTTGTAACTAGTAGGGATTGCTTTTGTAGTTTGAGGATAAAATGCAATGAAGTGTAAAATAAGAATGAATAAAAGGATGCTATAAAGTTCTGATTTTCAGAAACAATATCCACATGTGTGCAATAGCTGCTGGGGCAGGAACCAGAAGTGGAACAGGGATGGCAGACATTTCACCTTGTGTATCTATGCAGTCAAATAGCCCTGGGTGCCTGGAACACTGTTTTGGAAAAGATGTTGAGGCCGCCTGTGGGCTCAGCAGAAGAGAATGCTGTGACTAGTTCTGTGAGCCATAAGCAAGTGCCAGAGTTGGCAGCTTTCTGCTGCATATTCACCATCCTGGCCTAGAGAATTTCTTGGACAGACTGTTGACCAACACACAATGTTCCAACTACAGTGATCAGCTCAAATTATGGCCCAGGTTCAAGGAACCTGGCAATTAAACCGCACTGGACAATAGGTTTTTTATTTTTTATATTTTATTTTTTTTTAAGATGGAGTTTCATTCTTGTTGCTCAGGCTGGAGTGCATTGGTGGGATCTTGGCTCACTGCAACCTCTGCCTCCCAGGTTCAAGCAATTCTCCTGCCTCAGCCTCCCAAGTAGCTGGGATTACAGACATGCACGACCACGCCCGGCTACTTTTGTGTATTTTTAGTAGAGACAGGGTTTCACTATGTTAGGCTGGTCTTGAACTCCAACCTCAAGTGATCCACTCACCTTGGCCTCCCAAAGTGCTGGGATTACAGGCGTGAGCCACAGCACCCGGGCGACAATAGGTTTTTATGTTTCCAAAATGCCTCTGGAAAAGGAGATTTAACAACCTCCCCCACAACCAAATCCTGTGTTATGCAGCCCTCCATGCCTCGTGTATAATTATCATCTGTGCCACACTGCCAGCCTTTCAGAACCCAAACATCAAACCCGTAGTCAGAACAGCAGATCGTAGAGGAAGACTCCTCCTTTCTAGTCAAAGACTCTGATCATTCCACAACAGTCCTGACCCCCAAAGACTTTTCCTTCTTTTAAACTCCCTTAGTATTTACTCTCTGTCCATCTCAGTATCCAGAATTCTTTACATTGCCTTTTGCTGTTAGTTAAGGATGAGTGGATGGATAATGGATAAGTGAATAAACAGAAGGATGGAAGATGGAGACAGATGTTTCTCCATCTCAGTAACAAGCTTGTTAAAATTCACCACCATTTCTTATTTTAAACCTCCAATATCCTACTTGGAGCCTGGTACAGCGGGCTCAATAAATGACTACCAACAACAAGGTAGGTGGGATTTACAAACTGGGGTTGCACATCTCAAAAGCTATGTCCAATGCCGCTCCCATAAAAGGTATCCACAGTAGCTTTTCAGCCTACAGAAGGAGGGAAGACCTTGTTGGCTACAGACCTGTGACATGTGAAGTGGGGCTTCCGGTCTATGTAGGGACACACAAAAGACCAAGAAGACCAAGCTCCAGTTGACACTGCCTTGATTCACCTTCCTGCAAGGGCAAAGTCTGTTCACTGCACACAGACAAGAGACCCAACTGTTCTTTAATTAATGAACAACCAGAGGACCCATTTGAGTTACTGTGTTCAAGGGTCCAGTATTTCTAGCTGTGTTTGTGGACTAAGCTCCAGTGCTATTGACAGGGACTTGGAAAATAAGAAGCAAAAAATTCTTACCCCTTTTTTCAGAAGAGAGACTTCTTATGCAATGGGTCACAAATCTACCCACCCCACTCCAAAAAAAAAAAAAAACAGAGGCAAATACTTTTAAGATAGAAGACTTCTTTCTGTCTGGGTCAATCAAGATCATGGATAATGCTGCCAAGGATCTTCAGAACCACTTTTCTTAGACAACGTCTCCCCTGTACCTCAGAGTCCTTAACTGTGTCATCACTTCAAAAACAGCCTTTAGAGACTAACCACGAGTACCACACACCTAAAGGAATACAAAGCACAGAAGCTCTGGGTTTGAGAGAATGTGAGATTTATTTCTAACATAGCTAACAGGTCCTTGTGCAACATTAGCCAGATCATCACACTTCTTTGTGAGACATCAAAACAGCTTTACCAGGCTGCATGCATTTGGTAAACTGTTCTTATCTTTGCATAACAGGAAACTCAATCAGCTATCACTGGATCCAGGAAAAACCTTTCTATTTCTCCTAAAAGCCTAAATTATTCACATCTCAGAGCCTTTGCACTTGCTCTTCCCTCTCTAGCTCTCCATGGCTTTTTGGTTATGCCTGTCTCACTTTATTCAGCTTGCTCACTCCTCGTCTTGCCTTCATGGGCATTTTAAATTGTAACAAACAAACAAGTAGAGAACAAAAAATGCAACAAATCCAGTGAAAAAACAAAAAATGCAAATGTAAAAAGAAACTACTAATTTGTTCATGTGTGATAGCCATTTTTCATTAGCTGGCATTGCTACAAAATCACTTACAATATGCCACTCCCTAATTCATAAAACACCAATGCTGCCAATGTGGACCCAGGTCTAGACCATAGTCACACATAACCAGGCACTTTTTCTCCTTGACAGCCGTCTGACCTTACTTCCCTCCCACCTTGGGTTCATCTAGACTCTTGCTCCATTCAAAATCAACAAATGGCTGGGCACGGTGGTTCACGCCTGTAATTCTAGCACTTTGGAAGATCGAGGCAGGCAGATCACTTGAGCTGGAGAGTTCAAGACCAGCCTGGCCAACCTGGTGAAACCCCATCTCTATAAAAAATACAAAAACTAACCGGGAGTGGTGGTGAGCACCTGTAGTCCCAGCTACTTGGAAGGCTGGGAGAATCACCTGAGCCTGGGAGGCAGAGGTTGCACTGAGCCTTGATCCTGCCACTGCACTCCAGCCTGGGCAACAGAGTGAGATCCTATCTCAAAACAAACAAACAAACAAACAAGCAAACAAGCACTTCATTACTTGTTTGATTCACCAAAAAAAATGGTCACCATAAACACCAAAATACCAAGGATTTCTGTGTCTCACCTACTAGAATATAAGTCTCATTAGATCAGAGAACTATCTAGTCAGTGCAAAAGCAATGGCCGGCAAATAGAAAACACTCAAATATTTGTTGAACTAATAAATTAATGAATCTCCCATATGAGAAATATTACATAACACTGATCCACCTCCCATGGTTTCAATAAAAAATACATTAAACCCCTGGCATTCACTAGACTGTTGTTTAGATCAATTGATCATGTTTCTTTCAGTTGCCAAACCTGCTTATAAAGTACATGAAAGTGACAATGATAAAGCTATTTTCCTTGGGAAATTAAAGCCTGAGAATTACATAAGGTCTTTGTCCAACACAAATTTTGTCAGCATCTACTCTCATGTGACCTAGGACATTTATTTATTCTGTCACGAAAAAGGCTCCCTCTGGCCATAAATTCCAAGGTGCATTGATCACCTCCAACAATAGGGTCCACAAGGCAGCCTCCAGCTGCCAAGCTCCTGGGCGTGATGTGAAACAAAGAGCCATGGTGAGGCTCTGCAGAGCTAACCTCCCAAAATCAGGGGAGCAAAAATATGCTAGACAGGTCCCCCAACCTTAGATATCCAACTCTCATACAGTTTTTTTTATCCCCTCAAATATTATCAAGAAGAAACGGGAATAAATTTAAAAACCAAACTTTCATCTTGTCTAGTTTTTTAATCCTTTTTTGCTGTGAGAGCAAAAGAAAACAATCTACATCAAAGAAAACAATCTTGCCTAATTTTAAAATGTTGGTAACTTGTTTTAAATGCCCAGCATTAAATTTTTAAAGTAAAATAAGTCAGGCATATGGAGGCAAATGCAGCATGATCTCTCTTATATGTGGACTCGTACAAAGTTGAATTCATAGAAGTAGGGAGTAGAATGATGGTTATCAGGATCTGGGGGAGCTGGGAAGATGGGGAAAGGAGAGGTGTTGATCAAAGGGTAGAAACTGGCTGGGCACGGTGGCTCATGCCTATAATCCCAGCACTTTGGGAGGCCAAGGCAGGTGGATCACCTGAGGTCAGGGATTCAAGACAAGCCTGGTCAAAATGGTGAAACCCCATCTCTACTAAAAACACACAAAATTAGCCTGGCATGGTAGCACGCTCCTGTAATCCCAGCTACTTGGGAGGCTGAGGCAGGAGAATTGCTTGAACCCCGGAGGCAGAGGTTGCAGTGAGCCGAGATCATGCTGCACACTCCAGCCTAGGTGACAGAGCAAGGTTCCATCTCAAAAAAAACAAGGAAGAAACTTTCATTTAGACTAGAGGAATAAGTTTTAGTGATCTATTACACAAAATGATGGCTATAATAAATAATAATGCATTATATGTTTCAAAATTGCTAAAGGAGTACATTTTCAATATTCTTACCACAAAAAATAAGTATGTGAGGTGATGGATTTATTAAGCTGAATTAATCATTCCATGCTTTAAACATATAGCAAAACATCACATTGTACCCCATAAATAATATGATTTTTAATAAACATTTTTAAATAAAAAATAAATTTTAAAACATAGAAACAAAAATTTAACTGATAGAAATAAGTGTCTTCAGAATATGGGACAGATACCCTAAGGGTACATGAGAAAACTTTAGGTGATATGACAAGGATATAACATTAAATAACATTGAGTAAAAGAAATACAGAGAGTTTTGGCCGGGTGCGGTGGCTTACGCACTTGAGGAGGCCAAGGCGGGTAGATCACCTGAGGTCAGGAGTTTAAGACCAGCCTGATCAACATGGTGAAACCCCATTTCTACTAAAATTACAAAAAATTAGTCAGACATGGTGGCGCATGCCTGTAGTCCCAGTTAGTTGGGAAGCCGAGGCAGGAGAATCGCTTGAACCCACGAGGCAGAGGTTGCAGTGAGCTGAGGTCACATCACTGCACTCCAGCCTGGGTGATGGAGCGAGACTCCATCAAGAGAAAGGAAAGGAAAGGAAAAGGAAAAGGAAAAGGAAAGGAAGAGAGTTTCTAATCTTTTTCAACCCTTTTGATTAAATCAAGTAGAAAGTTGCAGTTGTTAATGTCTTCAACCTTCTCTAACACTTGCAAATCTGCCCTTTTAACAGAAAGAGCTAATAAGCCTCAAAGTCAAGGCATTTTAGAGCCTTCGCCTATCTAGCTTAGATGTAATAACTCTAGCTTTGTATATATTTATTATTTATAGTTGTCATCTATTTATCATGAGTGATACTGGCTTTCCATTTTCAAAAGAGAGACAAAGTTTCTGTTTTAGGTAAACTTGCCTTTGTAAAAATATGCACTGACTTAAAGAAGATAAGGATTGAACACTAGTAATGATGGTGCATACACGTGGAAGAAATAATGAGGTCTGACGGAAGAGAGACAATGCCAACTTCCCAGTCCCTGAAGTCAGGAGTTGCCAAGGTAAGATGAGTTTAGATAGTAAACTCACTACTGTAATAACTATGCATTTATTTTAATGTGTACTAGGAAAAAATAAAACTAGAAAATCAAGAGATTGATTTTCCACCTTAGTGAGTGATAGAAAATTTTAAGATAGACTTATTGCCCAAAAAATGTGTATCAATCAAAATTAAACTAGTAAAGGGGAAAGAGTTTGGGTGGTATGTTGGTATGAGCACAAATCACGAAGGTGGTCCATGAATAACTCCAGCCTCAGAGATAACTGGGGCTGTCACTGACTTCCACAGTCAGCCTCACACTCTACTGCGATCCTGCAGCTGCACCCTGGGGGTCTTTGAGCAACAAATCAAAGAAGCAATTATCTACAACAAGAGGCCATCTCACCGTCCAGTTCAATTCAGCTAAGATGACAGCAGCTGGTACCGCAGTATGAGAAACCCACTCCAGGCTGGGTTTGCTCAACAGCTCAGATGAAAGAAAAGAAAACATATCTGGAGGAGGACTCAATCTGCTAAAAAAAGAACTCTATCTGCAGTTGTCAAAAAACACTTTTGTGGAACACACAGCCCCTGCCTTCACCTGTCTATGTCTCCTATGTCTCCACCCCTAGCAATTCACAGAGTGACCAAGAATGGAAAGCCATTAACAAAAAGAGTTTTCAAGCAAATAAAACAGATTTTTAAGAAGCAAAACACCTGCAACTTTACAAAGCTAGACTGATCTGGAATAATTCAATGAGTGGTTAAACCCTAAAACACATTTCAAGAGCAATGTTATTGAACCGAGTTTAATGTAATTTCTTGGCATCAAATTATTACAGCAATCAAACCACCCATCTTTCAGAGACTTTTAAACTTTTTAAAGGCCTCTTTTTAAACTTTTTAAACTTTTCCAAAGACCTCTGTGTCTTGTTTACGTCTCAGTTTGTCTAATGGCTCTGTCATCAAGAGACTGAGGCTCAGAGAAATGGAGTGGCTCAAGCAAGGCCATAAAGAGTCAGAACCAGGCTCCGACATCCAACTCCATAATTCTCCTCTTTCCACCATCTCCTGTCACTGCTCCTTAAGAAGGCAGTAAGAGTATGCCTTCTTTGTGTTCTTACACCAAACATCCTGTTCAGAATCATCATTCTGTATCCTAGGACCATCTCTTGGAATGAAAAAGATAAAACTGCATGACCCCTACTAGAAAAACAGAGATGCCACTATGACTGCACTGAGAAATCACACTTACCTTCAAAGAAAAGATGAACCATACCCTACTTCTGTCTGCATTTTAGGAGCCTGAAGATACTGGGTGCACCATGGAAATTATTTATGTTTGACATAAAATCATGTGATAGTAACCTAAAATGCCAAACACTCAAGGGAGAGTGTAAGTTAGAGTTCCTTGTGTGCAAACAACAGAAATCCTTTCTGGCCAGCTTATGAGATTTCTAAAAGGGATGCTGGGCATCTTGTAGAATAGGAAGGAGATGCCTAAAATCCCAAGCCCAGAAATGGGCCAAGATCCAGGGAAAGTAATTGGCAAGATCTCCACAGAAAACATCTGATCAGAAGCACCAGACCCCACCTCCAAACTTCCACTTCAGCTGGCACCAAACAGCATGTGTACCTGGCACCCATAGAACTGCATTTCCCATTGGCATCCATAGAGTATCTTCCCCAGTAACCAATGCACATCACCTGTGGATCAGACAGCAGGAGGGACCCTCATCTCTGCCCCCATTCAGTCCCTGATTTACGTGAACACCACACATGCACATACACTCACACACATATGTATACACATATGTACATTCACACACATACATTCACACACACACACCCCCACACAGAGTAGCAGACACATGTGAAGCACTGCTCTGCTGTCCCTCAGCCCACCTGATTTCAGAACCACTAGAATGGACAGTTCCATGTCACAGCTAGGTGCTATCACCAACGCAGTCTTGACTTCTCTACTGTTTTCTCCAAGTTATCGCCCCAGATCAACCTTCAACCAATTGAGAAGCGAGGCCAAAAGATAAACTCTCCAGCCTCCCCATTTTCCCAAGGGACAATTCTGAGGGTCCTTGTACACAGTTCCAAGAGAGCACCCCAGTGGGATGACGTCCCAGGGACCCTTCGTCCTCCTCCTTGGTCTCATTCTCCCCATCCTCTTATTTCTGCTTTCTGGTGTCACCTCCCAGATTAACTACCTGGGCCCCACGTCCTGGTCGGGGGTCTGCTTTGTGTCTACATGCACAGATTGCATGCACTTGTACAGCATGAGATGTCTACGGGAGAACGGGGCCTTGCACCCCCAGCAGGTTGAAAGGTGTGTGGAATATCAAACCCCCAATGTCTCAACCACAGGGGCTCAACACACCATGCCTGTAACTCCACAGAGCTGGAATGGGGCTGAGGCTGGTTTTACGCATATAGTGTGCTTAGTAGCAAGGCTAACACAAATTTAGTGTCTTCCTTTCTCTCTCCGTATCTCTTGTGCCATTAAGAATCTGACCAGGACAGAAGCAACTCTGAGCATTTAAAACAGGAAAAATTAATCCAGGGAAAAGGATGCGCATTCACAGGCATCTGGGAGGCCCAACTGAGATCAGTGCAGCAGGAAGCTGCCAGCACCCCTAGCCCAGAAGAACAGAAGGAGGTAGTGTTTTCAGAACCAGGGACCACGGTCACACAAAGGACAACAGAACCACAGAGGGCTCATTAAGCAGAAGAAATGTGGCTGCTACCATGGACACCACAGGCAGGAGGGTAGCCTTCCTCTTGCTTCCAATTTTCTACCAGTACCTCCCATCAGCTGAAGCCAGTTGAGACTAACTGGAAACGACAGCCTGCAGGGGCAGCCTCCTTGGAAAAGAGAAACTAGTGGATCTGACAGTGAGAACCGAGCACCAACATATGCCATGCTCCAATCACGTGCCCCACTCCAATGACGTACTTGGAATCTACCCATAAACTCCTCGGTGCCCTGGGAGATGATTCATCTGAGCCTGGAAGGATGCACTCATCTTGCTCATTGCAGTGGGTTGAACGATGGCCCCCAAGAGATATGTCTATCCAGAACCTGTGAATATGAACTTACTTGTTCATGTAAGCAAGGTAAATATCTCAAGATGAAATCATTCTGGGTTATAGTGGGTCTCAAATCAAATGGCCAGTGTACTTATAAGAGACACACAGGAGGAAAGACAGTGTGAAGACAGAGGCACAGACTAGACTAATGTGACCACAAGCCAAGGCTTTCCAAGAATTGCCAGCCACCACCAGCAGCTAGGAGAGAGCCACGGGACAGATTCTCCCTCAGAACCTCAAAAGAAGGAACCTACCCTCCCCACACCTTGATTTCAGACTTCTGGTCTCCAAAACTGTGAGAGAACAAAGCCCTGTGATTTTAAGCCATCAAGTTTGTGGTAATCTGTTATGAAAGCCCTAGGAAATGAACACATCCATCCTCAGGTCCATTTCTTTCCTGCACCACAGTATTCTCTCCTTTCCAAATTGAAGATAAATCCTCAATCAGAGAGACAGGAGCAAAATAGAAGTTCAAAGATCCACCCTGAACGTAATGTTGTGATCTGAAAAACCCTCATCTCTCAAACCTCTCAATTCCACACCCCTCTACCTCTACTGGCAGCACCTGGAAATGTCCTTGTTTTATTCGTGATGGAAAATCTCAGCTCTGGATCCAGAAGCATTTACTCCACTGGGCGTGCAATATTCTGGTGCTCAAATGCATTTTCAGTCTGCCTCCCTTTCATGATGGGCTCTGCTCACTGGCAAAGCCTTCCATCTACTTTCTGGATGAACTGGTCAAGGGACTCTATTAATTTCCAATTGCTGCTGTAACAAACCACCACAAACTTAGTAGCATAAATATATTGTCTTATCATTCTACAGTTCAAAAATCCAAGATGAGCTACAATCAAGATGTTAACAGGGCTGCGATCCTTCAGGAGGGCCAAGGAGAATATCCATTTTTCTGTCTTTGTTTATTCTGGGGGGGGTTTCTGTTTGTTTGTCCTGGAGTCTGCTGCTGTTTGTTGGTTCGTTGGCTTTTGCTTTTTCCAGCTTCTAGAAGTTGGCTGCATCCTTGGCTTGTGGCCCCTTCCTGCATCTTCAAAGCCAACACTGTAGAATTCAGCTGTCTCTCTTTGATTCTGAACTTGCTTCCTTCATCCCGTTGAAGATCCTGTGGTTACACTGGTTCCACCTGGATAAGTCAGGATACCCTCCTTATCTCAGCTGATTAAGCCTAAATTCCATCTTCAACCTCAATTCCCCCTTGCCATGTAACATAACATATTCACAGGTTCTGGGAATTAACACTTGGACATCTTTGGAGCATTACTATTCTGCCTACCAAACGCAGGGAAGCTCCATTAAATTCTCAATAGGGAGATCCTTAACCTGAAAATGAAGGCTTGGTAGGCAGATCCACATTTCAACCTGCTGCATTCTTCCCAAGACAGGCAAGGCAGTGATGGGTGCTTTGTAAAGAATCCACCAGATTCTGGGGACTGAGAGGGGTGGGGGCTAGAGACACGAGACCTCACTCAAACCTCCAACAACACTAACAGGCATTTCTAGTGTCCTTCTCCCCATATGAGCAAATGAGGCTCAGAGACATTAAAGATTCAATGAAAGCCAGCAACAGCACACCCTGCCCTTTGGCCATTGTCAACTTGCCCCTTTCACCTTATTGACCTATAACCTTGATTGGGAGGGACAGAAATGTTCACTTAAACTCAATTTACCTTCAAAGACTCCCTTGCAGCTAGAAGTGACAATGGCACAATCCAGGGCCAATGAAATGCAAGTGGGTAGCTCTGGGTGGGAGCTCTAGGAAAACAAAGTGTTTCTTATAGCAAAGGACACATCCAGCTGTGCGTATCTATTTCCCTTGCCCTGTTGTCATCTTGCTTCTTGGAATCCAGACATGATTCCTAGAGGTGTGGCAGCCACGAGGATAAAAACTATGGGCTAAAGATGAAGCCAGGTGGAGCTTGAGTCTTTGATAGTCCAGAGAACAGCTACCTCCACCCTTGACTATTTACTTTTAAATTCTTCTTATGGGAGAAAACTAAGGCCCTGCTTGATTGAGGCACTGTCACTGGATTTGATGGTATGTGTGCAGTCAAATGCATTCCAACTGATATCAGCTCACAGCTGGTCCATGGCAGAATAGGGATCTGAACTAGTCTTCCTGCATTTATTGTCCATGCTTTTTCCATGATACCACACAGCTTCCTGGAATTAGTGACAAGCTAGAGGAAGAGATCCACCCCATATCTGCAGGTATTTCAATGCAGAGGTCTCACCCACCTCCTGACCCCAACACCAGCATCCCTTCCAGCTGGCGGCCCACCACTCCATACTCAGTGTCACCATCTCTACCAGAGTGAAAATGCCTTCTCCCCTCCCATTCCCATATCCTCATTTAACCAACCTCTAACAGCCAAGATCAAGTGACACCTCCCCTTGTCCAGCCTCTCTAAATACCTACCTTTCAAAACATTCCGGAAACCCCCTTCGCATGAATTCATCTGACTGTATGTGTGCGCTGCATCCCCAAAAGAACTTAAGATTTTGTGAGCAAGGTCCCCATGCAAGCCACCTTGGTGCCTCCTAAATCTCACCAGCTGGGTGGGTGCTCCATGAATAGCTGTTAATTGAACCTGTAGCAGGCAGCCAGAGTTACAGACTCTAGAAAGAGATTCTCTTTAAAGAAAATGGTTCATTCTGCTTCCCTAAGGGGTCTGTCCAACTCAAAGAGAATCCTTTGAAAATATTCAGATGTCCCATGAGAGAGATCAGGCCTATATAGAGGAATAAAAATTGTAACAACATGGAAAGTAATAATAATTAGATCCCTGAGCCAGGCCCTGTTCCGAGCTACTTAAACATATTAACACATATTAACCCATGTATTCCTCACAATAGCACTCTGAAGTAGGGGACATTATTACCCTCATTTTAGAGCAGGGGGTACTGAGGCACAGAACATGCATGAGAAGTGTCCAAGATTTAGGAATTCTGAACCTAACCACCCAACCTTACTCTTTGTTTTCAAGGTCTTGCTACCCAACCTCTACTTCGCCTCCATGTTCTCCCCAGTCCAGGCCACAACCCAAAGTTCCCTGCCCTCAGACGTGGGCTTCCTCTTTGGGTCTCCCCTTGGTTCAGCTGCTTCTTGACCTTCAGGATAAGTCCCTACTGTCTCAGCCCAGCTCTGGGAACTCTCTGCATTTCATGCCTCTAGGAGCAGCTTCCCATCAATTGAAGTAAATCAGCCCTCAGTAACCCATGTTCCCCACTACCCACCTGCACAGGTGTTCTGTGCCTCAGAGGCAGTGCAGAGAGAGCAGCTTGCAGACCTGAGTGGCAGCAGCACAGGGGAAATGCAGGCCGCTGGCCCCACTCTCAGCAAGCCTCACTGAGTGGGTCTGGATATGGCCAAGAGGTCTGCATTTTACCAGCCTGCCCTCTCCCCCTAAGGGATCCTGCTGCCAGTGGTCCCAGAGCATGCTTGGGGAAGCCTCAGGAGGGTTCTGGATGACCTGGAAAGCCAGTCGGTTTTCTTCCATGTTCCCCACACTGGAGCAGGCATTTATTTCACATAGATCTGCTTTCAGATCACTGCAATGTGCCTGGGGGCATCGGCTCAGGTGCCAAAGGTTGTGCCATGGCCATGGAATCCTAGGGTCCCTGCCTGGCGCACTCAGCTCCCTGTTAGACAGTGGGCTTCACAGGGCAGCCTCAGCCCTTGTAAGGGGAAGCGGCAGGAGATGAACTTGCTCTCTTTGTATCCCTCCCTCAACCTGGGAGCTTCTCCCCTGCAGGAAACTCCCTCTAGACTCATATCCCTCCAGGAAGTGGGAAAGGGGTGCTATCCCATTCTGAGATGAGGAAACAAGGACAGGAAGAGTTTAAATAGCCCCCAGCCCAGGCAGCTGGCCACCGGAGGAGCTGCTGGGCGGGAGGAGTGCAAATGAGCCCACAAGCAGCCTCCACCGGGGCTGGTCTTCTGCCTCATGTAAGGGGGCACCTGCTGTCAACCACCATTCCCAGTCCTCAGGTATCTCGTGCCCTGTCACCCTGTTTTGCTTTAGCCTGGGTACCATCTGTATTATTACTTAATATTTTCTTTTTAAGTCTGTTCACTGGGCTTAGACAAATTTATCTGGGGAGGAAGCAATGTATCAGCACTTGAAGTGGGAAAAAAAAAAGCAATATCAATTTCCATAAAGAGAAGAAAACCCAAAAATAAGTACAATGGGAAAAAAAAAAAAAAACAATGTTATTGAATTCTAGCCAGACACTGCTGCCTGCCAAAGCCTCCCAGCCCAGGATGTGAGCTCTCATTTAAAACAAAAACAAGCCATCAGACAAGGAGATTAGCAAGAGGTTAGGGGGTGCAAAAGACTGGAGCCTCAGACAGACACTACCTCCTTGACTTAACCAGGACACAAAGAGGATGCAGGAGGAATCACCTCTCACCAGGTAATTCAGGGCTACCTCAGCACCAAGAGTATGTGGTACCAGAATACCTACTGTCATCTGAGTTATCACCTGAAATCATTTTTCCCCTTCCCTGGCGGTTCCCAAGGTGTGAGTGCAGACTGATTTTAGGTGGCCTCTAGGATGACTTGAAGACAAAAGTCATTCCAGAACCTGGTAGCTTTTGGAGAGAAGGTGAAATAACAAACTTAAGAATTCACAGGAACATAGAAGGTGATTCAGTTCATGTGCAGGTCTCACCAGTGTGCATCTACCACGTTCTCTGAACTCCCATCAGGTTACTATGGAAACATGCAGCTGTGGTAAGTCAAACTTTCTACCTGGGTGTGACAGAGTGTGATGTGTGCACCTCAAAGAGAGCTGGCAGCCACCAGCCACAGAATAAGCCACTTGCTCGCCCATCCAGGACACTCACTAATTACACAACGTAGCTGACATCACATATCTGAGTCCTGATGTAACTTTTTCATGTTGGTTTCCTTTCTTTCAAGATGAAAAGCAAAGACGGGTGTTCCTCTCCTCCATGACTAGCTATACATAACTCCAAAAACATCTGTCCTTTAGCAACGAAATGCATCTCTTTGCAGTCACCTGGGGAGTCACCAGAGAAGGACAGATTGGCACTAGATCCTGAAAGCAGCTAATAAAAAGGCAAGACATGGACACTTCTTTTCCCTTGAAAACTCAGCCTCCATCTCCTGAGTCTTTAGAGATTGTTGCATATTCAAATGAATCCATCCACCTTGATCACAGGTTAGATTCTGAGTCTGAGACTGAGTTTCTTATAGACAGCAACAATCAGCTGGATTATTCATATGCATACACACACAGAAAGGGCTGGCTGTTTTTTGTATCCGAGCTCAAATATTATAGTACATTGTGTGCTATCCAGTTGCAGTACAATTTCTGACACAATTTCCATAATAGCAAAATTTACATACAGATGGCAAATAAATAAAACCTTTCTGTATCTTGGTCTGCAGTTCTTATGGTCAGCAAATCCTATTAGGGGCTTTACTAACCTGCTCAGTGATGGAAATGTTATATCTGATCTTATGGATTTCAGCTGTGCAATCTAGCCCTGCTACAAAATGAAATTTAACTCTCAACATTTTTCTGCAACACGAAGCCACCAAAATTGAGGGATTTTTTTCTGTATGGAGCATTGGAAATATCCACTCTTCCTCGCTTCTCATTTGAGCCACAAATGGTCTCTTTTTTCTATCTATTTCCTCTAACAGCACATAATTGCAATTAGCTAGTGAGCACCAAGGGATACAAGTTGATCAACATACAAGGTTGCCAAGCAGAAATAAGTTTAGGCAAGAAAGATAGAGAAGAGGGGCGGGAGGGATCTCTGCAAAGAAATGTGCATTAGGAAGACTTGGCTGAAACCCCCAGAGAAACCCTGAAGAAATCTCTCTCTGAGCCTCACCACTTCAACTGTGGCAGGAGACATCCAGGACTCAAGGGACTGTCTAATTACTAGTTAAAATCAGCCACTTTCTATATCTAAACAAAGGGAAACAAACATGTTTGTGGGTGAACTGAGTTGAGGTCTGCACCATACAGACTCCCATGAGAATCCAGATACTTTAGAATTCCCTGTGCCCCCGGAGAATTGAAATGGAAACGTCATCTCCACTCTAAGAAGAATGAGCCTCTAGACAGAGGACTTCAGAAAGTCAGAGGTCTTGGTAATAACCCTTTCTTTTGCACTAGCAATGTTCTTCACAGCTTCAATCCCAAAGGAACATCCCTAAAGAGGAAATCTAAAGGGCAGAGCAAGATTCTTGTGTGTCACGTATCTGCCAAGGAGTGGCACCAACAAACAAATCCATCCCAAAAGTAAAATCCTGTGCTCTTGGCTGGATGTGGTGGCTCACACCTGTAATCCCAGAACTTTGGGAGGCTGAGGCGGACAGATCACCCGAGTTCAGGAGTTTGAGACCAGTCTGGCTAACATGGCGAAAGCCCAACTCTACTAACAATTGAAAAATTAGCCAGGCTTGGTGGTGCATGCCTGTAATTCCAGCTACCTGGGAGGCTGAGGCATGAGAATCCCTTGAACCCAGGAGGCAGAGGTTGCAGTGAGCCAAGATCGCACACTGAACTCCTGCCTGGGAGACAGAGCGAGACTCCGTTTTCAAAACAAAACGAAACAAAGCAAAAAACAAAAAACAACCTGTGCTCTTAAAAGACTCAAATTGATAATGAAACAGAACAGAAAACATGGATTACAAAGGGGAGGGGACAAGGATAAGGGTCATTCAGAAACTTCTGAATTAATAGCTGTGGCTTTAAAGGCTCTTTCATTACTTTCCATTGCAGGACATTACAATGGTACTTTGTAATGGAAGCTAAAGGAAGCTGGGGCTGCCATAGGAAGTACCATAGACCTGGGGGACTTAAACAACAGAAATTTACTTTCTCACAGTTCTGGAGGCCAGAAGTCCACAATCGAGGTGTTTGCAGGGCTGGTTTATTCCGAGACCTCTCTCCTCGGCTTGCAGATGATCATCTTCTTCCTGTGTCTTCATGTACCTTCCTTTTCTTCGAAGGTATCGGATTAAAGCCCACCTAATGACCTCATTTTAACTTGTTTACCTCTTTAAAGGCCTATATCCCAAATACAGTCACATTCTGAGGTCCTGGGGGTTAGGGCTTCAACAATTCAGCCCATGGCAGGCATCAAGCCACATGAGTGAATGGCTGTATCCGAGATGTAAAGGCATGTGGTTCCCATTTGCTGAGTCCCAGCTACATGCCAGGTATAGTTCTTGGCACTGGGGACACATGTCCCTGCCTGCATGGAGCTGACCTTCTAATGTGGGGGAAACAGATGACAAATAAGTGAACAAATAAATAACTTACTTTATTTCAGGTGGCGGTGAGTGCTTTGAAGAAAATCAGCTGGATAATAAGCCGAGATTGCCAGAGACAATCACATAGGGATGGTCGGGGAAAAGCGGACATCCAGGGTAAGCTATGAACGGCAAGGAGAGACCAGCCCTGCGGGCATGGAAGGGAAAGGGAAAAGCATTCCAAGAAAAGGAAACAAAGAAAATGCCGAGACTGGAGTAAGCTTGGTGGGTCCCAGGAGCCTAGAAAAGATGGTGTGTGTGGCCAGAACGCTGCGGCAGATGATATCGGAGAGGTGGGTGGTACGTCATGAACATCCAGATTGGCCTTTTACTCATTTCATTCCCATTATGCCCTGTGCCCTTTGGTCACAGTCAAGACCACTGCACATTTGTAGCAGGAAAGGGCACTTTTTACCTCTCAGCTGCCTTTCTACTTCCAACCCAATCAGAATTTCAAATACTTTGTGTAAAGTGTCACCAATGGCAATCCTAACTAGTGCAAAATGGGTGTCCTTACTTCTACTTCTTTCCACAGGAAAAATATCTCTTAACGTTGATCTGACATTGCAACCCCAGGGGCAGGCAAAGAGCTCCTTTGGCTAAACCCAGTAGGGCATAAGAACTGGAAAAGGTCTTGATTTCCCATTGAGAGGGAAACCGCCAATATATTTATTAAAGTAGCAGATGCAACTGCATTGCTGTAAGGGAAGAAAAGTCACTACTTGGGGATCCTGGAGGTAAGTGGCAAGTTTGCTAATTCTGGATTTCAAGTTTAATTCCACTCAAGGGATACTTTATGAGCTCTAGCAAACTGCCAGTTCTAGCCGGGGACACCGGCTCCGCCAAGTCAGCAATCCCTGTCTGCAAGCAGCTCATAATCAGAGACGGACACAAATTCAGTTAGCTAAAATATGCTGGGATAAACGCTAGATCACGAGTTTGAATAAAATTCTCGAAAACCAAAGAGAAGTACATGTTGAATTTCTTGCAGAAAGTTTTGTGGATTTAGACCACGCAGACAGGAAGAAATGCAATTAAAAATTATATCTAACCTTAAAGTTACAGATGGTACAATGCATTCACTTCTTTCCTGGTTTTTAGTGATTTTTTCTGAAATATTATGTCACACCGAAGTGAGTGATAGTCAATTTAAACATAATGGAGGTAGAGGCCATATTTTTAACAGAGCTAACAGAGAGATAAATGGTATGCTACGCTTCTATTGCATTGAAATGAAATCTGATGAAATTCTTACCAAACAATACCCCACCAGTGAGGATGGAAAGATTATAACGTGCAGCTCGCATCTCTGATTAGTGCGAATTAAATACTGTCCCTCTGAATTCCCTTTGAATTTCCCTGTAATGATTTACTGCACAAGTCACTGGAGGACAAAATGTCGACCAGACAAACTGAACTAGCTCCACACAAACTAATTACACACAGCAGATCTACTGTGCACACAATTACATGCTTTTCTTTTAAATAAAATTCTGTGACTCTTAAGTGGGTGGCAAAAAGTAAGGTGGTTGCATAACTGTGTCTTGGAAAACCCACCAGGTACACAAAGGAGAGTTTTCAAGTCCCAGGAAGACAGCCCCACATTACCACTGGGACTCTGAGCATCACTTTGTAACTTAAACATGCACAAGCTTCTCTCAGCTTTAGGGAAAAGAATCCCCTGACACACCGGGTCCCTAGGACGCCCTCCTTCCTCCCCGTCTCTTCCCAGCTGTGACGGTTAATATTAAGTGTCAACTTAATTGAAGGATGCAAAGTATTGTTTCTGCATGTATCTGAGTGTTTCTGGGTGTTGCCAGAAGAGACTAACATTTGAGTCAGAGTCAATGGACTCAGAAAGACCCACCCTCAATGTGGGTGGGCATCGTCCAATCGGCTGCCAGTGCGGCTAGAAAAAGCAGGCAGAAGGTGGAAGGAGCTGACCTGCTGAGGTGTCTGGCCTTCATCTGTCTCCTGTGCTGGACGCTTCCCACCCTCGAACATCAGACTCCAGGATTTTTGGCTTTTGGACCCTTGGACTTACACCAGTGATTTGCCAGGAGCTCTCAGGCCTTTGGCCACAGACTGAAGGCTGCACCATCAGCTTCCCTACTTTTGAGGCTTTGGGACTGACTCAGACTAAGCCACTACTGACTTCCTTGCTCCTCAGCTTGCAGATGGCCTATCTGCAAGTCAATCTCCCTTCATAAACTCCGTGTCATAGATCCATATATCCCATCAGTTCTGTTCCTCTCGAGAACCCTGACTAATACACCAGTCAAACATTGGAACGATGTAGAAAGACACTGCCTTCCCTGTTGCCATCAAGTCACATGTGTCAGACAATGCTCATTACTCACCCCATATCCATTACCCATTTTTCCCCTGTCAAGAAAACCCTGAAACAGGCCAGATGCGGTGGCTCATGCCTATAATCCCAGCCCTTTGGGGGGCTGAGGTGGGAGGATCGCTTGAATTCAGAAGTTAGAGATCAGCCTAGGTGACAGAGCAAGACCCCCATGTCTGTTCCAAAAGAGAAAAAAGGAAAACCCTGATGGGGGGAGAAGGGACTACCCAGATGCCCAGTTAAATGCCTACAATTCCCTACCTCGCTACAGGATGGCCTTGATTGTGAGAACAGTTCTGGCTATTGAGCAATCGTCAAAAGATGTTGGTTGACAATTCCGGGAACGTTCCTTAAAGAAGGGCAGACTCGGATGCACGTCATGTTTTGCTCCTCTCTCTCCTTTCTCCCTTCTGAGTGAAATATAGATGTGATGACTACAACCGTAGCAGCTATCTTGTGACAATGAGGGAAAGAACAAGATAATCATAAAATCCTTGACACTCTAACATTCTTGATCCACCAAACCAATACACCTACCTGTGGACATTCCTGCCTTTCCTTAAATAGATGCCTGTCTTGGTGACCTCAGAGTTCTTTGGGGTTCCTACCACATGCAGCTGATCTTAAGCCCCAACAGGGATTAACTTCACAGATCACTCATCGCCAAGCCCCTCCAGTCTGGCTTTTATTTCCAGGAGTTCATTAAATACCTTTTTTATTTTTGAGATGGGGTCTCGCTTTGTCACCCAGGTTGGAGTGTAATGACATAATCCCGGCTCACTGCAACCTCCGCCTTACCAGTTCAAGTGATTTTCCTACCTCAGACTCCCGAGTAGCTGGGATTATAGGCACACACCACCACACCTGGCTAATTTTTGTATTTTTAGTAGAGACAGGGTTTCACCATGTTGGCCAGGCTGGTCTCGAACTCCTGACCTCAGGTGATCCACCACCTTGGCTTTCCAAAGTGCTGGGATTACTGGCATGAGCCACCACACCCGGCCCATTAAATATCTTATTAAAGTTACCAATGACCTCCATAGATAAAAATGCCAAAAATAATTTTCATTTCCCTTGCTTCAGCTCTCAGCAGGATTCAACTCTGTTGACTTTCTATGGTTTTCAGTCTCTTCCATTGGCTTGTGTGATGTCATTTTCTCTTGGTTTTTCCACTTCTCTGGCTGGCATTTTGAGGTCTCATCTTTGTCATTTATCAACCTATCAAATGTTGGAGTCCTTCAGGATTCAAACATAAGCTCTTTTTTCTTCTCATAATTTTTACTGAAAAAAATCTCATCCTTTCCAAGGCTTCAGTTATTATTATCAAACTGCCAAACACACCTAAATTTGTATTTCCAAGCAAAACACAGGGAAGAGATGTTGTGACCTAAAAGCCCAGGAACTAGGACCATCTAGTGGGAGCTAAATTCCTGGCAGGGCCTACTCCTGAGGAGCATGTGTCCTACAGGAGCAAAGCTACGGAGGATATGCAGCCTCTGACAGAGACATATCAGGAAGCAGAGCAAGAGGGAAGTCCTCTACTTTCTCTACCCTTTCTCATTCTACAGTCTTCCACTGCTGCCTCCCACTGGGCAGATCCATGCAAAAAAGGAAATCATGACTCCATACAAATGTAAATTAACCAATGAATAAATTAAAAATTTGATGAGGAATGGAGTGTATATATAATATCACATAGTGACTCCCCACAAAATTCTTATTAATGGCAAAGAGAAAAACAGTAACTTCACAGTTGAAAATACTGGCAGATACCACCTTAATTATGTAATTAAAGTGAACATCAACAGTAATGAGACAAATTAAAATTATGCACCAGCTCATAGGATGCAATGAGAACACAGTATCATTTCTGTGGCACTGATGCAACAGATGCATAACCTGAATCTAATCATGAGGAGACAGCAGACAAACCCAAATTAAAGACCATCTACAAAATACCTGTCATCTTAAAAGTGCCAAAACAAAACATACATAGATATCAAATATATGAAAATAGCACAAAGATGTGGAGAATGGAACTATACTGTGGTAAAGTAACTTTATTCGCCTAGAGAAATAAAATGTCAATTCTAATTAGATTATGATAAAGTTAAAGATATATATTATGATCCCTCGAGCAATCACTTAAACATGCAAAGACATATAGCTAAAAAGCCAACAGATTAATTAAAATCAAATACTGGTATTTAACACAATAGATTAATCAAGAAAGAAGGAACAGAGGAACAAAACTAAGATGAGACCAATCAAAAACAAACAGCAGACCTAATTCCAACCACATCAATAATTACATTAAATATAAATGAACTAAATCTATTTCTGGTAATGACTGAGTGAGATACTACAGTTGGTCCTATGTAAACTCTATAGACATAATTTTTAAAGTAGTTATCCAAAGGCACTAGAGAGTAAACAGAAACAAGTAGATCATGGAGGGGAGTCCATACTCAGAGGAAGACCCACTCTACGGAAGAATTTGCCCCATTTTTGTCACATTTAGCCTGGAGAATAATGCAGTTATTATTGTAGGGTGCAGGGAGAGCACTGACCTGGAAAAAATGCAGTTGGCGTTGGGAGGTAGGGAACCACAGGACTGAGTCCAAGATGGCAGCCAAAGAGAGATGCGAGAATCATGGGAGAGAAAGAGAGAATGCTCAAATTCTACCTGTCCATATCTGTGGTTGAATCTCGAATCTTGTGTATGCAGATCGGTCTGAAAGCATGTCAGCTAAAGACAAAAGATCCGTACTGAGACTGTACTTATGATCCAAGAAAGAGATCTGCGGTTTGAGTGTAACGAAATTAATCGCCTGCTGAAACAAAATGAACAACACTCACTGGAAAATCAAAAATAAGAATCCAGAGTCTTCACAACTTAGCGTTCATCATAATCAAGATACAATAAAAAATTGTCCAAAATATGAAGAGTTTTCAAAATGAGATCCATTCAAGAGTGAAAAGACAATCAACTGAAACTAACCTGAGGATGACCCAGATGTTAGAATTATCAGAAGAGCATTTTAAAGTTGCTAATTATAACTGTCATCAGTGATGTAAAAGAAAATACGCTCTTAATGAATAAAAAGCCATGAAAACTCAGCAAATAAATAAAAGTGATAATAAAAGAACAAAATGGAAAGTCTAGATTGAAAACCACAATAGCTAAAAGTAAAATTGTACTGGGTGGACTTAATACCCAAATAAAGATGACAGGAGAAAGAATCAATGAATTTGAAGATAAATCGATAGAATTATTCAAAGTAAAATGAATGAGAAAAAAAGACTGAAAAAAATGAACAGAGACTCAGAGGCCTGTTAGATAATAACAGATAGTCTAGTATATGTGTAATTGACATTCCAGATGCAGAGGAGTAAGGAAATGAGTCAGAAATGAATATTTTAATAGTGACTGAAACTCTCCCAAATCTGATAAAAGACATAAATGTACAAATTTAACTATACAACAAACCCAAGGCAGGATAAACATTTAAAAGGCCTTGCCTCTGCACATTGTAGTTAAACTGTTGAAAGGCAAAGATGATGAGCAAATCTTAAAAGCAGCAAAAGAAAAGCAACACATTACCTACAGGTGACTGATTCAATTAATGGCAGACTTCTTATTAGAAATAATGGAGGTTAAAAGCAAGTGGAATCAAAACATCTCACCATCTCACCCTAGTTAAAATGGCATTATCAAAAAGACAATAAAAAAAATAACAAATGCTGGTGAGGATGCTGAGAAAGAGGAACACTCATACATTGTTAGTGGGTAATCATCATATCAAAGAGATATCTGCACTCCCGTGTTGACTGCAGCACTATTCACAGTAGCCACGATATGGAATCAATCTAAGTTGTCCATCAATGGATGAATGAATAAAGAAAAGGTGCTGTGTATACACACACACACACACACACACACACACACACACATACCACAATATTATTCAGCCATAAGAAGAATGAAATCCTGTCATTTACAGCAACATAGGTGGAACTGGAAGCCATTATGTTAAGTGTTAAATAAGCCAGGCAAAGAAAGACAAATACCACATGTTCTCACTAACATGTGATAGCTTAAAATAAAAAAGTGGGGCTCTTGGAGGTAGAGAGTAGAATTAAGGTTACCAGAGGGTGGGAAGCAGAAGGATGAGAGGTTGACTAATGGGTACA
Organism: Theropithecus gelada; assembly: GCF_003255815.1. NCBI lineage: Eukaryota > Metazoa > Chordata > Mammalia > Primates > Cercopithecidae > Theropithecus > Theropithecus gelada. Next base: position 84,607,340 of record NC_037679.1, on the reverse strand, counting down.
AAAATACAGTAGATGGAAGGAAATAGTTCTAGTATTCAATAGTACAGTAGGGAAATTATAGTTAATAATTTATTATATATTTCAAAATAGCTAGAAGAGAAGAATTATAATGTTTCCAACACAAAGAAAAGATAAATGTTTGAGGTGATGGAAATGTCAGTTACCCTGATTTGATAATTACACATCATATACATGTATCAAAATATCACAAGTGCCCAAAAATATGTACAACTATAATACAATTTTTAAAATCAAGTAGAACAATATCTTTAAAAAGCTGGAAGAAAAAAACTGCCAATTCAGAACTCTACAAGTAGCAAAAAAAATTCTTCTGGAATAAAAATGAAATAAAGGATTTTCAGATAAAAGAAACTAAAGGAATTTATTGCCAGTAAATATGGACTTCAAAAAATTGCCAAGAGAAGTCATATATGCTGAAGGGAAATAACAAATGAAAACTTAGATCCCCAGAAAGGAATGAAGAACATCGGAAATGGCAAAATGTGGATAAATTCAAAAGGCTACTATTGCTTTTTCTTCCTAATGTCTTTATAATACATATAACTATGTAAAGTAAAAGTTATAATATTCTCTTCAAGGGTTTTTAACATGTATCTATGTAATTACACAAAATAACTTTAACATAAAGGACATGGGATGGTTAAATGGACCTACAATTTACATTTTATGGAAAGTCTATCTCAAAATAGACTGTGAAAAGTTAAGCATGTATATGGTAACTCCTGAAGCAACTACTAAAAATATATTGCAAGAAAGTGCAGCTAAAAAGCCTATATAAAAGTTAAACTAGAATTCTTAGAAGTATGCAAATAATGCCCAAAAAAAGCAGGAAAAGAAGAACAGAGGAATACCAAACAAATAAAAAGAGAAAACAAATAATAAAGTGGTAGCCCCAAATCTAATAACATTAGTAATTATATTGAATATTAATAGAATAGCACATTAATGAAATTACATATTAAATATTAATGGAATACGCATACTAATTAAAATACAGATTATCAAAACAGATAAAAAATACAAGACATAAGTGTGTGCTATCTACAAAAGGCATATTTTAAGTATAAAGATACAGATAAGTGAATTTGGCAAGTTTGCAGGATACAACCTCAGTACACACAAAAAAATCAACTGTATTTCTATATTCTAGCAACAAAACATTTTTAAATGAAAATAAAGTCATCAAGTCAATTTATAATATTAAAAAATAAAAGACTAAGAAATAAAGTTAACAAGGGATGTGCAAGATCTGTACAATGAAAACTACAAAGCATTGCTAAAGATAATCAAAGGAGATGTAAATAAATGAAGAAATATACCATGTTCATGTATCGGAAGACCTAACATTGTTACAATGGTAATTCTCCACAAATTGATCTCCACAGTCAATGTAATTCCAGTCAAAATCACATGAATATCAAATCCTAGCTAATAATGTGCATACTGAGCTATTTGTAAGGAAGTGAACAAATGTCTGCAAACTACTTTTAAACACATCAAAAAATAAGATGAACTGATGGATGAAGAGATGGATTGATATAGGTATGTAGTAAAGTAAGAACAGTAAAATATTAATGGTGGATCTAAGGGGTGGGTATATGGATTCTCGGGGTGGGTATATGGATTCTCATAATACATTTCTTTTAACTTTGTCATGTTTAAAATTTTTCAAGATAAAATATGGGAAAAATATAAAATATGTCCAATATGTAAAAGAGTATGGAGAAGAATAAAATGAACACCCATGTCTCCCACTAATGAGATTAACAGATAAAACATGCAGATACAGTTAGAAGTTCTCTAGATACCCTTCAACCTTTGTCCTTCCCCAGAGATAACCAGTCCCCTGATTCTGGTGTTTATGATGCCCACATATATTACATGCATTGATCAAACAGGAATGTGTTTACATACAAAAAATAGAATTATTAATATATTGCATGTGTTAAACTGTATGCTGCTGTAGGTATGAGCTAATAATTTGCTTTGTTCTTCCACTTAGCCTTAAATCTTGGAGATTTATCCAAGAATGGAGACATGAATTTATTTTTGTATCTGCATTCATCTGTATAAATATGTAGCTATTCATTTATCCATTTTCCTCTAATGAATATTAAACCATCTCAAGATGTGGCCTCTCTGAGCCTAGCATAGTAGTGAGATGCTCAAATTCTGGGCATGGAAAGACCTGGGTTCATACCCTAGCTTCTTGGCTTTGTAACTTTGAGGAAGTCACTTATCTTTCTAAGCCTCCGTGTCCTCATGTAACAGGTAAGGATGCTCATTCTGCTACCTCTGAAGATCATTGAAAAGAAGTACATAAGAGGGATGGATAAAAAGCACACAGCGAAGTGCCTGCCACACACACACTCAATATTCTAAGTCTGGAACAGAAAGTCCTAGTGGTGCCACCAACTCTATTTCACTCATGTCCAGAGAACAGTACTGGGCACTGAAAACTGCCAGTTCTATCTCATAGGGTTAAATTTCCAACGGGGAGGCAGACCCCACACTGCTTGCTCTTAGACCTTCACTCTCAGGTCCAAGCCTTAAAGGTGGTTTAGGCTGGACCCAGGCAGCTTCCTTCTTTACTGCTGTGCTAACTGACACACCACTGTATCCATCAGGGCTTCAGAAGGTCTCATGAAGGGACTGCTCACAGAGGTATGGGCAGGGTTGTGGGGATCAGTAAGGGATGGTGAAGCACCCTGGCGCTGGCAACTCTGGGGACCCTTGTTCAATTGAGACTGCATTCTTTAACTTTATTTACACTTAAGTTTAAAACTGGTACTTTACAGATGGTCAAGTTAGGATGTGAGCCAGCAGTCTGGCTCCAGGCTCCAAACTCTGAGCCACTCTACCCTGCTGCCTCCACCCCAGAGAAATGCTTGTGTTCAACGCGGCAGAGTCAAGGATGTTCCCTGCCGCACTTCTTGAGGTGCCAGTGAAAAACTGGAGGCAACCCAACGCCCACCGACGGGGGAATGACTATTTAACTTACCACAGAGCTCTTCGAGCAGATAAAAAGATTAGGGCACGAGAAAGCGCTCTTTAAGGTTCAACACTAAACTGTAAATGGGTCAGTTACCCCCTTGGAAGCAATCAGGACTGGAAGGGGGTTGTCAACAGGGATGCTGGCCTTGTGTGTATTGTTGCAGGTTATTGTTTTACAGTATTACTTGTGTATTTTAAAATTAAGTTTTCAAAAGGCACAGATGAATAAGTCAATTATAGAAGGACAAATACTGCATGGTTTCCATTCTATGAGGCACCTAAAGGACTCAAACTCAAGAATGGTGGCTACCAGGAGCCAAGCGGCAGGGAGAAATGGGACATGGCTATGTGGTGAGTGTAGTTTCAGTCCTGCAAGATGAACAAGTTCTGGAGATCTACTATCCAATAGTGTGCATGTAGTTAACACTACTGTACTGTACACTTTAAAATGTGTTAATAGGGTCAATTTCATGTCAACTGCTTTTTACCACATTAAAAAATGTACATTATCCAGGGCTTGTATAAAACTCCTTGGGGTTTCTTTTTTAAAAAACAATATTCCAGGTCGTTTGAAATAAAATTACTGGGGTAGACTCTAAAAGAAACAAAATGTAAGTACAAGGAGAGCATAATTGAAGAATGAGAACTCGGTGTCAGGGGTGTGACAGAGCCTCGTCCTGCAAGCATTTCAATCAGGGAGTCAGCACCTAGGCACAGGGAAGCACTGAGCAGGAGAAGGAAAGAAAGGTCTTGATGCTGGTTATCAAGGTCAGCCAAGGTCATGCCCCAGCCACTTGCAGACAAGTAGCCCTGCCAACAAACACCGCACACCTGGCAGCAGGTGCAGGCAGGCAGAGGCAGGGGCTCTGTTTCTTCATCTGTAAAACAGGCTTAAAAATAATCATTCCAGGCCGGGCGCGGTGGCTCAAGCCTGTAATCCCAGCACTTTGGGAGGCCGAGACGGGCGGATCACGAGGTCACAAGATCAAGACCATCCTAGCTAACATGGTGAAACCCCGTCTCTACTAAAAAAATACAAAAAACTAGCCAGGCGA